>NC_080639.1:28442006-28748702 GCF_027579445.1 Ammospiza nelsoni
TTGTGTCCCCTGGGCTTTGGTAAGTTTGAATGTAGTGGGGCCCCTGCCTTTGAGGGCCACTGTGTATCCCTTGCCCAGGAGGGGTTGCTGATGCTCACACAGGGCTGCTGCATCCCTCAGGAGACCCCTGCTCAGTGCTGCTCCTCACCATGGACTCCCAGAGCTCAGACCCTTCACCAGACCCTGCTGCACTTGCAGTGATTTGTTAAACGGATGCTGAAGCTCCTCTTGGCTGTTCCTGTACCTGCTGTCACTTATGGGTGTCTTTATGCCACACACGGTTGTTTTATACACTGCCATGGCAAGACTTTCTAGCTGTTCCCCCACTTGCTTGTGTCAATAGCTATTTTTACAAGATTGCCTTTCTTTACTTCTTAATTGATCTAAATCCTTTCCCTTAGCTTTCTTGTTAAAGGTGGATTTAAAGAAAAGGACTTCATTATCTCGGACATTTTTGAGTCATTATGAATTTCATCCCTGTCTTCATTAATTACTCATTACCCCTCAGCTCTGGAGGGCTGCTTTGTGCTCGAGGTGTTTGTGAGCAGCTTCCCTGGCACCCTGTAATCCCACCAGCCCCTGTTAGCTGGGTCTGGTTTACACTGCCCTCACCATCCCTCGGCTGCTCCCAGAGCAGCTCCTGCCTTCCCTGTGCCCAGCACTGCCTCTGCACACTCCTGTGGCCCGGCTCCCTCTGTGGGGTGCACCCCATGAGCATCACCCTGTGCTTCCTGCCTGCCCCAAGGGACAAGCACCCATCCCCCTGTCCCTGAGCCGGGCAGGAAGGAGTCCCTGGCTCACGCCAGTAATTCCCAAGACTTGGGCTGCAGTCAGATCCAAGGGAGAATCTGAGCCATGAGCATCTCCTGTGCTGGCAGAGGTCCAGGGGCACAGTGGCTGCAGTGGGTGTCATTCCCTCCCATCCTGCTGGCAGAGGGAGGCTGTGCTCAGTCAGGCACTCAGGTGCTGACCCTGCTACTGAACCAGCCTTCTGCAGCCCATTTTACATGCACATCCTGCCTGTAATCCCGTATTGTCCACAAATGGATCCACGACTGGGGATCACAATCAGGGATGGCCTATCTCTGGACCTATACAAGCACACAATCATCTGAGAGCCCCGGTTCATGGTCTGCCCTCTCCTCCCTGGATCAGAATTACATCCATTTCTGCCCTGAGCCTCTTGCCAGGGCTGGAGTGTGGTGCTGGGGTGGGCCCTTTCCATACCTCATGGAAATGTATGAAAAGGCAAAGCAGGAAAAATGTGTTGGTGAAAGGAAGAGAGTGGGGTATGATATTTGCTCAGAGAGGGTAAACGAGGGTTGCACAATCAGAAGCAGTGGAATTATTTAGGTTACCACTGATCAACTGAGCTGTATTTTCTTGGGGGGTTTAAACCAAAATATCTTATTCTTTAAGTGTAGAAAATGGAGATAAGACATCTACCTGGTCCAGGAGTGGAACTCTGCTGACATGTCCCGAGTCACTCCTTGGCACTTCCCTTTTTGGGAGGGAAGGGGTCACAAAATCATCTGGGGGGAATGCACAGGGAAGAAGCAGAAGCAGCTCAGACTCTTCAGGACAGAGAAATGAATTGAGAATGGGCTCTAAGTGCTTCCAGCAAGTCTTCACACTTGCCAGGAATCTGCTACCTACCTTTAATGGCTGGCAGTAACTCCAGTCCTCCTCCACAGGGTGAGCTCAGCAAAACTCTCTAAACCAAGGATACAGCCATTCCTCATCCTCCATCTGTGAAGCAGGCAGGTGGCTGAGGACAAGGGACTTCACCACAAAGGGGATACAAGGCACAGATATCTTCAGGTGGTTCAATAAACAAACTCTTCTGTCTCATCCCAAAGAACACATGAAAATCCATAGAACCATTTAGATTGGAAAAGTCCCCTGATGTCACCAAGCCCAGCTGTTAACTCAGCACTGACAAGTCCACCATAAAACCATGTCATAAGTTACACATCTACATCTTTTAAATACTTCCGCAGATGGTGACTCAGCCACTTCCCTGGACAGCCTGTTCAATGCCTGACAACACTTTCCACGAATTTTTTTTCCTAATATCTAATCTAAACCTCTGCTGGTGAAACCTGAGGCCCTTTTCCTATCATTTGTTACTAGGGAGAACACCTCTCTACAGCCTCTTTCAGCTGGTTGTGGAGACCTATAAGGTGTCCCCTGAGCCCTTTTCTCCAAAGTAAGCACCCCCAGCTTCCTCAGCCACTCCTTGCAGTGTTTATTCTCCACACCCTTCCACAGCTCCCTTTCAGCCCCTCCATGTCCTTCCTGCAGGGAGGGGCCCAAACCCAGATTTGAGGTGCAGCCTCACCAGTGCCCAGCACAGAGGGACAGTCCCTGCCCAGTCCTGCTGGCCACACCACTGCTGGTCCAGGCCCGGTGCCACTGGGCTCCTTGGCCACCTGGGCACAGCTGGCTTGTGTTCAGTCACTGCTGACAGCATCCCTGGGTCCTTCTCTGCTGGACACCCTTCCAGCCACTCTGCCCAGCCTGAGGCACTGCCTGGGGTTTGTGATCCAAGGGCTGCATTTGACACCTCACCTTATTGAACCTCATGGAATTGTCCTCAGACCATCAACCCAGCCTGCCAGACCCATGTGCAGAGCCTTCCTGCCATCCAGCAGCAACACTCCTGCCCAGCTGGGCACTGTCTGTAAACTGACTGAGGGTGCATTTGATCCCTTCATTTGGATCATTGACATGAAACAGCAGTGCCCCCCACACTGAGTTCTGAGGAACACCACTGGTGACCAGCTGCCAACTGGGTTTGACTCCCTTCAGCACCATCCAGACAGTTTTAACCCAGCAAAGAGAGCAGCCAGTGTCTCCAGGAGGTGCTGTGGGAAATGGTGTCAAAGACTTTACTGCAATCCCGGCAGAAAACATCCAAAGCACTCCCCTCACCCACTCAGTGGGTCACCCTGTCACAGAAGGAGATCAGGTCAGTCAAACAGGACGTGCCTTTCACAAACCAGTGTTGGCTGGCTCTGGTTCCCTGACTGTCCTGTACATGCCCTGTGATGGCACTCAGGAGGATCTGCTTCATGCATTTCCCTCACCCTTTGTCACTATGTTTCCTGTGCATCCAATAAAGGATGGGGATTCCCCCTCTGGCTGTTAATTGCTTATTGTCTTTTACAGCAGCAGCCAGATTAAGGTCTAGCTGGGATTCAGCCCCTCTAATTTTCTCTCTGCATAAACACATGGAAAGTGTTCTGGGAAGAAGCCAGGGTTCACTGGGCAAGGATGGACCTTCCCTCCTACTGTTCTGGCACACAGCAGAGTCAAAACAGACCCTGTCACCACAGGGGCAAGATCTGCAGCAGGGAGAGCCAGCACTGCCCCTTGCTCCCAGCCCATGAATCTCAGTGCAGAAGGGTCCCTGGGCTGGCATGGGGCAGGGTTTGGTGACAGTGAGGAGTGCCAGTGCTGCTGTTCATGCTCTCTGACACTCTCCATACACTCTTCTGTCTAGGAATATTCAAACCAAAAGCCTCCTCTACAAAATCTGAACCTCTTGTGCACTCCTGGCTTCCTTGCTCCCAGCACAAGTTGTCTGAGGAGCTTTTGCCTTGATCATCAAGGTAAAAATCATTCATACCTTAGGGAACTAATTTCCTGAGTGTAGAGCACAGCTTCTCTACAGGTTTTTAAATAGTGATGAGTTACTATTCCCACAGGAAAACACACAAGTGCTTGAGTGCTCAGGCTGTCCAGACAATTCAAATTCAAGTTCTTTGTCATTTGGTGCCAGGCACACAGACCTGTGCAGTTCCCAGCATTCCTTCACTTCCCTAAATGCTTCATCACCCAAATTTCTACAGCCATGTATTTAAAACCTCTCTAATTCTCTCAATAGGTTTCAGAATACAGGTATCTTCGAAGCCCTTCCTCCTTGAGTTACATGACTTTGCACAACCATCAGCTTTCAAACACAGTAGTGTCAAATAAGACCAAGTCATCTACAAGCACAGGTTGCAATAAGGAGCTGTGTTGGACAGTGAATTACTTTGAAATTACTTTGATGTTTCTCCCCCAAGAAGAAACCCACCTTCCACTTACTCTAGGGCAAACTCAAAAGGTTTTATTTTAATTTTTTTTTTTAGCAAATTCTATCACGTAAATGTTAACAAAAAAACATCTGTACAATTGCCATGATACACTCAAAAGTGAAACAAATAAGATATAAATACAGATATGGATGTAACATGACAAAAGCGGAAAAAATAGAAAAAAATACATGCGCATGAACACGGTGCCAACAAAGTCATTTCTCATGGCTGGCATTTTTCAGAGCATTTTTAACTTCCCATTTAAAACATTGTTAGCAACGTCCTGCTGTGTACTACAAAGGTCTATTTTTCTGTCCCTTAATATGTAATATTATGCTTGATAAATAAAGGGGTGGGGAGTAAAGGTTCTGATGACAAAGATGCAAGTTACATTACTTATACAGGTTATTGGTAAGCTAGTAATAAGCAATTAAAAAGACAGTCTTGTATTGTATTGTAATCCAGGCAAGCACACATAGTGTACCTTAAGAAAGCCACATGCCTCGGTATTTCTGAACTACATGAGAACTACAGTACGTAGACCTGTGGGGCAGATGGAGCCGGGATTTGCCCATGCCCACGGAGCACTGGTGCAGCCAATGGCAGAAAAAACATCCACATCTGAGATTTCGGCAACCTTGCAGCCACGAGCTGCTGTCTGCTGAGAGTTTTCTCCCATTCAGATTTTTAAAGCATGGTGGGCAAAGAAAATACACTTTTTTTTCTTTTTTTTTTTTCTTTTTTTTTTTCTACTTTTTTTTAAAGGTACGAAAAATTGAAGCCCTGCATAATGGGCAGCAAGAAAAAAAAAGGCAGCTGCAGTAGGTGGCTAGTGCCAGGAGAAGGTGAGCACAAGCTTCACCGGAGCAGTGAGGCACTGCAGCATGCAGACCTTCCTCTGCAAGCGTGCGTGGACACTGATTTGTAGCCAGAGAGACCTTTATGCTTGCTGAAGAGAAAACAAGATGATTGTACAGCTTGTTGAAGTCAAAACTGCAGATCAGAGAGGTGACATTCAGAGCTAGCCCTTTGAGTACTTCAAAGGAAACACAAAATAAAAACTGGGTCATGTTCAACATCCTAAAGAACCCTACTATGTACATTGTCGATGATGATTCATAAATACCCCAGCAGAATGCTCCTACTGTGGACAGGCAGAACACACCCTGGAGTCCTCCCAGGATGGACAGTGCTCCACCCACACCATGAAATCAAGTAGCACATGGATGAGCATCTGCTGACCAAGAGAACTGAATCTGATTCAGAAGCAAGGCCTGATCCCCCTGCAGGGCCAGGGAAGCGCGGGCTGGCCGCAAGGACGAGCTCAGACCCCGACTGCGGGGTCAGGGATGAACAGTGCACTCACTCTCAGTGCATACAACAGCGTTTTATAAAGCATATAAAATCATTGCAGAAGGAATTCGATTCCTGGAGATTTGCTACAGTGTGCCATTCAATGGAAAGGAAAAAAAAATCAAAACCAACCAACAGCAAATGATGATAGACCAAGCTCCATCACAGCTGGGAGGGACTAACACCACCTGGTCAGCTATGCTGACCTTCTGAACCCCAGACCTGGAACAGAAGATGCTGAGCTGAGATGGGGAGAAAGAGAGGCATAAATACTAAGCAGTTAAGAGCACAATTAAAAAAAAAAACAAAACAAAAAACCAACACCCCACCCTCAAAAAACCTAGCCCACTACTAAAAAAATCAAACAAGACAGCTTAACTGCTGCCAACAAGTCAACTGAGTATTTCCTCAAAAGGAAAAATAAATTTGTGTTAAAATCAAATTTGAATCATTCAAAAAAAAAAAAAAAGAGCATTCTAACAAGCACACAGAAATATGTGGAAAAGAAATGGTCCACGGAAAGGCAGATACGAACCATGGAGCAGCCAATTCCCCCCCTTTAGTGAGGATGGCTTTTCTGAGCCTGCAGAAAGACCCTGGGGGAATCCCCCACCCCAGGAAAGCACATGGTTTCTCCTGCCATAGCATTACTGGCTGGGAAAGATGAGAGAATTAGCCTTGCAGCCAGCAAAAGCCTCACACGTGTGCAGCAGGAGCAGGTCACCTCCCCTGCTCTCAGGTCAGCAGGGAAAGGGACCAACAAGCTTTGCAGCCCAGTGACACACAGTGCCCCACCAGCCCCAATCCCTCCTGAGAAGAGAATTAGGAGAGAAGCTGGCACCAAGCGTCAGCTCCTCAGGGATGGGGTTGAAACACAGAGGGATAATTGATGGAAGGGGCTTTACCCTTCCCTGCTGCAGTAATGGAGTCTCATGTTCTCAGTGTGCTTCCAAGGTGTCCCTTCAGCTCCTAAAGGGGAGGTGGAGGAAGCTGGAGAGACTCCAGGGCACTGAGAGCAGCCAGGGAACACACATCCATCACCACAGCTGCAGCCATGAGCTGCAAGTCCATCACCCTCTTGCATCACTGGCATGGAGGCAAAGCCCCAGCTGGGATCCATGGCAGGTTTGGGGTGGGCATGCCCAGCAGCCAGGATCCAGCCCAGGGCCAAACCCAGCACGTCAATTAGCAACCTCCTGCCTTCCCTGGTTACAGGCAGGCCAGGGGGAGCTCCCCCTGTGCAGGAAGAAGGGTCTCTGTTCAGGGAAGGGCAGTGCTGTGGGTGTTTCATTGCTGCTGGTTTGCCTCTGTCCTGGTCTGTGTCATCAGGCTGCAAACACCTCACCCAGAGCACCCTGATGCCAGCAGTGCCCAGTGAGGGACCCTCACTCTTCTGAAATGCAGAGCACTCAGCTAGCCTGTGCATGGAGATGGCACAAAGGAGGCTTCTAAGGGCAGTTAAGAGCACTGCAGGGTCCTCAGGAACAGGAGGGGCTGTGGCAGGCAACCAGCACTGTCCCGGCTGGCTCAGAGGTGCTTCCATGTGGTATTTCTGTTCAGATTCAGACACCCTTTCTGTCCTCTGGGATGAACATTTTGCCCAAAGTGCAAAGGAGCTGTGGGGACAAAGCCATCCAGCATCAGTGGGTCAGTCAGAGCAGCAGATCAGCCCTTTGATGCTACAGATTTCAAGGAAAACAGCTGGCACTGCAGTACAGCTCTGCCAGCTCCCACTGCCCACCCACTGACACACTCAGAGCCTAACCCAATCCCACCCACCCAACTCCACTATCCTATTTGCAGAATCAGTCCCAGAACTGGGTCTCAGGTTCCCTTTGGGGAGTAACAGGTAACCTGGAGAGTCTTTTGAACATATGAAAGAGCCAAATGGGTTGAGAGGGGAGAAGTATTTACAAAGTCAATGAAAAGAGCAAGAGCCCAGCTGTTATGCACCGCACAGCTGGCTGGATAGCAGTTACAGAGAGATCAGCCCATCCGGGGTCTGTCAGAACTATGTACAAAACTCAGATGTTTAAAAAGAACCTACTTTCATTACTCACTTGGTATCTCTCAGTATTAAAGCATCTGAGGCTGGAATCACAGCCATACCTGCAATGATCTCCCCATGGAGGGCCCTGCAAGTCAGCTAAGCTGCAACAGGGAGTACAGAACAGGAACACAAGAGTTGAAAGAAGAGAAGGACCCAGCCAGAATGGGTGAGGGGAGAGAGCAGGTAATTAACACACAGGAACCAAAACTGGGTATGAACTAAACCCACAAGATTTGTTTGACTTTTACACGTGCCCAGGTTCTTGGACTCAGTGTTAGAATGCTAACCTAAACATATTTCTGAGATTTCAGCAGGCTATACAAATATGTTTAAGTATGGCTTTCTGATGTTCACTTTTAATGAAGACTGCGACACAGACCTTGCTTCCTTTACATTCAATACCAGTAAGATTCTACATAAAAGCTTTGAAGGGACTAAAATACTGATTGCAATAAATATCTGCAAGTCCTCCTTGAGCTGATGGAGCGCGTCAGTGAAGAGTAGCAGAAAGGTCTCTGAGAGGCACCGTTGATTGCTTCTAAGTCTACACACATGTCCACACATCTCCATTAACTGTGCGTTGAAACATCTGAAGAGGAGCTGCTGTTGCTGTTGGTGGTCTGTGCCCTCTTTATATACAAGTTTAGTAGCTTCATCTGAAAGAAAGAAAGAAACATCAGGAGAAGATGCCAGGAAAAAACAGAGGGGAAAAAAGCTGACTGCCAATGTAAAAACTCTGATTCCATAGTGAGCTCATTTTGGGGTGAGCTGACACTGGGCATTCTGGAGGAAAAACAAGAAAACTGACCATATTTCAGAACAGAGACAAGAGGCTATGCCCAGTCCCAGTGAAGTTACAGACAGATTTCATGGGATTTAGAAAAGCCTCTTGCATTTCACTTCAGCAGCCATCAGTTCACAACCCTCAATCCTGCAGCCAGGCCAGGTCAAGCAGGATTCCCACAGAGGTCAGCAGGGTTGCAGGCACACTGGTGATCCAAGAGCCAAGGGTCTCCCTCCTAGGAAACACCCTGAACCTTCCCTGTTGTATAAAATGTTTTCTTTCAACGACATTATATCTTCACTAATGTGGTACATCTAGTGCAATTGCAGTTGTTATGACTATATACTTCCCTTGCATGGATTTGTTTTCTTTTTCCTCCTTGCCACCTAAACTCCAGATCCTGTAATGACTCATGTTAACATTTAACTTTAAACAGGCAGGCAGTCTGCATAAACCCAGAAGAATTACTTACATGTTTATAGTTAGTGATGTGGTGGACTCTGTTTGTGGCACCTAGGATACTGGAATAATAAAGCCTCTACAATATTTTATAGGGGGATTTCCCAACATCTCAAATATAAACCTCATCACACATAGCTGACTCCTTGCAGACCAATTTGAAGGCACAATTGTAATTTTTTTAGTGACAAGACAGAAATAAAATCCAAGTGGTTTTAGTTTCATATTGTTTTGGTCTATACCACACTGCCTTACCCATGAAAGAAATTGACTTCAAAATGACAGAATGAAATCCTCTGAAGTAAGTAGCTATTTATGTGCACAGATTTGTTTCAGAAACAAAACCTGCAGAATTCATCTTAAAACTGTGTAGAAATCTTGGGTATGAAGACTTAAAACAGCAGAAAAAAAAATTTGTGGTGGCTTGTTGAGAGCTCTGAAAAGCAATCAAACACCAACACAAAATTCTTGTCTGAAGGACAGAGTTGAATTAAGGGCTTGGTTTCACTTGCAGCATCAGGTCAGAATTTGAGTTTTGCAGCTAGTCTGACTCCAGGGTACAAATTCCTTTGAAGGGTCATTTGAGCTTGCTGTTGTCCCAGAAGGAAAGGGACACATGTGCTCTGCTGTTAAGAGTGAAGCTCTACCTGCATCTCTACCAGCTGCTACCATCTCACAAGTTGCTGCTGAGAGGACCAGCTCTCCCACCATCCCCATGCACTCCCATCACTCTCTGCATGAGGATGCCTGTGTGGCCACAGAACAGACTAAAAGCTATTTAATTTGTATTGCAGATCTGGTTTTCAGCCAGAGCAGCCAGCTGAGCCAGCTCACTCCACAATCACCTCTGGATGTAATGCCAAAGGAGGAAGACAAACGTGGCTGGAGAAGGACCTGCTCAGAGGCAGCCTGCAGTTACACAAGATCAAATGTATCACAAAACCAATCTCCAAACACCATTAAGATTTTCTAAGTGGGATTTCAAATGCTCACAGTGCTGAGCAGGTGCAGTGCTGCTCCTGTGGCATTTGTCAGGGTGAGAGAGGATTTAACAGAGTTCAGGGAACCCAACCCAGAGCTACAGTGAAGCCACTGGTCTTGCTGCTAGTAACAGCCAGCAGAATGGCTTGCAGTACCAAAACACCAGAGACACATTACTCAGGTACCTTGCTTCCTGTGAGTTGTGCGAGATGAGGTTTCAGTTCTTCTCCAATTACTGAATAAATAGCCACTAGGCAAAATACACTGGCTTTTCTGACACTGCTCTCTGTGTTATCATAACCCTGGAAATGAGAGGAAAAGGTCAGAAGACAAACAGCACTCCCCAACACCCTTCCTGAGCAATACACTGCAGAGCTGATGTGCATTTTGCAAATGTGGCTGACCTAAGAGATCAATTAAAAAACCTCTGCTTAACATAACAGTCTGCAACCTGAATACTCAAAGAGCAAGAGAATGCAATCACCCTATCTGTTCCTTCTGATATTACTTATTACTGTCATGTTGTAAGTTATTAATATCTAGTTATTTATAGCATTAGCTAACAACACATGGTTTCCTAACACAAGCTCAGGACTCCATCAGATACACACATTTCTGTGTCCAGTTCAGATAACCATGAACTATCCTGAACAGTCAGGATTCTTTGGAGGGCTGCTTACCTATCACAGACGAAATACCACAGGAAAGAACATGCTGAAAGACCCCTGTGCTGATCTCTGGCAGCTTTGGCAGAGCTCACACTAGCCAGCAGGTCACTCAGCAGCTATGGGCAGCAGTGCCAGGCTCAGGCAGAGATGCATCACTCAGCACCATCCCACCCATAAGAAAGGCAGACACCACTCCAGCCTTAGGGGTGCCAGCTTCTGTGGCTGCAGGGTGACCTCTGCCAGGAAAGCCAGAGGAGAGACTGACCACAGCTGGGGCTGTCCCAGCTGCAGGGCCCAAGCACAGCCCAAAACAACAGTCTGCAATCCCACAGAGCACTGAGCTGGGAAAGCAGGAGACCTCGGTGAGCTCAGAGAAACTCCAAGCTATTGAGCATCAAGGTGGAGAAAAGGCTGAGCCTCCTCATCAGCACCAGGACAAGCACCACAGCTCTCCCCTGCCAAGCCCTGCTCTTCCATGGGGTCCCCCCTGTCCATGGAGAGCCTGCTCCAGGCTGTTGAGCTGCACACTTGTGCCCACACTGCTGCTGACACTCCTTGCCTCCTCACCCCTCTGCCAGGACCCTCAGCATGGTGAACAAGCACAAAGGTGATTCTCTCCACACACAGTCCTTCAGCCAGCATCCCAAAATACTTCCCAAATGTAAGGAGTAAATTCCTTCTATTACTGAGTTTCTAAGGTAAGGAAATACCTCAGGCAGACTCTGCTCTGAAATAAGAGCCATTTAAAGTAATTAAAGAAGACAAATAAAGCTGCCTTTTTAAAGGCATGCTGCTCTCAGATTTTTCCAGTACATCAAAGTTTCGCTGTTCAGATTGTTGTCTCAAACAATGATGGCTAAAACCATTTTACAACAAAAGTTTAGATGAATACAGAATTGTCCAATTCCCAGAAGCTGAGATTTAAGAATTGCAAGAACTGACACTACAAAGTTGGGAAGAATGCCAGGATGCATAAGGGGAATTTCAGACTTTGCTCTTGTCCTTCCAACATTTTAAGCTCACAATGAGGAGGCCTCTGTATCCCAGTTCTCCATGGAAGTCTTACCCACCTAAACACATCTCCCCCTTTCACTCTGACTGATCTGTTCCTGTCACAGTCTCTCCCCAGTAAAACACACACATTTTCTCTCCTTCCTCACTGCTACTTCACATATTTTCTTCTTGTTTGCAGCCCCATCCCAGCACTGCCAGCTGCTTGTGCAGGGGACCAAAGACAGCACTGCTACAGCCAGTGCTCAAAGCTAAATCCATAGTGTCCAACTAAGCCTTAGCACTGGCAAAAACACAGCTCCCCACCCAGCCTGAGAGAGTTATGAAAGAGGCTGAATAAAGTCAGCAAGTAGCTTGGTCCTAATTTCAGAGAGAAAAGAGGAAAGGAGCAACCTGCGTGCTGGGATTCAAATTCAAGTGCAAAGAGCACCATCAAAGCACAGAACAGCTCAGCAGAACTAAAGGGGAATTAAAGGGGACTACAAGATGTACAGAGACAGTGTAAAATGTGGCTAACTCCTATCCTCAAATTTATTTCATGGCTGCTACTGGCTTATTTGGGAGTCAGGAAAAGGCATGCAATTGTGGAATATCCATGTAGGAAACTGAATTTTCCTTTCCTTAACATTAAAAGGATGAAAAACTCATATATAAAAATTTTATTTTACCAGAAATAAACAGCTTAAATTACCAAAATCTGGCCCCATAGGGTCCATCAGTCTCCCTCCCTTGTGGCAGAGATGTCACAAATTAATGGTGGCTTGTGCTCAGGAGCAGTGACATGGGATTCTGTACCTGTAACAACCCAGGAATGATATCAGGTAGGAGCTGATGCAACGATTCCTTGGAAATCCTCTCGATGACTTTTGTTTGCATTTTGATGGCAGCCAAGTTAATTGGATAGTCTGCAGTCTGAATGATGGGGCAGAGCACCTTGATGCACTGCTCGGGGTGGATGGAGCTTGCCAGGGTGGAAGCAGCTTCTTCAGCAGCTCTGACAACCTGGAATGAAAGTAGAGCAAAGCCTTATGTTAATGAGGTCACCCTTGACAGCCAACACTGCTGCTGTGTGCTAGGAATGACTGCCAGGAAATGCTTGGGGATGTTCATTAACAGATCTGCAGGAGGCTTTGTTGAGAGGCAACTGACTCTGAGACTTCACATCCTCTATCTCCACTGACATCTTTGCTCCAGCCAGTGGCAAGAACTCCTTCCTGCCTCATGTAACTGTGTCAGAGTTGTGGCTAGGTTGAAAAAATGATCTGTCACCCAAGGCAGACAGGCACTCCCAATCCCAGGAGGAGAGAGAGGATGACATCTCTCCAGCCACTGCCAAAGAACCCAAACCCACCAGCTTAGACTTACACCAAAGGTTTCTCCTTAACCATTATCACAAATGGCTCTGCCACAGCTTCCAGTGTGCACTCAGTGCTGAGTGGCACGTGCCATGCTGAGGCACCCTGGCAGCTGTGTCCTGCCCCTCCCCAGCTGAACCACACTGCAGCCAAAGCCAGGTCACAGACACAAACTGTCCCTGACTCAGCAATGTAGCCCATCCAGGCAGCACTGGGATCACCATACAAAATGGGAGCCAGAACAAGTGGAAACAGCAGCAGAACCCACCCTCTGAACCAGCCCACACTGTAAAGGAGTCACACAAAGCAAGGATGATGCTAAATTCAACTCTACCCTGAGAGAAAGCAGATTCACAACTTCCACTCTTCCCCAGCAGGTAGGACAGCTAGTTCAAAGAAGAAAGACCCAAATCTGGTCTCTCCTCCCAAGAGAATTTATTAATTTTACATTCTGCAGTAATTGGATAAAAAAGAACAGGATGGGAAGGCAGGTTTTCTTTTTTCAAGTGTCTGTGCTAATTGCCAGGCAACAACATGAAGCTTCCTCTTGGCTGTCCTCTTCCTGGCCACAAATAACACACTCTTTGCTACTCATGTTCTTGTTACAACACAAAATATGGAGGATGCTATTTTCCATCTTCTCTCACTCTCCTCTTCTCAGGACTTACTTTAAAGGGAGGGTAAATCCTGAGCAGACAGATGCCCTTGTGGGCAGACTTAGATCCAACACCTCAACTTTAAGAAGAAAGAAGCATTCACATCTTTGTCCCCTCATGTTTGGGCTCTTCCAGCTAGTCCCAGGCAGTCCCTAACAAAGCCCAGGAACATTAAATCACCCCTCTTTCCTGGTTGTGTGGGAGGCTCAGGTGCCCAGCACCAGTTCTCTACCTCCTCCTAAACTGAACTACCTGGGGCAGTCTGAAGTCAGTACTTTGAAACTAGCACCAGGAAATCTGTCCCAGGCAATCTGCAAAACAGCAAATCAATCAAACCACAGGTGTCCCATCCCTTAGACTGAAGCCATGGCTGCTGAATTTGTGTTGTTCTCCTCTCCCACACACTGTGATGGCATCAAACTCAGGGACTTCTATTTGAGTAAGGCAACTATGGACAGATGTAGCTCTATCAAAGCCTCAAAAGAAGGTAAGCTTTCATTATTTTTAAGCAGCTACTGTGGATAATGCATGAATAAGGAGTAGCTGGAAGCTTATCTTAGTCCATGGACGACAAAACACAAGGTTTAATTGACTTTCAAGAGAACAGCAATTAATAGTGACCAGAAGAAATCATCTCCACCTACAGAGCCAGCTTCACCCACAGTCACAGCATCCCAGCCATGCTGCCAACATTTATCTTCCACTGATGCTGAGAGCTCCCTCCCTGAAACAGGAATGGCACAAGACACTTGTATTCCCAGGAAACAGCAGAACTCCTCCACTTGGCTTTTGGCATTCTCTAAGGCAAATCCAACAGTGAATGTGACCTCAGACACTTCACACAGCACAAATATTGCATGCAGGCAAGATATGGGCAGGATGGTGAAGTAACCTGAGATTTTGAACTGCCTCTGTACCAGTGCCCTATTTACAGAAATAAAGCTGCCCAAGTGCTCCATTTACTTCAAGCCTTTCTCATCATTTAATTATAACATTAAAACATAATCCAAAATGAATGGCAATCCACAATGTGGTCAATATGAAAAAAAAAAAAAAAGTTCTTCCTGAAAGATCTGTGAATGAGCAGCTAGGCAGAATAGAATGCAGAATAGAATTTTTCCAAAAATGATGGAAAGCATGAACTTAGAGGGCTCTGATACTTTACCATCAATTTAACTATTCACTAGGAAGCCACTAGCCAAAAAACCCCAAATATTACTATTTGAACACAGGCCACTTGGGATTTTGTTCTGCAGCAATGTCAAACACTGCTGGGAGGGTGTTTTCAGACACTCCCAGACAGAAAAGCTGACACATATATCATAACACACTAAAAGAAAATTGTAAAAAAAAAAATTCAACCTTATATTCTCTTGGAATCCTACTTGATAAAAAAACAACAATATTTTAGTATAAACCTATGGCTAGACTCTGATCTCAAACACACTACCATTAAAAAAAGCAGTAGGTGAAAAATTTAATGAATATTCTATCTGGGTTTCAGCTAGATATCCTGTTTGCACACACTATACTATGTCTACTAAGTTGAAGGTATGAAGCAAGTCCATGAGACAAAAAGCCCATTAACCAATCCCAAGCGCAAGGAGCATTAAAATACAGTGAATTTTTAACAAAATAAGCGAGAGTTCAACAGCAACAAAGGTCACACACATTTTGCCCATCAAAAGGTGAGTAACGAAAGTTGTGAAGGTACAGAAATTATTTATACCCTTGACAGTCCTGCTTTCAGCACTGCTGCCCAGTTCTAGCATGGATGTGGCTACATTTAGGCAGTGGCTGGCTGTTTCACATCCCTTCCCCCCAAACACAGGAGGATGCATTACACATATCCAGCACGACAGGAGCTTGTAAATATGACAACACCAGGGAGACTTCCAAGCCTCCCATGAGCACATCTGGCAGACAATGCCTGCATCTCAGCCACACTTCAGCAAACTCCCTGAGCTGTGATTAACTTTAATAACATGCTCAGGTCTCACTGACATCAACAGCATTCCAGCATGTGCTAACATGCTTGTTTGGATGAGAGCCTCTGCAGGTAACAGCCCCTGGCTCCCTGGGGAAGCACCAGCCGGTGACAGGGCTTAGGAAGGGGTAGGGCAATACCAGCTGACAGTGAGCCAAAGGGAAAAACTCATCCCTGCTGGCACAGGAAGCCAAATGCCACCATTTTGCAATGCAAGTACCAGCCCTGTCCTTCCTGCTGGCTTTGGCAAAACAAAACACTCAGCCACCCAGAGAGACTGCATCCCATGTGGGGCTCTCAGTATTCACCCAACTGGCTCAGAGGTCTGCTCACCTGGCACTGCCAGAGAAATCAGCAGCACTCCCAAACAGGAAAGTGCATTATCTAAGGGTACAACCTGCCAGGTCATTTGGCAACAAGAACATGAAATTGTGACAGAGTTTAGCAAAGACATTTTGCCATGAGGCACACCCCTTGGGTCTTGCAAATTGGACATACCTTACAGCATCAAAAAATCAAATGTCTTTTTTAATCAGGGCTTTAACTTGACCAGCAGAGTGAAACAACCTTAAAAGGAGTGGGAGAAATGAATAAACAGGATCAAGGAACAGGTCTTCCTCCCAGCTTTGAAGGCAAGACCAACAGATACACGTTGGGAAGTGACAGGAAAGGCCCGTACTAACAGTGACACCACAATAAGTAGTGTCTATGTAATCTACCCTTTAGCCTAAGAAAATGAAAGGGTGCTGTTTGCTACGTGCTCAGACTGGAGAGCTTGCTGTCACAAGAGGATTAGAAGTTAGACAAGTTAACCAAAGGGAAAAAAATCCAACCCACACAGGGAAGCAAGGCAGAACCATTCACACGGAAAGGCTTTAAGACAGCTGGAAGGGGGAAGAATATCCACAGGGAAGCATCACTGTATGCCTGCTTCTTGCTAGTGAGTCAGGGAGGGTATCAAGTGAAGCAAGATTTTTGTCTGACCTAATATAATTATTCTTCGGAATCTCAGAGATACAAAGTAAAAGTAGAAAAGCCGTCAAATGATGACAGCAGCTGGAAGCAGCAGGTTCAAAAGGGTGGCTGTGAAGCAAGATGTGCAAGACTACAGAGAGCCTGCAGTTCTTTAAAAGCACAGACACTAAGCTGTATGTAAGGTATGTCACAAACATGATTTTACCTCCCAGTAAAAGCTTAGAGCAAACCATGGCTTGAACTGGATAGTTTGAAATCGTTCAACACAGGGCAGGTAGCCCTGGAATGCAGATCTAAGAGATAGCTCTTGGCCTTAAAGCAGTAGGTTTTTCTCCTTTCTAAAGGCTTACCTTATGCTCTACACACTGGAGACTAGATTCAGCCTGACTTTTGCAGGCATAACATAAGCTCTGTGTGCTGGAGGGTTCCTTGAAAGACATCTGTGATACACTGAGACCTTTCTAGTGAGTCTCATGAAAGAGAAGTTTTTATACTTCCACCCAGCTTGCTTTAGGGAAGGAGCCATATTCACATGCACAAAGCCAGTGAGGTACAGCACACAGAAAGCTATTCATCACCAATGTCTTCCTTAATGCTACCAAGGAGCAAACTTCTTGTCAGGCAGTAACAGGTCAGGCAAGCCCAGGAATATGCATGGGAATTGCTTCCTGATTTCAGTGTGAGGGGATATGCTGATGTGCAGCATTAGTGTGATCAAGACAGTGACCTGTCACAGAGCCTTCTCTTCAATCAGAAAAGCACACTGGAATCATCAAATCACAACATTTGCTGGACAAACTTTGGATGACAATTCCCACTGGTTTACCTGGTTAACAGAGCACTGCAGCCACAGGATCCTATTCACTTAAGACAGCCAGAGCTCAGACTCCATTCTCTTCCACTCAATTTCTTCTGCTCGGCTACTACACTTCATGCATTAACATGTTGCTTGCTACCTGACAGCTGCAGCAATCAGCTTACGAGTTTTGAATAGTTTAATTTCTGCTTTAAAGAGACACAAAGTACTGGAAAATAGGACAAGGAAAATGTCCTGACTCCCCTAAAGCGTGCCAGGTTCATAGGCTACACAGGGCATCAGTGTAACATGTAGGATCTCAGCAAAGCAGCACCTGTGGCACCTGGATGAGAGCTTCCCACAGGAACTCAAGCTCCTTTGGGAAGTACTTTGGGAGTACTCTGCCATGATTGCTAGTTCCAGTGTCTCTGCAGAAGGTTATAGAGGATGAGGCAGTGCAGGCAAAGCCTCACTGAAAGGTTAGAGGCTTTGTACACCACTGTGAAACAAGCAGCACCAGAGAAGTTTATTAAGCAGAAGAACAAGGTTTTGCTTTCAGGCTTACAAGACATGTGGCTGGGCTTTTGAGCCAATTTTTGCCATCTAGAGGTGGTTACTTAAAGCCTGTATAATCTGAGCTGGAGGGGAAGGAGGTTTACCAGTACCTAGTCAGGCAAACTCCCATCCCTGAAGGCTTTACAGTCTAATTCAGACAGGAACAAACAATTATGGACTTGGTTTCAAAGCAGGAAGTGGACTCAGCAATGGGTGAGATGAAAAAGCAGTGTGATTTTTATAAGGATTCAGAGATGAAGTAGATTAGACTGCTTCTCCTGGGCACTAAACATTTGAAATGTACTGGGAAACTGAAAAAGCACATAAACATATATTATGAAACATCAGTGACTGCCCAGCTGCAGCACTTGGTAGCTTCCAGCACAGACTAAGTAACAATCTTCAGGACTATGATCATTTAGTGCTTTTCTTTTTGCAGAGACCTACACAGATCATACCATCATCAGAAGACAGTTACAATATATAAATATCAGAGGCCAATCTAAAAGCACCTCAGCAAGATAATAAAAATTATCAACAGGTAATGGGTAACTGATTTCTTCTTCTCCCTCTTTCAGAGGGTTACAACAAAGAATGTACAACAACAAGCATCCCAATTATGCTTATGGACTTTCTGTATCATAAAATACAGAAATTAGATATCTAAGATATGGCACAGGATTCTTTCCTTACACATAGAAAACAGACATCAGTTAAGTCCATAGGATTTGTGCCAGAGACAGAAACTGGGAATTAGCTATCCTATGATTTCTAACTCTGCTGCTGATTTCCAAGATACTAAACTATTTGTTTTAAAATACTCAATAATAAGGAATTATCCTCATTTTGCTGGCATGAAACTGAAGCAATGTCATTATCAGTGGTATGGGGTCAGCAAGCAGAATCTCTCCTTAGTTATGGGTGAGTAACTACACTGGAACAAATGAGTTAATATTAACTAATTGGCAACAGAAAGATGGTTCTCTTCCAAATAACTACAAACAAAGATTGATTAAAATCAACAAGATTTAATATCATCCACAACTTCAATTACGTTCTAATGCTCCTAAAGTAAGTGAAAGGCATTTACATGCCAACCCCCCTAAATGTTCCCAGTTAGGACTGAAGCAAGCTTGACTCTTCACATCACCCCATTAAACCAACAGCACTGAATAGACTGTTGTACTACAAACAGTATAAAAACAGGACAAAGTTAAAAAATGCAAACTAAACATGAATCCCAACCCAGAGCCCTCTAGTCTGTAGCCTAGGGTTACATTAATTTTGACCTGCTATTGAGGTCTGTGCTTTGCCAATCTCCTGCATTTGCACTCACAAGGTGTGACTCAGCTCCAGCTCCATGCACCAACTTTTCCTCTCCCATATCCCTGAGGGGAATTGTGGTGCTCTCAGCTGTGCTGCTCTGCTGATCCCAGACCTTGCCTTCAGCAACAGAAGGCAGACGATTTTTAGCCATGGCAAAGACCCAACTGTCTAAAGACTTCTGCTTGGCCTTGGAAAAACAGCCAATTATCCAGGCATCCCAAAATATCCAACTATGCTACCACTGTTTTGATACTTCCAGCTATGTAATCTGGAATAAAGTCACAGGTCTTTTCTTGTTTAAAAAGGAAAAGAAACTTTAACTAGATACCAGCACTCAGCTGGGGGAGGGGGTGATATTTGCTGGTTGGTGAATATATTGTTTTTGACATTTGATGTCTCCTGGTGATGCTGAACAACAGCAATATTGGAATTTGTGTAGACAAACAAACCTTCCTGATTTCCAAAGAACTGCCTCTTACTATGACTTCTTGGAGACAGTACCCAACCTTAACACTTCTGCTCCTCTTCAAATTCCCTTTGCTTGGTCACTTTAGATTGAGTCTCTGGGGGTCACATATAACTGAAAATGTGAGCAGTAGCTGGCAGCAATTAGTAGTCCCTGTGCTGAAGGGGAAATTCAGGTAAAAAAAAAACTGAAACAGATACAGCTTGCTCAAAACAGACATTTTCTCCTAAGTTACACAGCCTGTTGGACACCAAATTATCTGATCATAACCAAGGATCACTTCAGTCTTCTGCTACAAGGCAGAAGCAGCCCAGAAACATAAAGTGGAGTGTCATCTTATCAGGACATCACTGACACAAAGATTAACCCTTTCCCAAATAAATTATATACCAGCTTTTCTTGAAATAGTTCTTAGAGTCTGGAGGAAGATTTGATTTTATGTAGTTTAAGAACAGTGCAACCGCTCCCTTTAATACTGGTCTGATATAGTGAGAAAGCAAGCTGTAGAACAGACTGCTCAGCACCTCCTTTCCCTCTTCAGCTATTCTTTCCAAGTGCCCTTCACTCCCAAACTGGTGAATCCTCATTTAATCTCTTGCTCAGTGGGATCCAGACAAAGGGCAGCTCCTCCTGCCCTCCTGGAGGGAGCAGGGCCACAAAGTCAGCAGAGGGACTGAGCTGGAGGGCCACCAAGGGAAGGGAATTTGTGACCTCCTGGCTCCAGGCTATGAGTTTGACCAACTGAGCCATGCCCAAATGATCTCTCAGTTAATTTTTCACAGACTTAACTGAATCAGCAAGTCCCAACTACAGGTAAAAGCACTTTGAGCACATTCCCAGGTATATATTTAGCCTAGCTCATGTGGATACTCAAGTGCGGGTACCTTTCTTAACTTCAGGAATGCTGATATGCTTAAACGACTGACAGGCAGATGATACTTTCCTGGGCTGCACCATGGTTCTAGAGCCTCATTTACACAGGGATCAGAAAATACTCATAACACAGAAAGAAAAATCCAAAACCAATGTCCCCACTTAATACAGCTGTGCTCACACAGTGGATGGCAAAACAAGAATATACCTGCAGTGTCCTGCTGTGACAGCTACCCCCCAAAGGTCCCACTGCAGCTGCTGATGTCTCATTATGAAGCTGCTGGGAAAGCCATGTCAAATCAAAGCCACACTATGTGCAGCACAGCAGCAACTTGCTGAGCACAGCACAGCTCAGTTATTCTATAAAGAACTGCCAGAACTCCCACCTCTCATTCCTGGTTTATCTTTCCCTGCTTTTCCCTGGGAGGTGCCTCATGCAAATCCTAAAGAACCTTTCCACACCACAAGAATACAGAGGCATAAAGCATGGTGCTATCAACATCAGTCTTGGCTTCTGTAAAACCCACCAGTCCCACAAAGACAGTGGATTCTGAGGGACATTAAAAACAATGCCAGGGACTATCTGGAAAGGTCCTGCTAGAAATGTTAGTTCTGGAGGATTCTCAGACAAAAAATACAAAGGGCACTGAGTCAAGGTGAGCTGAGAAGCATGCAAACAGGAAAACTTGCCAATAAAAGGCACTCCTTCAGAACATAATGTTTTGTCTGACTGCTTTATCAGAATATCAATTTACAACTGCTTCTCACTACTCTGAACTGAAAAAGACAGGGGTGCAAAGGCTCTAAATCAAGAAGAGGAAGGTAGGCAGAGTAGGGTGGCCCTCATTCACTAAAGCATTAAACATATTCTACTTCTGTATTTTAGAGAAATCCAGACTGTTATTTTCTTTCCCTGAGGGTGTTTTTTGTTCGGCTGTTTTGATTTTCAAAACGTACAATTTCTGCTGCCCATGGTTAAATAATCTTGTGTCATTCACCCAATGCTCTGGAGCAGTCTGGTCTATTTTAATAATCTTTTCATGGCCAAATATCTTCAGAGATGCCTAAAACTGCTAATTTAGAATAATCCTGTTATAGAGAAGAATAAATGCCTTAGATTTCAAACCAAGGACTTTGGTAACAAAACCATCACAGACTGCTAGGGAAGTTCTGGTAGCACTTTCCAGAAGGTTTAGTTCAAACTTCCAACATGCATGAGGTAGATTAGAAGATCCAACTTGGAAATCAATCTACAAACACTAACTTTAAATGTAATTTGAATTGATCTACTTAAAATATTACCATGTCCCTTTATTCTAGCTTACTGCAGAATACTTTCAGTTTTGTACATGAGTTCTCTAACAAAAAAGAAAATGCAATTCACCCTTCCCTTTGCTTCTTCCTCTGCCACTGCAGCATGGCCTCTGTCCATTTTCTCCTGTTACTCACCAGTTCCCAATTTTCTAGCACAGCCCAATTTCACCATTCAGTTTTCACACACAATTCTGCTTAACACAGCCTTTGTGTTCTCCAGTACATTTTATTCTTACCTGTACACACAGAGGCAGCACAGTGCCCCCAGCATGTTCTAAAAAGTAATTAAACATGCCCTTTTTTTTCCTATAGTTCTCAGCCTGTCCTGGAATAAGCAGGGAAATCCAGGGAAATTAACAAACAGTGGAATACCACTCCACACAGCTCCAAGTCTACATAAATAGCTCTGACAGTCTCCACTTTTTTCTTCACTGTTTCAGCATGTAAAAATCCTGTCTCTTCATACCTGGGAGACTTAATACTGATTTGTTCCACTGTCAAGAAGACTCAACACGTTTGCCTGTTAAGCCTCACAGGTCCTACCTTCCCTCAGCAGGTCCAAGTTGCTTTTCCAGTAGCTGAAAGGTTCACTCACCTCCTTGTGGGAATCCTTATGTGCTTCCAGTGTTTTCATGATAGTCAACTCCGCGTAGTTCTTGAACCGCGCCGGCTGGTTCCGCAGGATCTCCCTCAGGACCCGCAGTGCCAGGGCCCTGATTGAATGCTGTGTCAGGAAAAACAGACATTAGAAAAAGGTTAGAAAGAGTCACTTCTCAAAATTGTAGTTTGAAGTGAATTCTCATGGCTCATCAGAAATTTGCATGGCTCCCTAAGCCACCAGTTCCAGTGGAGTAAGCAGTGGAGTCAATGTAACAAAATTCAGAATGGGGCTCCTTGCTTGCTCTTGCACAAAAAGCCACATAAAATGACTGTTGTCACATATACAAGAATCAGAATGACTACTTTCCTAAATTCCATTTTCTTTTGGCAATGAAGTACAAATTTGTACTCACAGGAGGACATCTACATTACATGAACATGTATATTTTGCCATTCCTCTTTTGCTCAGCTTGGCAGATCCAACTGGGCTCCATCCATGCCACAAAGCTGTTTTTCATGTACTAAAGAAGTAAAACTGACTTGTCCTGTAACTCCTATGGAAATTACTTTCAAGGACTTAAGTTACTGTAGTCAACACTGATCTATGTCTTCATCCTTCCTATCAAAAGATCATGAGCAGAGGGGATTTGTAACAGCTGTTTCAATTTCATAACTTACATTAAATTTTTGACCTGTGGCCATTCCAAATAGATGTCATTATTTCAGCAGACAAATACGTACTTTACTTCATCCTCTTCAGCCTTTAAAACATGTGCTTTGCTATTCATCTGAAAATTCCTACAGTAGCACAATTCACGTGTACTTAAGACAAAGTCACCAGACCTTGTGATACTTGTGTGATGGTGCTATCATTAAACAAGTAAAACTACAGCAGTTCATGCTTAAACTAAGAACAATGACTAAGAAAATGTCAGCAACCTACCCTGCTTCAGAATTAACATTCCTGAGAGCATGATATGTATTTTACAAGTAGTATAAAAAATACAACAGATTTTTGAATCAGATGAAACAAAAAAATAGAACTGTGAGTGCTTTGAAGCCTCAGTATTGTAACACTCAGATGGAGCATGGCTCTGATGTGAAGGTGCGGTGGCGTGTTGAGCCTTTACCAAATATCATTGTGCTGCAAGCTGAACAAATATCCCCAAAGAGAAAAAATCCTAGCCTGTACATTTCCACTTTGATCAACTACCAAACATAAAGCTGTGATAATAACACAGTTTTTTTTTTTAACATTTCAAAACAAGATCCCCTATAAAAGCAGCTTGCTCTTGATGACATTTTTACAAGAGACAGAGACTCATCACATGAGATCTAATGCCCTGGGTCTTTAAACCACCCAGGGGAAAAAATTAATTTATTCTAGAGTGCCTTTATTCTGCTTGCTGGGAATGGGTATAATATAGCTAAGAGCTTGTAGCTTCATCCTAACTCAGAAGAGAATAACAGAAGTCTTGACAGTTTTTTACTAGACTAGAACTTCTTTTCTGATTTTAGTTTCAATTTCCTATCTATTTATTAGTAACACTCTTGAAGGAGGGGGAAAAACTGGGACATTTTGGAGTAACTTAAACTCATCACTGAACAGAGTGAAAAAGTAGAGCTGTTAACCTTCCAAAGAAAAAATAAGCAGTGCAGCATCACTGATGAGTGGCAGGTTTCATTTAAACTGGTGTGTAGGAATTATTACCCAAGATGAAGCAATAGACAGGAGAATTAAGACAAAATCTACATCTCACATCTTTGTCTCCAAGCGTTTCCAGCAGCAAGAGCAGAATGGTTTTGAAATGCTCCTCCCAAACTCCAAGATTATCCTCCCTTGTGATCTTGAGCAGTTCCAGGAGAGCTCCTTTCCGCTCCTCCACCCGCTCGTTGTGGTTGGAGAGCTCTTTCAGAAGATCAGCCACCAAATCCGAATGGTCAATGGGTACTTCTAGGACAAATGGCAGCAAATCATTTGGAGAAATGGGGAAAAGATCAAAGGTGCCAAGACTGCTCACCCTCTATGGAATAAGGTTCATGTAACAAGGGCCCCCCAAAAATGCATCAACATCCAGGTGGTCTCAGTCAAGGAGGCAACAGAATCAGACTAGCCCATAATTTAACCTGAGTTCATAGCAGGGCTCATGCATCCGCACGTGGCTTCTAATGAACCAGGAAGAGATGACAATTGGTTTCTTCCAGTTCCAACAATTACTTCTACAAGATGAGAACTGCTGTGGTTTTTCCCAGACATACACACCCAAAACCAATGGTCACATGTATGACCTTTAGAATAAAGTACAGTGACTCATCAGTGTACTGCAAAAGAATAAAGCTGATGTGTAGCTGCACTTAATGAAGTCAAACACTCAATAGCAACAAGCTGTTGAGTGAGACATTTCAGCCATGAAGAGGGGAAGGTCCCAAAGCAGTGTCCCTACAGATGCATGTGGATGCTTAAGGGAGTAGTTTACAGGAAACCCCAGGCAAACAAGAATCAAAACCACAGTATAAAATTTTTTCCCAGTATCCACAGATGAGGTTCTGCTGGGACATGAGAACAAAGGGTATTTCATACCAAGCTTTGGCGCAGATGCAATGTAATACACAACACATGCACAGGCAGGCACGTATCTGAGGGCACTAGGCATACAGAGTGGCAGTGAGCTGCCTGCAGTGCTACAAGGTGAGCGGATACAAACCATCCCGGAGCTGATCCATGTCGTCATCAAACACTGCTTCCTTCAGGGCAGTCTTGTCGTAAGTGTTAATGGTGTCAGCATAAGGATAGGGGTTGTACTCTCGAGCACGGGGCCCCGAAAAGGCGCGGGGAGGCTGCGTGTTCAGCAGGGAGGTTTTGTTGTCCAGAGCCATCCTGCCGCCTTCCACAACGTCACCGCTTCCGCGGACATCGCCACTAGGGAGAGCAAGGCCACCATCCCGAGACACCTAGGGGAATTGAACAGAGGGGAAAAAGAGAGGTTTAAAATTCTATGGAAACTGTAGCGTTTTTGGAGTTCACCCACCAACAGGAAAAGGCACAGATTTACATGTATTATTTATACATAATACTTACGTAAAGCTTTGATTACTACCTCTTTCTTGCACACAATTGCACCTGCTCAAAAATATCTCATAATCATAGTTTCTGTAACCAGTCTTGCACCATAAGATACTGTATGAGCTGTGCACTTGGAATGAGCACAGGTCCTAAGCAGTGAGGGAAACCATCCATACATTTTAAGAACATTTCCCATTACAGACATGACTACACACACTCCAGGTAAAAGCCATCACTGAGCCATGCTGAGGCTGAGGAACATCAGCACTGTTTCCATCCTTCATGGCACTTGCACAGAAGCCCAGTGAGCACATTCCACAGGAGGCCAGAGTTCAAAGGGAGCCAAGGGAAACAGTCAGTGAAACCCCATAATTAAGATATAAGAAATTAACAACCAATAAGCAGAAGACGCCTGTAAGAATACAGCACGAATAACTGGATTTTGTACACAACAATCCACAGACAGGTTTGATCACAATGTTTTAAAATTTTGTCTATTGGGGGAGAGTAAACAACGGAACACTTACAATGTCACAGTCCTTTTTTCCATCACGTTTGATTGGCTCATTCAGGTCCTCTTGACTACGGAAACTAAATTTCTCAATCGCTTCTGTGACTCCACGAAGAGAGCTGTAGATTTCATCAGAGTTTAGGTTCTCCGTGTCATAATCCAGCATACTAAAGACCAAACGTATATGAAATGTTACAAATGAAACTGGAATCCACTTCTGACTGTCAACAAAAACAAGCTGGAGACATATGGTTTGGAGTGCCCTTTCTAACAGTGACTTGTAACACAACATGGATGGAATCAAAGCAGAGTTCAGGTCTGAGCTTCCCCTCAAATGGGGCTAAAACAAGGAGAACACATTGCTGTCAGTGAAAGGAAAACAGGTCCACTGTTTCTTACACTCAGTAAGTATGCTACCTTCTGCAAACCAAAAAACCCTATCCCCAGTGTGGCAGTGGTGTAATTTAAAAAGGAAAATAGTCTCAATCACTCTAAGAACTCAAATGGTTGTGACAGCTGGCGGAAATGAAATCAGTGAATTTTAAGTTTAACAATATATGAAACTATGACAGATTTAAATGGAAAGGAAAACATAACTGGACATAAACCTTAGTCTAATATGGCCCATTTTAATTTATAAAGTATTAAAACTTAACTCACTTGCACAGTGCCTTGATAAAAACAGCATTTTAGTAGTTGGCCTAAGTTTGAGAATTCTCTCACTTAAACCTGACACCTTCTTGCAGTTTATCAGTTCCTCAGAAATTTCTGAGCCAAAAGTTTTGGGATTCCTTGAGGAGTTATCCAAAATTAGGTCCCATGATAAAATGCCTTGCATGCAAGGGCAGATGATATTATAAGATCTGGAGTAAGAGAAGTTCCTACAATCTTTGAGAAAATAAAACAGCATTATTGGCAGGGCTTTGCTCTATCTAGGAGAAGTTGAGTTTGCATGACAATCACTAAATTAATAGATCCAGCAAGACAACAATTTCTGGCAGTCTCAGATCTCAGTAGAGCCAGAAGCAAACAGACTGAATCAGACATTTACATCAAGTTGTTTGTCAATAAATGCAAGAAGTGGCTCCCTACAGTGGTGAATTACTATTTCATAACATTTTGGGAAGAATGACAGGATAGGGTTGGAGGCAGATGGCTGAACTGAGTTGTGTTCCTTTTCCACAAAAGAAAGATTCCCTATGAGGTGGGTGGGGGAAAATCCCAAACAAACAAGAAAATCCCTTCTGAATTCTGCATAGACAGCTGTTATTTTCAATGGAACCAAAAGCAGGATATTAAATATCTATTAAATATCTAGAACCACAGCTTTTTTTTCTGGAAGAAACTTGGGGACTTCAGACAGAGGATAAGATGGGCTGCAATCCTTTGGGATTAACACACTGAAAATAGCCATAATCCCTGGCTCCCAAGCAACGTGTTCGCACTACACTCACACAAGCATCAGCACCATGTATTTTGGCAAAGAAACCAAAGAACAATTCCCCAAACAGTGTCTGGCAGACCAGGGAGAATGAGCAATCATTTAACAGACCAAGATCAGGAAACAAAAGCTGTTCATAAACCTACAGAAGTTGAAGTATTTAAGGCTTTTCAGACAGCTGAACAACAGTAATGCACTGTGATGGCTTTCCAGACAGAAGGGAAGGCAGTTTTTAGGTTCTTTAGAAGTACCAGTCAGGAATGGGAAAATCTTTGTTTCATACAACCTCAAAAATATACGTTTTGAGCTCAAGCACATTTAATTCACAGATCTTAAAGAGTTTTTCATGTAACTTTGAAGTGGGCAATGAAACACCCATTTGAAAAGGTGTACATGTGACTGTACCTGTGTTCTCACACCAAGAGATGACATGACTTACCAAAGGTCACACAATTAAATCCATAGCAGAAAAACCAAGAAAAAATCACAAATATAATACTGACAATAAATCTGCTGAAGTCATCACTTCTTTCCTCAGGGATGAATTCTGCCCTACACTGTCACCAAAGAACAATGAGAATACAGACTCTTCCGTGCAAAGAGACTAAGGTAATGTCTCAGAGCCACCAATGTGATGCATTTGTCAAAGCACAAACCCACATTTTAATAAAGATCTAAAGAATCCAGTGATTTCATATATAGAAGTAAGCCTGTGTAGGAGGTCACATTATGGCTGTGCTCTACATGAATGAAAATTCTACAATGTGAACACACGTCTCTACTGACAGTATGTGCACTGGAATACTTCACAGACAACACAATGGGGGGAATAAAAGCAAAATGGAACTACACTCACCTTTCAGGAAAAAAAAGGGCACAAAAGGGAAAAAAAATTATGACCCATGCAGAAAACTAGAGGAAAGGCACAGGATGAATAAGAAGTGAGTAGAGATGAGCAGTGTTTAGGGATGTCACAACATTATTTTCCATCTGCTGCACAAAACCAATGCAGCTGTCTGTAAGCTTATAAAGATACAATTTGGTAGTTTTCCAGTCTGGCATGAAATACATTTTACTTCCATAATTGTTATTCAGTTTCCAATCCAAACTATGTGTAAGTAGTCCACAGTTTAGTGTCTTCAAGCAGTACACAGTAACTCATGTCCTTGCACTTTCAGGCTCTGGGCTGGAATATATGTTACATTATTCCAAACCTTATTATCTGGTGTCAGATAAAAGAAGACAGAAAAAACACTCTCAACTAGTTTTATTCCAAAAATTAATATGGATCCCCTCCATAGATATCTCCACAGTGTCCTAGCAGAGTCAGAACATTCATTTGAAGTTTTTAATTCTGCAGGCATTCACAGAGTTACCTACTACTGCATTCTACTTTCTCTCTCAGATGTCACAGGTTCTCAAGCTTTGAGCCCTCAAAGAAAAATTTCTTTGCTTTTTTTTTCATTAGTTTTTCATTAGGAAAAATTAAAGTCTTTTCTTTGGCTTTAAGGAAAGACTATATAGTCCTTCATCAGGTAAGACATATCTAAGTCAGGAGAAACCACATTTACAGATGGTTTGTTGTCAGGGTTTAAACTTTAAAGAATCCAAGGAATTTAACAGATATCTGACAAATTAAATTTGTATTCAGGTTGGGGTTTTTTTTCTTAAAACCAGCATACAGCTTTAGTCCACTTCATTGATTCAAGAGCTGTATGCAGACTGGAACAACATTTGAGGGCACAGGAGGAGGAATAGAGGTTGAAATTGTGATTGATAAACTCAAAATCTTGTGGTAAGAACAATTTTAATTTCAGCACTATAAATTTCCAAGATGTTCCACAAACACATTATACAAGAAAAGTTCTATGTGAAGTCACTCCTGAGCTGTATGTGTCCATCTGAAGGTCCTCTAGTGCCACACGCACGGTGCAGCCAAACTGAAAGATCCTGCCCCTGGTATCGTAATGCAACCAGTGCCTGCCAAAAGTGCTCAGCAACTGTGTTCTGATTGGAAACTGACTGTGAAGCATCTCCCCTGCCATCTTCTGGAATGAGTGAAAGAGTCTGGAAAAATCCACTTCATTTTATCCCCACTAGCATGCTGCATCTTCCCCAAGCAGCGAGCAAGTGGCTGCCTGTCACCCCTGCTCTTAGAAAGCAATCATCATCTCTGCTCCTCTTCCAACCAAAGCCTCTGCAAGTCCCACATTTGAACAAATCCTGTGGTGTGAAAGGTAAATAATACTGTGACACCTCAGACAAGTTGGTTTAACAGGTAGCTTGTTACCTGGGAGAGTAAGAGCGTCTGAAAGTCTTGTGGGAAGGAGCAGTGGGGATGGAGTTAGGCTGAGAAAGGGGAGGGGGGTGCTTCGACAGCCCATCTGCACTCCAACCCCAGAGCCGACTGCCGTGACCAGAGGAGAAACAAAAGAGAGAAAAAACAGAGAAAGGAGAGGGAGGAAAAAAAAAAGAAACTATAATCTGAGTGGCTTAGTGCTGTCATGCTGCCTTGGAGAGAGAAAAAAATTAATAGAAACAAAATTAAACAAGAATACTCCATTGCGCCTCACAAGTCTTTGTTTTGGTCTTTATTATTCACTTCCATTTTTATTCCTAACATAATATGATTCACAAAAAATCCAGTCCCTGCTTGTACTAACCAGTAGATTTCACAAATGGATATAGCCTCTAGAAACAACTCCATTTATAATGTTCTACGCAAGCAATCCCTGGCCACACGTGTATTCAAACTCTAAGCAGGTGTTTCTAAGCAACAGGATTTCCCTGGAAGAAAGAAAAATTGAAATTTATTTTTTTATTAGACACCTGAAGATACCTTATAAAGTTTGTCTTCTGGTGCCTCTATAAAAGCCTGTAGTCAGGCCCTATATAATCAGAAAACTTTTGCAGGGCTTAAGATCTGATCCTGTTTCACCAGATTCAAACTGAACCCAAATATGCAGCAAGTGAAAAGTCAGTCTGGAGTGTAAATGTATAATGGGGACCCGGCCCAGGTCTCAGCAGACAAAGGTGGAAAGACTGGGTGAAACCAGCCTCTGAGTTGATTCAGATTGCTCCTTAAACTTTCACAGGCCCCTTTAAGTTATTGCATGACCCTGTGCCTTTGGGTCAAGACATCCATTCCTGTGTCAATTTATCCAATCTCTGCTTTTCTCCTTTTCCTATTACAGTACATGGATTTTCAAAATCACCTTCCAATGAGAATAGATGCTTCAGCTGGTGGAGTATTCACAACACTACTTTGTTTCTATTACATTTCAGCACATTGTCTTGGATATTGTATTTGTACATATGCAAGTGAAAGATACTTTCACATGAGAAATGACAAACAAGTCAAGAATTGCTCCAGTGCAAACAGCAGCAAAGCCAGTTAAAAAACTCCTCTGAAGAGCAGTGTCAAGAATTTCACTCATTAACCAGCAATCAAATCCCACAGCTATTACATGCCAGTATCATCAAGGAAATACTCCAGACTTCCAGACTGCTTATCAGAAGTTTCACAGCTCAGGTCTCACCTACCTGAACACAGGCCACCAAACAATGCAGGCTTGTTCTTATTGCATAAAGTGAGTGGCTTATTTTAATTCTGTTTTCATGTCTTTGTTTGCTCAACTTAATACTGAAAGTGTCAATCAAATTTTGTTTTTAATGGTATTTTTTATTATCAGTGAAATAACAAATATGTAAACTGACATAGCCAGACAAAATTGTAGCCTTTTATTCTGATGCATTTCCTCTAAAGATCTTTGAAAGACTAAATTGTTTTCTTTAATTTTGGGTGATTTTTGTTTATTTGCTTTCAATAAACAAAAGTAAGCACAGGCTTCTGGGCTACTAATAATGGCAGAAACTCATTCCAAATGTATTCATTCAATTACTCCTACAAAATTCTAATATGTGAAGTTCCCAACCTGAATGTAAAATTTCAATTTGCAGAAGTCAATTTACCATTCAGAACAGTATTCTAACACCAAAGGACTTCACAACCTAGTGTTTGCCACTTTGTACTAAACATCATTTATTAAATCTCAGAACATTTCCCCGTCCTACACAAACCCAAGCCATTTATCTGTGCTGTACCTAGGAAACATTCTTCTCTTTCAGTCTGAAGTCTGGTGGTTTTTTCCTATTATTTTCAGTATTCCCAAATGCCCTTCCCTGTTTTCTTTTTCAGAAAGCACATCTCTCTTCCATAACTCCTCTCACCAAAATCTAAAACTGTTAATGAAAAAAAAAGCAGATACAGATGCAGAAGTAACTCACAGATGTAGTGGATATGTTATAGTGACCATGAAGCAGAACTGGAAGGAGTAAATGAAGGCAGGAGCAAGGACTCTGTCAAAGACCCTAAAAGCATGCAACCCTCCTGAAGACTTCAGGGGATACTTAAGCAGATGTTATCATCTGGATAGGCAAATCAGCTGTTCGCAGAGTCCACTTCAGCCAAAACATTCAAAATCTATCCATAGAGCCCAAATACATGTACACATAAATACACACACAACTCCCAAAAAATCAGTCACCTGGAACACACAGATAATACAGTAAATCTGTATAAAGGAAACCTTGCTGACTAATTGCAAGGTTGAGGGTATTGCCCACAAACCATCAGTAATATGGGAGAGCAGCTATGTTTAGCAGCATTTTCATATTTTTACAGGACCCAGTCATCCTTTCTGCACATATCCCAGCTCCAAAGACATGTATGGCTCTGCATTTGACTCCAATCTGTGAACCAAGAAAAAAATGCAAGGAAAGCATAATCATCAAAACCAGAGCTGGCATTAAGAAGTGGAGATAATCCTTGCACTGACTACACTCAGGCTGCCTGTACAAGACATGGGCAGGGACAGAGTAAGCAGGGCCTGCACACAGAGCATCCCAGGAAGCAATGGGAATGCACAACCTGACTAGAAACATTTGGCAGCAGGCCCCATTAAAATGAAAGGCCAAGACTACTTTTGGAGGAGAGCTACACAAAGAAACTGGGAATCTTTATCCTTTACACTGCTATCAGAATGACCTGGGCATGCTTATGTTCTGAGTTTGTAGAGAGAAAAGTGACATTTCCCAGCAATGCTGAATAGCAAACAAGCATTTGAAATGGAAACATGACACTGAAACACCTATACCAAAGAATGCAATGCTGCAGCACACCCTACTTACCACAACGCGTCAGCACATCTTTCAAAGCCTCTTCTCTGAAAGGACAACCAGAGCTAAATTCTCCCTTTAAGTCAGGACCATGCCCAAACTGTGCTACTCAAGACATTTTCAAGAAGGATGCAGCCCAGCAGAGCTTCAGAAGCTCCTGCCCCTGATTTGCAGTATTTGTCACTGCCTTTTCTACAAATGGCAAAAATCTGTAGATACTGTTACAGCTCAGAGGGCATTCACCACAAAAATGTACAGCTTCTCCCTTCCAAATATTTCAAAGGGCTTTCACAGCAGCTTCCACCTTCACCTATCACTGAAGAGTAACTTTTGAACATCACTCTTTAATAACTACACCTAGCAAGGAAGCAGGGCACATTTCTTAAAAAGACACCTAAATTTTTGATTAAACACCTGCAAGAACTCTATAAAATTGAAGGAATGATTGTTTTCTAAAGGAAATTGCTGGCCAACTGCATCCATGGCAGAATGCTTTGGAATTACATGCTCTCTCAAACTAGTCCTTGTGAACAAATCACATATAGAAAAAACCCTTTAGTTTCTAAATCCAAAATGTTAGAAAGTAACAGCAACAACGCACACTGGATGCTTTAATCAATACTTTGATATTTGCCTCCTGACATCAAGAGGTGAGAAGAATGCAAAGACAAATATAAAACAGTGAGTGAAGTGGCAATAAACAATTGTGTCCCAATGGCAAAACCCAAAAGGCATGGTAAAAGGTTGTGGAATTACAAAATAAGTGCCACATGCCAACATGGCCAACAAAACCACAACGTAACCACAGGGAGACACAGTCAGTAATTTCCCATGACAGAAATCAGCAGGGCAACAATGCTCAAGCTAGTCAAAAAGGAAGCAACATAGTTGGAACTGTTCCCCTGAAACTCTACCACTTAATTTCTTAATGAAACCTTTGTGGAAAAAACTCATAATAGGCAACTTGGCTTTGGCTTTCAAACTCTTGGTTTAGTTTTGAATTACAGCAGATTTAGAAGTCACAAAGATGTATTTAGATACCCAAAATTTTCTCAGGAAACACCAATGATTCCTATGCTGCTGGTATTAGTGTAATTATTCATTACATGCTAAAGGCCTGTACTTTTCCTGACACACTGGAACTCACATGTCTAAGCATCCCTTCAGAGAGAGTTTTGCAAGTAACATGGGCAGATCAACAGATTTCAATGTAAACTGCTACACTGCACTATGAACTGCAGTCCCACCTAACATGGTTCCTTATGCTTCTTCCACAACCTGCCATGAAGAGGACAGGCAGACATGGACAGCAGAATTTAAGTTTTTCCAGCATGAACTAGAGCTTGTCCAGATAACAGCTTGCGGCTTACCTCCAAAACTGTCTACAATGTCATCTCCCCTGCTCTAAGTTTTAATGCTGCAAAACATCCACATTCCCAGCAGCCAAGAGCCCATGTTGGCTGAATACAAGATTTTGGACAGGACCAAAATATTCTAGGGTAGCACCTGCAGCTTCAGCTGAACACCTGGTTGGAATAGACCTGCTGCTCAAAAGACCAGGCCACTGCTCTGCTGCTGAGGAGCCAGGTGAGCTATGTGGGAGGTACTCAGCACTGAAACACAGCCTCCAACTCTCTTTGTCCTCCATCCTCACAAAGAATAAGAGGGGACAGCAGATACAGCACTTCTCTCAGCAGCTCAAGCCCTGTAATATAGCCAGAAGAATTACTGATTATAGGTCCACACCTAAAAAATGGCACAATCTGAAAGTCCTGTTCTGAGAGTCATCACAGGCTTTGTGACATAGGCAATCTCAACAAGACCTTATTTCTAATGCTGCCAATTAATATTACCTTCATTATCCACAAATGTAATTCTGAAGAAGGCCACAAAAGAAAACTAATATGATAAGAAAAGATATTAAGATTACACAGACAGCATGAGGACTGGAACATATTGAAGTCAATCACCAGCCACTTATTATCATGTTCAAACACTGCTTCTTTGCAGAAATCTACTGCAAACTTATTGTCTTGTTTTTGCTTTCAAAGCGAGTCATATTCTGCAAGCGCACACTTGGTGTTGAAATCCTTTAGTATTTTGCAAGGGGTTTAATTAGCCTGCCACATTACCTTGGAGACAGTCCACCATGGGAGCAGTTGGTAGGTGAAGTTAAGGGGCTGGTTCTGCTGCTGGAGTGCCGGGAAGGAGTCCGACCAAGGGTATTGCTGGGGGAACCCTGACACAGAAGCAGGAAGACAGGGATTAGAAACGTGTTGCAATGCACAGGCAGGTACAGCAACAGGTCCAAACAGTGCCTCTGTTTGCTCTAGACAAGCTTAGTGCAGTTTTGATTATGCCTTTTGACCTAAAAATCTGCAGCCATGGCTCATGTAGTCATTAATATGCTCCTTCCTTTATCTGAGGATAAAGAAAGTGTATGTGCGCTTCTCTACAACCCACAGTACCTGCAATTTAAATACACAACATGTATGGCCTGCAAATATTGTCAGAGAAATGGTCAATCAATCCAGCTTCTCAAACAAGATTTGCAAAGCTCCAAAATATGCTCATCATTACCCTGACAATTTAGTATTCTAATTACACAGCTATTTTCCACATTGTCTAAAGCATTCTGATTACGCTCGTTAGGAGCATAAGTAAGCAGTCTAACTTAGCATTTTTCCACTGGCCTGCACAATCTTTTATACCACAGCAAAATGAGTAGAAATTGCTCTCAATTCTGACACTTTTCACATAGAGTCAAACCAGACCATTTGCCTGGAAGCCTAATGCTGCAGTTCTAGCTTACACTAAATTCTATTTAGCCCTGTGGAAGTGCAAAGATAGGAGGGTTCAAATTCCAGCAAGTTCACAAGATTTCCACATTAAAAAGACAAAAAATTCCCTAATCCTTGCTGCTCTGGAAAGGGAAAGAAATTTCCTATTTAAATCTACTAATATATTCCTTCAGTGAAATAAAAATATGTAAGAGCTTCATATAAAAGCAAAACATAAGGTAATAGGCAGAGAGTGAGGTGACCTTGTAGGTCATATTAAAGATCCCGCAGGCTCCTTAACAGACAGTATAACAGTTATTAAATTGATCTCAATAACAGTCATAAGCCCAGAAAATCTGTGGTATCAGGATCTGTTTTAGCCAAAAAGTCATTACTGGCAGGACTTTCAAAAGCACCACCAACTTGAAAGCACAAACCCCACCAATTTTAATGCACTTCTCAGTAATTTTTTAATCTCTTCTGGTTAGGACTATATTAAATTTTAAAATAACTGAGTTTTTTATTTTAATGGTTCCTTTTAAAAGAAAAATCAAACAAAAGCCTCTGTTGTCATATTGCTTCAAGACAACAGTTACAGATAATTCAAACTGAACATCTGCAACAGCTTATCAATGAGCTGCTGTCCTTGGGGCTCTGCTGTTTGCAAGGACAAGGGCCTCTCACCACACTGGTGTTACTGGAGTTCTTGAGGTGGTTGTGCAGGAGCTTGGTAGCACCATCCTGGAATGTTTTTGGCAAGGCACCAAGTAACATGGTAAACTCAGGAGTGTTCAATTCAAAGAGAGAAATCAGGACTATTTGTGCTGCCTGAAAAGAAGAAGAAGAAAAAAGAGACCATCAGTTTTTGTTCTTTGAAAAGAGCATGCATTCTCTTGGTAGTGATCCTTATAGTAAGTGATGTGTGCTTCACTCAAAAAGAAGACTCCCCTACCAGACAAATCCTTGAAATGTTCTTTGTGATATATCATAACAAATTACTAACAGCAACAGTTAGCTTTAGTTCTTAAAGTTTAAATATATTTCTCCATTTATATCATTGTTTTCCCAGATGTGAAGTGTACAGCTATTCACAGCCTAGTGAGAAACTCTTACCATTGTCCTGTCCAGCACATATTTCAACTGAACAAGTTACTGCAAAGATTTACTGAAAACAAATAAAACGTGAAGTTCAAACAAATATGAAGACTCTAGGACTGCAATTTGTCATTCCTGTGCTTTTTATTTTATGTGTGAATGGGATGAGCTCTCTTCCCACCCAACCTCTTCTCTTCCTAGGGATCCCAAGTTTGTTTCATCAAACAGATAATTCACCTCTCCTTTTAAGTCTTGACCACTCAGGCTTTTTCAACAATAAAAGACTCCATCTGAAGTGGAAGACTTATGAGGATGGTGACAACCACCATTCTCTCAACCATGGACCAGCTGAACTCCACCACATTTCCTAAATTTAGTAAGTGAAACTGAGGTACCACTGAAACAATTGAGAATTCTATCATTAATTTTACTGGACAGGGTTTGCTTTATGTGCCTCAGAGAAATCCTGCCAGAACAGGATCTCCCCATGTCCATTAGCAAACACACTGCTCTGCAGATCCTGAACTAAAACAATGGAATCAAATGGGAATGGAAGCAGAATAAATCACAGTGTGCAGACCTGAAAAAGTAATTACCATCACATGCTCCTAACTGGACTTCCCCAGCAGCATCCAACCTGTGTAGATGCACTATTCTGTGGGCTTTTTCCCTGACTACCTTGAAAAAACAAACATCAATAAAAAGAAAAAAAAGAAAAAAAAAAGAAAAAAAAAAGAAAAAAAAAAAAAAAAAAAAGAAGCTATGATGAAGGTCCTCTGATAGTCTGCAGCAGCACCTGCTCCAAGGAGGGTGTAGCCATTGACACATCAACTTCCAGAATACCTATCTGCACACAAAGCAGTGGCTTGGGCTCACAAAGTTAAGCAGCAAAGCTACACATGCTCTTGTTTTGGAAAAGCATACACATATGCTTAGGAAGAGCAGACAGTTGGGTTGGACCCTTTCAGAAACTTTCTAAAATCTCCTAAAAATGAAAAATAACTTTGAAAAGGGTACAAATGTAATTCACTGCTGTGGCGATAAATGTACATTCATTGTTCTCATCACTTTAAAGGATTTTTTAGTAAGTTATGTGCTCAAAAAGTTGCCATAATTAATTGAATCTGCAATTCCCTGTGGAGTGGAATTCTTCACAGATGATGAACTTGGGTACACATGCACCCTTCATAGTGGACGGGAATCACAGCACCCCACCGCTTCAGTGTGCAAACTGCAATTCAAGCTATACTGTTTCTTCTGCCATCAGCAGCAACCAGCACAGCTTTGTATAGAAAAACGTTTTCCATCCATGAAAGTTTGGTATCATCCTTTTCATATGGCCAACAAAGGAACCAAGGCCCACAACACTCCACAGGCTTCCAAGGACTGCAGCAAACAACAGGTCTTCAGACTTCATAGCAGATGGATCATGATGCCTCTCCTGCCAAAACTCTTACTGACTTGAACAGAAACACAGCATGTCATTATTCACTCCACTCTATAGATCTAAGGATGAAAGAAGTGGGGAGATAGTTTTCCCTGTGCCTTTCTCAACTCCATTGTCTACCCTCCTCTGACCTGAAGTTTTGGACAACTCTGCCATGAAGCCTGCCTGGTATCCAACAAGGAAGTGTATTTCTGTCCATTTTGATCCAAGAACTTTTAAGCTTTCATCAGCACAGTATTTTCTGTAATAAAAATATGACTGCACACAAGAGATCTGAGAACAAGGAACAGCAAGTTGAACTGAATGCAAAGTGACAAGCCATGCCAATGAACATTCCCACTACTGAACAGCATGCATATCCTTGATAGTTAGGAGTGGACATGCAGATCCTCTGTGTCAGAACAAGCAGATCTCACATTCACTGAGATTAAATAAAAACCAACAAAACTAAAAAACCCCAAACCAAACCCTACAAAAATTGATCAACGAGGTTCGCAGATTGAGAATTGCCTAAAGATTAGAATCTGGAGTTATCAACTGCTAAGTCAGGAGCTGCCCAAGAGAAATGTTTGAGATGCATCTCAGAGATCTGAGAAAAACCTTCAGCAAAGCTCCACCACAAACACTAAGAGCACAGACATTGTCCTACAGGAGTAGCTGAGAGAAGTTTCAGGTCTCAGAGGTCACTACAGTTTTGTTCCACTTTTGTGTTTTGGCTTTAATAACAACAGAACTGTGTCTGCCCTCCCTCATTTCACAAATACAGTTTGTCTTTAGGGGTGTCTGCCAGAATTCTGCATACTCAGTGCTCTTCAGCAGCTTTCCTGTCACCTGTAAATAGTCACTGGGCTTTGAATGACATGCTTAACAGCAGCTCCCAATGCTCACAATTTTCTGTGGCCTCAAAGAAAACAGACCTATAGTTTAAGCCTTTTGAAATAAAGCCAAGGACTACTACATTGTGAGAGTGGTGCTCCAGGAAAGGTCTCAAAGACAACACTGGAGTTACATGGGTAAAACCCTGTCTGTGCTCTTTCTAAATTGTCCTCAGACATCCAACAGCCCTCTCAGGTTTATTTCAGGCAAAAGTCATTATTTGAAAGGGTGCCCATAATTTCCTACTTATTATTTAATACACAAAGGTCTTAGTCCCTACCACTGTACCAACAGTGCTACTTAGTGGCCTCAAAAGCTGGAAGCTAGCTTGAAATTACATTTGTAAAGTGCTTCAAGTTTCACTCCTGAAATGCTTCTAACACAAGGAATTTTATTTTGGCAATGAAGAACATCAGGAGCAGCATTTCCACATCTGTTTTAATAGTTAGATCAGGACACACTTGCTAATCCTCTAAGTTCCACTTATCTAGCAGTATTTTTACCTAATCAAAGGACATCTTCTACTGATAATGCTTCTAAGAATTTTAAATCTGTGGATTTTCAGCTTGTGACAAACAAGAGACATTTTCATAATCTCTGAATTTCTGGACGTCTTGCTTCATTAGATTACTGTCAGAGTAAATAAATACAACAAGCAATAAAAAACCCCTTATTTCTGTACACAATGTGCAAACATTCTCCATGCAACATTCATGCTTGATGATATATAGTCTGAAGAAAGTCATATCTGAATTTTCCCTTGCCTTTGTGCCCCTGTACCATTAGTACAGAACACTAATCCATCTCCTTCAGTGACACAGAACGTAGACCCTACAGATTATCTAATCTTAATGAAGCCATTCACTGCTGCCTTCAGCTGGAGAAACTCCAGTCACTTCAGAGCCTGACTGTGCTAGAGACGGGGTCTGGCTCAGTGTCAGGTTCTGAATCATTTGCAAAGGATTGCTTATGTCACTTTGTTATTTTCCTTATCACAATGCAGTGAGAGATCAGGTTCCACAAGCCAGTAGCAGCTCTCAAAGTTTCACACTCTGGTCACTGCAATTCCTGCTGTCCAACAGTGTCAACTGCTAAAGGGACACAAATGCTTCAGCAATATCTGGTTTTTGTTTTTACCTCGATGGTGGATGATAGTCAGATTCATCAAAATCTGTAACTTTTTCAACTTCGCTGAATTATAATAAAATGTCTTGGAAATCTTTTGGGTTTATTAAGCAAACAGATCAAGGCTAAGTGGAAAAATCCATTGATTTTAGAAAGGAAATGTGGTCAGTGACGTAGGGTTAATAGAAGTGCCTTATGACTGCTGCTGCTCCAGTGGACCAAGCAGAACAAGCAGATAGTTGCCTGAGCTACATGAAGGCAGTTTCCAAGTTACTCAAACATCTGTTGGTGATGGGCTCCCAACACTGGCAGCCCCATAAAAGAAGGGGACTTTGCACCCTGATGCTTTATCAGGTATTGCAACAATAGAGTTAACAGAAAAACACATCAAAGCCAAAAAATATTTGAGACAGACACACTTTTTTCAGGCTCCCAGTCCAGGTCTCTTTACACAGCTAGACAGTTGAGTTGAGACTGCAAACACAATTAGTGTGATTAGTGCACAAGGCTTTCAGTCTACCTGTTTACATTTCTCTTCCAAGTTTCCTTCACCAGGCCCTGAGGAGGCTGTAGTTGTCCTAGCTGGCAAATCCTCACCCACCCAACTATGCATCGTCTGGGTTTGACAAACAGGAAAGTTGGTATTATTCAAAGAAAACATTTATTTCAACTCAATCACCTAAACAATACACATGGTATTTTTCTGTGGAAGAATATGGATCAATTTCTTGCTTCATTTCAAGTAAAAGAAACTAATTAAAAAAGCATTATTTGGTGTCATCAAAAGAGCATTCCTTTTGGCAGAGGGCAGCTGAAATTAAATTCAAAATTAAATTTGGCCACAGCTCTCAGGCTTACACATGATCCCTTAGTTCTTGTACAAGGCATTGCTTTGGCAACATCCTGGTGGCCTCCACAACCACCTGAAAACTTCTGCTGAGGGGCAGAGCCTAGGCAGTGCTGAACTGGGATGGGACTTGCATCTGGCCAGCCAGGAATGGGGCAATAGGTGCATCTACCCACACCTGCCCTCACAGTTCAGAGGAAGTTATGGTTAAAAACTTGCAAACTCCTCTCTCCAGTCTGGACATCAGTCTGATGGACCAACACTGTCTATAAATGCTTTTTATCATGTGATCAGTCTGGGGAAGACCCCCACTAACATCTACTCTCTTTTGACAAGCACAATTATATTCTGAATGCATCGCACACAATTGCATTCTGAATGCATAAGCATCCAGTCTAAGAAAAATGTGGTTTTTAATAACTTAAGGCACAATGGAGCAGAGAAGCTCTCTCTCATGTCACTTTGATTTATACTAAGCTGCAGATCAAATAGAGATCCACTGAGATCAAGGGGTAGCACTTGCACATTAGGCAGCTGCATTAGCACACACTGGCACATGGCTGCAATTCTCCAATGAGTAGCTGGTGTTAAGTGAGTTATTCACATCTACTGAGAGTTTGCAAGCTCTAAACAAGTGTTATTTCAGTATAGTTTCCAGCAGACAATTAAGCATTTGCTGGCACTGAACTAACAAACTATCTACCAAACCAAACCTTCTGCTTGTTCCTTTTCCAGGCCTAGAATCAGATGAGCAAGGACATCCACATCACAGGCATGGCAATGTGAAGCAATAAATGGCTTTAGCAGTTTATATATAACCCAAGCATGTTAGCTTGAGTACAAGTTTTTAAACACACAGTTTTCCCAAAACACTTGTATTAGCATATGCTGTTCATACCCACATCCTGAAAAGGAAGAATTTGTTTAACAGATTTAAATAGAGAAACAGATTAAATCCATGTTGCTGTTCTGTTTTACACAGTACATACTTTATAGATCACAAAGTCAGAGATAGCTGCATTACAAGTGTCAAAGGCATCTCAGAAAAGTGACAGCAAAAAAGATGCACCACCAAACCACCACATGTTTGGATTACTGTTCTACAGCAAATTATGACTCATGAGTGCTGTTGTTTTGTGACCTGGGCACAGAAAAGACCATGGCAAAAATGTTCATTATTTCTTGAGAACCAAACATGACCCCAGAACTCAAGTTTGATGAAGGTTACCCTGAGTAACTTTGCTCATTATAAAATGGCAGTTGATGCAAAAACAGGTTTCAAGACTAGAAACATAGATTACCTTTCATTAACAACTAAGAAACTTATAAACTTGGCACAATAGAAGTCTGAATTCTCAGACAGAAGTTCCCACATATAAACTAAGAAGAAGAGCTACTGAAATCATATGGTTTGTAATGAAAACATGCACTTTAATCTGCATGGATTTTTGAAATGCTAGAGGAAGTATGGCAGAATTACCCATCACACTGCAAACAGCTCTGCAATGCAGCATGTAAGCATCACCTCTAGACTTAATTTTCAAAATAGAAACATCACCTATACCTGAGTAGGTGTGTGAGTGCTTATATAAATGGCACAAACAAACATATTGTTCACAGATACATGTATGACTGTACAAATTCTGGGAAGCCATTTCTTCTCTTGTATTACCAGCACTAGCTCTTCCAGCAGAGTAAGTGCAGAGTATGTGTATTCAAACTGCTTTCAGTTTAAGGAAATCCACCCTGGCACCATGCTCCCAACAGGCAAATCCCCATTTTGAGGCCACTAACATTGGGTGAAAGCCATTTTCCTTACACTGCGTACACCAAAAACATTTGGGCTCTCATAGCTCTGCAGCATCAAATTCAAAACAAACAGAAAATGAGGGATACTATTTTGGAAACACAGCTAGGACACAGAGATCCTTTTTGTTCTAATAGCTTTAAATCAAGTAAACACTACAGTCCACCAGGTGCCCTTCTTCATGCATTACACTATTTTTCCTAACACTGACTATGTTTTAAATGCCTGATAGAAGTTCTTCTGGGCATTTACACTGACTTTGACTTTTTTTGAAATATTCTTTGGCTAAAAGGCTGACCTCAGCAATATGGATATAGTCCTATTTAAGATTTCATAAGCCTGAAATGAAATCCTAATGCCTGGTGGAGCCAAGGTAACTTGGCTCATTGTGGAATCCATGAGATGCACAAGTCTGGTGCAGGAATACTGCAAGAGTGCTAGAGAAACCTCTGACCCAGAAAGGTAAGGGCCTGTGGCTGGAGAGTACTAAAATAATTTGCCATTCCAAAGTATTTCTGTAGATGTCCTCTGCCCCTGCTACTGTAACAGTACAGGCCAACATGTTCACTGTGTCATTGAGGGTTCACTGCTCAACACCAGTGCAAATAAGCAACGCCACTGCAGCTCACTGAGAGGCTCTGAGGGTGCTCTGACACATCTGTCCCACAGCAGCTGAAATCAGACCCATGCTAGATGGATGATTAAAACTTACAAGAGATTTTAGAGGTCTCATGGCATCACCATGCAAAGCAGCCTAATTTTCTTCCCTTAAAAGTGTTTGCTTTCCTGTCACTGGTCCTCCTACAGATATCACAGAAATATTTTCTCTAAAGTTGCTCAAGTTAGGCTTCACGGATGGATAGGTTTTGCTAATCAAAGTTACAATATCAATATTTCTGAAGAAATGACCTTGAGGATTACCAGTTAAAGAAGTAAATGCACCTTCATTGACTGCTTCAGCATGTGAAGTGCCTCTTGGCCTGCAGTTTTCTCTCTGAAATCTTCCTCATCTTCTTCATAATTCAGAAACTATTCCTCAATCAATTTTAGTGAAAAAATCTGACCCCAAACTTATTTTCTTAGGATATCTGTTGACTTCACCTGCAAACCAGTGGTAGCAGTCCAAGGAGGGCCTTCCTCAAGGTACTCTCAGGAGGGCTTCATCTTCATGAAAATTAGAGCAACACAAGCACTCTCTAGGGCTTTTTGATTCAGTGCAATGAACTTGGATTTTCTTACCAAAACCCATCCAACTGAGTGTACTCAAGGGCAGCTTGCAGTGACAAGTGGGACAGTTGAAAGAAAAACTTTTCCCAGTTACATAAGTGGAAGGCAGAACGTGATGTACACGTGACAAAAGGCTGCCCATAACATGTAAAAATGCCTTCAGGCTTGTAAAATAAAACCACCATAGGAATGTTTAATCAACAGAGAAGCCAGTCAGGATATTTGGAGCAAAGGAAAATATTTCTTCTGCCCTGAGATCAGCAGTCCAAATACCAATCAAGCAATACAGATCTTGTTATTTATCATTAAGACCAGAGCTGGGCTGATTAACAAGATGGTAAGAATTGTCATTGGCCCTTCACCTCAGGAGGCCTCATTCCCCTTCAGCCTGTACAAAGTCCTCCTAAACCCTAAGATCCTGCATGCCCTCACAGCTGATTCCACACCCACAAATTCTGGGCACTCAGGTTAAACAAAAGGTTCCATTCAGACAAGCCTTGGACACGAGGTTTCTGTAGGCTTTGGCCAAAGTCAAATGAGAAGCCTCATGTTAATTTCCATTCTCAAACTGATGGCTCTTTTCCAGGATCAAAGTATTTTCCCACACAGAGCCCATGCCTGTCATCCAAATTCAATCAGCACTTTACCTACGTAAGGATTGCATAACTTTTCTGGCAATATCACTAATGGAATGGTGAAGTTACTGACTTACAATGTCCTCACAGACCAGTCATCACAGTACTGCCATTGCCATTGTGTTACTTTTCTGTGTGGTAATTAACTGCCTTTTGTAAAATTATTTAATCAACTCTTAAACAATTTTCAGAGGAAAATCAGAATTAACACCCTGCTACAGCAGGAAACAAATCAGTGCAAAGGAAAGCCAAGAATCTGGTACAAGGTTAGATGCTACTGCAGTTGGAATTACAGCTCAGTTATCTGAAATCCTGATCTGTGCCCTGCCCACTGATAAGCTCTGCTTGAGGAAAAAGCCACGAGGTGGCTGCATGTGCAGGAATCACCAACAGGTGCTCTCCTCATGCTGGAAGCAGATCCCATCCAGGTCTCCACATGGCACTGCAGGACCTGCTCCTGCCCTGTGGCTGCTGTTCAGCTTGGAAGGAAAATGTCCTCACCTTTCTTCCAGCACTGCTTGCAGGAAGTGAACCTTAAGCTGAATGCAGGGTAAACACCCACAAGTACTTTAAAACAAGACAAATATTTACTCATAACACACTGCAGATCACCTTATTTTAATCTTAAAGCTTGATAATAATTTTAACTGCACATAGTTCATGGCTACTGTCAACAGTTTAAATGGTTTCTGCCCTGAGAGTGAATCACAACATTTTGTCAATGTACACTTTAGTATCAATTGCATGTTCCTCATAGTACATCACGTCCTCCTTGTGATAACAGACCTTATGTTTTCACTACAGATGTCATTTCATACAGGACCATAAACTGCTTTATGCAAATCAGCATTTCTTTTGACTTTTTCTTATCTCACTAGCTACAAAACATGAGCTGTAGTTCAAGTTGTGTCAGATTGGTTAAGTGTGCTCATTAAGTGTGTTTAAGTGCTGCCACAAGAAAACACAAAATTATTAATAAAGCTGTAGCATTCAGTTTGAAAAGGTTTTTGGGCTAAACTACATTTTTTGTTCTGTTTTTCCCCAGTGTCTTAACCCTGTGTGGCTGGAACCTCCATGACCATCACACATAGTAAACAGTAGTAATGGACAGACTATCACTAACAAAAGGATAATCTCAGCATAGACTGAAAATATAATCAGTTCTGTTCTTGAACAGATGCCTTGATTGCTATTACAGGATCAGATTTGCATGACTAATTGCCAGGTGCACACAGCAGCCACATGCCTTCCTCACTGACACACATCACCAGTGGGAGGAAGTTTGCTTTATCTGCCTCTGCTCACAGGTAAACCCCAGGCAGAGCAGTATGGCCACCACACACAGATACTACTGGCATTATGGTAGAATTCAGTAACTCAGACTTGGGTGAAGAGGATATTGGCTGTGGGACTCCATTTCTTGGGGGAAAGAGTTCCTGCCTCCACAAGCAGCTGAGCAGCAGCATCACTGCTCCACCAAGTCAGCCACAGCTGGACACTGGATTGCACCACCCAGGAGCTCTCCATGCCACAAATGTTGTGCACTCTTGTCACCTGCAGGAGCTGAGCTCATTGCACTGACAGTCTTAACACCAGATTCTATTGAAAAACTATTTTTACACTTTTTACAGACTTCTTGTGGCACTTCAATCACCTGAAGACAAAACTGATTTTTCTCCCCAATAATCTCCACTGCTGTCTCCATTCTCAGTATTTACAAGGCGTGGTCTGCTTTGCATTTAGAAAACCACAGATCTTGAAGGCCACCATAACACCTTCCACAAGGGCAGAATCTTCTGATGCTTAAATGAATCATCTTGATACTAAAAAGGTACTAGTACCACTTCCCCCCCATCCCCAAGTTATATTGCCAGGAAAAAACATGGCAATATTTAATTGTGTTCTTCAGAACATTTCACCTACCTAGATTGGCTCTTGATAATCCAATTCGCTATTGCATAATAAATTTATAAGTCTGTTAACTACAGTCCTGACAGAGATAATGGCCAATGATTGTTTATAAATCCTTAGCTGCACTGTTTCTTCTAAAGCCTCTGCTTTGTACTATGTTCTTAATAAAATCATAGTACAGCAACGATATGATGAAATAAAGATCACCTGTGCATTTGTTTTTAGTAGCCTAAATTAGCTTAACTGTGTAATGATTTATTTGCAAACTACTGGCACCAAAGGCAAATCCAAGTCACATGCAGGTTTAATAAAAACAATTTTGATTCAGTAATCTCTTGCCAGCCCCCAGGCACTTGCCCCAGTACTACTCAAGTTGATTTTGCTGCAAGTTTTGCCAGAGCTGTGCAAGTCATTGGAACAGACAGAAGGATGGACACCACACAGTGAGCACCTGTCCCCCACAGCCCACAGGGAACAGCAAACACCCAATTTTCCAGCTGCAGCAGATACTCTCTGCTTCCCTTTGCACGCGGCAATGATGACCCCTAACGGTGGAATGTTTCTCCTGCTGAGCAATATGAAGAGATTTTGCTTTTCAATGCATATTTCCACTTAAAATAATTACAAGTTCCCCTGACAGCCCAGCAGCCAAATAAACTGCTTGAGATTCACCTAAACTGTAACACAGAAACAGCTGCTTTGCCTGATCAATTCTTTCTGACTTTGGACATGGAAATATTAAAATGCAAATCCATATTCCAGATGTAAGTCCAGAATTTAAAGTATCCCTTTTTTCCTGAGGGAGACTGTCTTACAGAAGCAAGTTTCAGTTACAGTGCTGTGAATAATCCCTACAGGAAGTCTTCAGAAAAGAGGTTATTCCTTTTTCCCCCAGAACCAATCATCTGTATGTGAGCAAGCAAACTGCACATGCCCAAACAGCTTCTTTGAAGCCTTCCTTCAGCTGCTGGATAATGCTGCACACAGGTGTGTGGCAGCACATGTGATACCCAGCAATCTTTTCATCAGAGTCAAATGAAAGTAATTTTATTATTTCCAAAGTTATAAAATTGCATGCTATTCTAGTATTAAGACAACATTTTATGGGCATATAATGTAAAGTTCTCATACATTTTTTAAATTCTGGAATTATTAAAATTTGGCTGGGATTTTTAAATCCAAGTTAATCTCAAAGCCTTTAACTCCTACTGGAAATAGAAGGTAATTTTAAATTGTGTTACAGATGCCAGCTATAAAACTAAGTCTTGCTTTTCTCTTGGGAGAGATGAGTATCACTAGCTGTCCCATTTTAGCTTGCCTGACACTTGCATCGAGAGCACGATAAAGAACAAGGTAACTATTACCCAGGCCTGTCCTAATTGTGTCAGTTTTTTCCAGGTAGAGATAAACAGACAGCACTTAAAAGAGAAGGGCTGAGAGCCCCTGGCAGTTTACTGATTTGTTTACTTTCTTTTAACAACATTATAACACTGAAGTTGTGCTAGCTTCCAGTCTACAAAGCCTTCACCTAAACAAAACACAAACCTAAAGATATTTCCAGAATGCTCAAGAAAAAGCACATTTTCAAACCATGATCTCTTTTTGTATGGTAATAGTAGTTAAAGTCAGTTAAAGTAAAAAAATATACGAAGACATATTTCATAAAAAATATATGAAGACATGTGGGCTGAATTGACAGTTTTGTTTGGACAGCGAGGTGTGTAAAATCAGGGCTTTCTTGAGTCTGATCACTGAACTTTTCATTACCTTTATGACAGGTTTGTTTGGTCTTTTTTCTCCTTCCTGAAGAGCAATAATGACTAAATTACTTCATCCTCCTGGCTTACCTTTCTCACATCTGAGCTCTTTGGTTCTGTAGTCCAAGTTATAATTCTAGATACAGCAAGTCTTGTCTCACTGGAATTCACAAAGTCTGTTGGATCCATCTGTCTTGCCAAGGACTCAATATACTTCAGGATAGCAACTTTGACCTGAGAAATGCAAAGGGATTTGTGAAGCTCAGGAGCTGGCAAAGATGCATTTTTTCCATAGGAACAGATCCCACTACAGATTGACAAGACAAGACTTGCATCACATGGTGGGGAGGAAGCATTCCTGGCACGTGTCTCCATGTTGCCAATTCAGTTTCTATATCATGCCCATAATACCATAATTGCCTTCTCATGAGTTCTGTGCTTCATGGCATGTCTGACATGACAAGCTAAGACAAGCACATTGATGCTTTAGTGAAATGGCTTTTGATACTGACCTTCAGGTTTGGTGTCTGGGTCTGATCTACAATAAACCTCATCAAAATGTTAAATTGCTGATCAAATGGAAAAGAATCCCTGTCCAAAGGAAACAAAAGCAAATATGTAATGCAACATAAATGAAATTAACTAATACCTCAAAGCTTACATTGCAGATTTCAACACACTTTCCTTCTTGGTAACTTTACCATCAATAAGAAAACCTCTAAGTTTAAGGATTAGCTAGTTATTGACACAATACTGGAGCAAACTGCTAAATCAGCATTTTTGCACACTGTTGCTCTACTGTCTGTACACTTCTGTTGGCATGCCTGTCGATTTCATTTCAGACTCTGCTTTGTTCCCTTATCTCTAGAAGCAGCTTGGTTTATCTTGTCCTTGTCCAGGATTCATACCTGGTTTTGATCTGTCTTCTCTTTTTTCCGCACTATTTTCTCCTAGATTATGACTACTTTTTCTTTTCTTTTTAACTATCCTATTTCTAGAATGAGTTCAACTTTACTGTAATAGTGTCCTGGGCTGGACATCCTTTGCAAAGGACATGGGGTACAGAATTGGTGTCAGCACTGCATTAGTATTCAAGATCTTATCCTGACCTGTTATTTGTGTTTGAACAACATGAAAGAGATGCTGAACTTTGTGGTAAAGCACCATTCATATTCTGAATACTGCATTTTTTTTTGGGTGTCTGACAATCAAAAAACCTGATATCTGAGCATACACCCCACAAACCCCTAAAATTAATCCATTATATATTTTGAAATTTATGCTTTAAAGTTATTTATTTAGAAGAGAGACTTTTTAATTCAATACTTGAAACACTGTGACATAACTTTTTTTCTCCTTTATTCTGATATTCATCAAGATTGAGCCCTCAAAACACACAGCACTGCTGGATTTTTAATATCACACCCTCCTGTAATCCCAAAAAACCTCAGCAACATTTGCCATCTGAGTACTCTACCTGGTGACATCCAGAGCTTTTTGAACCTTTGCCTGCACAGACCCCAACAAATCTGCTCCCATTTTCTTTAGCAACTGGGTCAGGAGAACAAAAAGCCAATCCTGCAAGTCGTCTTTATGAATGATGATGAAATCAACCAGGGTTTCCAGAAACATGCTGAAGACCTATAAACAAAACAAATGTCATAAAAAGAAATGCAGTTCTTAAAATAAAAATATTCAATGGGGAAGGGGGTTTACAGTCTAAGTTTCAGAATGACTTTGTTATTGGAGTTTCATGAATGAATGATTTTAGTGACTACATTGCTCTGGGAAAAAAATCAGGCAAGACATGTCTAAAATGTGTTGTATTAAAATACCACATGTAACAAATGAAGGAAGGAAGGGGTAGGAAACACTTACTCTCTGTTGGGAATTCCACGGCAAAGCAGGCCATGCAACAAAACAAACCACTCGTTAGCACACAGAGTGATCAAGGATGCAGTTTCTCAACAGATAAAAGACACATTCATTCAAAGTTTACATTTTCTTAAAACATATCTCTTATTATATACCTTGGATCAGATTCAGTCTCATCAGTCAAGAAAGTAACATATGTTTATATACAGTTATATGAACAAAGTTAATGTGTTTAACACCATAACTAATGAGTTTGTATCAGTAATTCTACAAAAGCAGTGAAGATGACAGATCACTGCTGCCACAAAGGACATACTTGAGCCCAGAGTGCAATAAACTCCCACCTCACTCAGAAATTGGAATTATTTTGCAAACAAATAATTACACCTTTGCCCTTTCTACTACACAAACCTTGGGGAACCAAAGCATTAAGAACTTACAGGTCGGTACTACAAGCTTGGTGAGACCTGTGGGACAGCTGTAGTACCGACCTGTAAGTTCGGTATACAACAGTATAATTATACAACATATATTATACAACATATATTATACAACAGTATAATTAAGGCAAAAAAATGCACATTTTGAGTAGGACCTGTGACAGGCTACTCTGCCTGCCCATGGAATTTCCACCCAATAATCATTTATTAAAACTGGTTTACCAAGAGGTCTTGAAGTACAAAGATTTATACAACTTATTCTTTCTCAAACTGCATTTAACCCAACTACTAATATTTTTACACAGCCATACTGGCTTTCCTCAACTAGCAAAACACAGAAAAGGGCATGAAATTCCCTTTTCCTTTCTCCCTGCTCCTCCTTAGCTGTCCATAGAAATCCACTGGTTTTGAACATGCCTATGGGCACTACATACCCATTCTGTGGCCCACTTCTTAAAAATGTTTGTAAATTCATACCACAGCCTTTAACTTCCAAGGTCAGTGATTTAAGGAAGGCAAAGTAGCTGTATTAAAGACCTTGATTATGAGAATCAGAATAGTATCTTGGTGAGACACCTGCTGTCAGTTGTTCACAACACACAAACCCCAGAGGCTGTGATGAGGCTCACGACCCCTCGAGGACCACTCTTCCCTGTGTCTCACTAGAAATACACCCTAGAGAAGTGCAAATCAAACTGAACTCCTGGCTCCAGGAGGTGACCTCTGAAAGGCACTAGGCTGCTCCTCAGGCAGCATGGAGTAACCAGCTCCTAGCATCATAAAAGAGACTGAGACACACCCCCTCTTTGTAAAACAAATGCAAACCAAGGAGATTTTCAAATGCCAGTTTTCCCCAGCAGATGGCAGGAGTAGAAATACAAACCACTCATCTTGGAACAGTGCCAAATGTGCACACACAGTATTGTAGGAGAGCAAGCCAAAGCTTTGTGATCTTACCTTGCTGTGAGGGTCAGCAAACATGCGAGTAAATATTTCACACAGCCTTTTTAACTCCACTCGGCTAAAATACATAAATAAAACACAAGATAAATGCCAACGTTTTAGTTGCAGCAAAGAAAATAAAAAGCAGCTAATAAATATTAACAGCTGAAAGATTTAACCTTCTTTATTTAAATGTTATTTCGATCACACTTCTGAAAACTTTGCGTATCTAGGCAAAGCCTTTACTGGCACTTCATTTTAACTACTGGGATCACCAGTTTTACATTAAGAATCTAAGAAACAGTTATTTTTTTAAATCTTAAACCAGACAATTTTATTTCCTGCTGCTTTTATTTTCTTTTATATTCTGAATTACAGAAAACAACTTGAAATGTGCATGTTTGGGAGGCACTCAGCTTCTGTCTAGGTCAAGGTTGCTGAATCACTGAATTGTGCATTTTTTTCACCTTAAACATAGGTTTTCCAAGTCTCCTTTGTGTCAAGGATTTCAAATTTTCAAGTAAAATCAGAACTTTCCAGGTATATACTAATCACATCTTTTGGTTTAAATTCCCAGTTGCTTCAGTAGTATCAGTCTAGAATCACAGATTATTAACACATCAGAACTGACTCCAAAGTCTGACAGCAGGCAGGCACATTGAGGAGCCAAACACATAGAAATAGAAGGAACATTAACGAATGGCCAGCTATTAAATCAGAAGATAATTACATCAAGGAACAATCTAACTTCCTATTCATATGACATTATTAGCTGCTCAGTAGTGCTCTTTTTATGGCAGGGGGAAAAAAGAATGATGCATGAGATACTGAGTTGGAGTCAAATGCAGAACTCTTTGGTGCCAAAGCTCTTATCTGCAATGTACTGACTCAAGTCTTGGCTTTCCTGCAAAGCAAACTGGCAAAAAATACAGAAGCTCTTCTTGTTTATGGTGCAAATGAAACCAGAGCAAGGCAGTTAGGTTACATTTCCTGCATACTTATGGATGTGAACAGACATTTTTCACCATTACAATGAAACCAGAGCAACTCATGAAATGAACACTGACTGCTCAGAGAAGACTTACTGAAGATTTTGACTATAGGGAATGTATTTCCAGGCCAACATTAATTCTACAATCCACCAACTTCTCTCTTTCTAAAAATAATCTTTGAACAGGCCAGAATAAGGCAGTACTCTAAGGATGCTTTATGTTAGATTGCTTCTAAGAAACACAGGACTTTTTTTTCCCCCAATAAATCTATGCATGAAAGGCTGATTAAATTTTAAAAGGGCACAAAACCTATGGGTTTAAGAGTCTGGTAGAGAGGGAAAAGTCTTTGTAACAACATCACAGTAGGCTGTCAACTTAATTCAGGGTGAGGCTGCACAGGCTCAAAATGACTACAGCACTCTCCTGACATCATGCAGATTGCAGGACTCTGAATGAACCCCTGTTTATTACTCTAATGAATTTTCTTTCTGGACAAAGGTTATATAAAGTCAGCAAGTACATGCATGTCTGCTTCTAAAAGCTCACAGACCCAAGGTAACAATGCAAGTACTAAACTGCAACAGGCAGTGGAAGAACATTTCCTTAAGGGACTCGTTTGCCTTGTTTTGTTTAGGAGAACTTATGGGGAGCCCTTAAAAAAGTAGGCCACATAAAGCTCTATAAAAAAAAGAGGATGGGTAAGTGCCATTCCACTTTGCATGCATATCTCTGGCTATGCAAATCCCAGCTAACACAGGATCAGCCATCTTTCAGTTCAGAATACTAAAGAAAACCCAACCACATCATCACCTCTTATTAACGCGTTTCACCACAACAGAAGGCATCAGGTTTAATTACAAGACAGACTTGCCCCTTGGACTAATGACCTTGATGATGTTCTCAAGATGCCGTGGGAACAAGCAGGATGATAAAATCTAATCATTAGAACAGGCACCAGATCAACTCTGAACCAAGGAGGAAGCAGATCAAAAGAAAACCAAAATGAAATACAGAGAACTAATCACAGTATCAAATTTAAAACATAACTGCACAGAGGTGTAGTTTCTGGGACAGATTTAACAATTATTCAGGATCAAAGCTAAGACAACTTGCTACCTTGAGGGACTGGTGACAGCACAGTTCAAAAACTACAACCAGCAGGGCTGAAATCAAGAGTTTAATTCCATCAGTATTTCTGCAAAGATCTACTGACCTGGATAAACAGCCCATCACCAAAACTTCTCAGAGCTTCCTCCCTTGCAACTATCCCCAGCAGCACTCCAAACATTGCTTACAATCCTCACACACTTTTGTGGCAAAATAAAATCTCACCCAACTTTTTCATAGAAGTAATGAGGTGCCACAGTTTTTCCAGACAGTTTTTCTCTTTTGTTAAAGAGAAAGAAAAAAGACAGCATACATGATGGAAGTATCTTTTAAGAGACTCAGAAACAGACCACATCAAAAAGCATCTCTGATCTAGAGACTAACTACCCATTTTAAAAACCTGTAGCACTTCCCATTTAAGGCCTGGATCACATCACGTGAAGTGCTAGAATATTTTTATAATGACAAGAAACCAACTTTTTCAGGCCAGCCCTCAGCACACTTTTATTTGGACTATTAACATGAACCATCAAACTCTTTTCAGGCAGTGTGAAGCCCTTTTAAAATAGAAATAATTGCACAAACCCAAGTAGGGAGGCTCCAAACAACCACTTATATAAACCTGGCTACAATTTAAGTACCTATGATTCATAGCAGAAAAATAAAATTGTCATTCACAACTATTTGTGAATGTTACCTTCAAAGAAGCCAAGAGATAAACAGCTTATTTCAAACACTTTCTCCATAAACTAAGCATGAAATGTGGCCTGAGAGCCAGCTGGCCTGAGAGCCAGTTGTCCAGTTAATATGACCTGTGGCCATTGGGAGTTTCCAAATGACTACTGGATAATTCTGAGACCTACTGGGTAATTCTAAAACCTCATTAAAGGCATGATGTGCCAAAGGTGTTGGAAGGGGTTATGTGGTTCTCAGCAAGGGAAAAAGGTCTCCCTCTCCTATGATATGCAGTTTCAGAGCCGGTACACATACTCCACAGCCCTAAGAAACTTCCCTCTACAGTACACACTACGCCATTTATAAGACACAAGTTTCTGATATAAAATTTTTCAAGAGTTACAAACGGGATCTATAATTACACCTAACACAGCCTTCACAGAGAGTCAGAGTACAGCCAGTGCCAGCACTGTCTGATCTCAGCTTTGAAACACACACCCCGAGTCATGTTAGAGTAAGTGCAATGTTTTCTTCACCAACTAAATTGCCATGGGAAAAATACTGAAGGTTCAAACAGGCTAATGTAAAAATGGCACCACCCTTGGGAGTATGTTTACAACAGCACCACTGTGGGAAATCTCACTGTGCGACAACAACACCTATCACTGCAGGTTTTCATGAGACAAATGAAGGCTGAGAGAAGACAGTGTGCTTACCTGAGCCCTTTCTACACTACTGCCACCAATTATACTGATTACAACGCAGAAACCTTTCCAAAAGTTAACTGCAATCCCACATTGTGGAGACAAAGCCTTTACAGCCATGGAAGACAGTACCTATCTCCATAAAGCAGGTACACAACACTGCCTTCTGGCTGTAGCCATCCCTAATGAATTACTGACACCAGAAATCTATGAAGTCACCTCAGTGTCCTCTGGCTCTTCAGCAGATTCTGAAGGCCTATGAGCCCCTCTTTCCTTTCAGACCAGTTGGAGCTGGCGCAGTGGTTGAGGACCTCAGCCACGTCCTCGGTCTGGCGCAGGTAGTGCGGAATGCCCCCGTTCCTGGAGCCGTAGGAGCGCTCCGAGCAGGCGCTGGAGGCGTCGCTGTTGGCGTCGTCATCCGAGTACATCCCATAGGGCTCATACCTCCTCCTCACTGGCTTCTTCTGGAAAAGGGGAAACGCAGAGTTATCAACTTATTTATAGTTACATCGATGCCAAAAGCAAAACATTCTACTTGCAATCACTAAAAAGGAGATTAGTGCTACTGTGATAGTGACTGAAGTGTTTTAAAGATGCCACCATGCATTGCCTGCTTACCTCTCACAGCAGTGCAAGACAGAGCCCACTGATTTCAGTGAGACTGAGAGACTCAGGGGAAGAGAGCCTGCCTACCCCAGCATGAAAATGGTGTGTTTATGCCCAGTAGAATTAAGTTACTGGCAATGAAATTAAATACAATACATGTTCTATTGGCAATAATGGTCAGTTCCATTGTTGCAGATACTAGGACGATGCAACCTCTACTTTTAAAAAAATTAAGATAAGGAAGAAATAGCTAAAAGAATCTGTGCTGACATGCCCAGTCAGTTTGATATCAATACTGAAGTGACTCTAGAAATGCTCTGGATATGGCAATTTCTCTGTTAGTCTGGGCTAGGACTCTTTCCAGAGGCTACTAAGGGAGTTGAGTACTCAAATCCCACTCATTTCCATAGCATGGCATTAGAGGACCTAATTCCCTTAGGTACATCTTTGACTGTCTTGATCCTTACAGAAAGAATAGTAGCATAATTGGCAGCAAAAAACCTCTTAAAAAAACCTTAAAAGAACAGGGTTGACAAGATAATGGATGAAAAAATAAATATGTATATTCTAAAGTGTTTGCTACAGAATTCCTTCCAGTGTCCAGTCCTACAGGTCTTGGACTTGTGAAGCCAGCAGAGTTTTGCTTCCACTAGGACTGGAGGACTGAAGCATAGAAATTAACTCACATGCAGTATCATGGGCGTTAGCAACAGGGTGGGGAGAGTTGGAAAGTAGAAATAAAAAGTCAAGAAAGCACTAGTACCTTGCTCCTGGAGTCTCCTAACAGCTGTAGGCAGGAAAATATTGAAGGGTGGGAAAAAGCATAGAGAATTATGTCAGAAGCTTATGTAGGGTTTGTTTTTGCAACAAAAACGTATAGCAAATGTGTCTTAGCAAATTAAAAAAAAAATACAGTTTTGCGAAATAAAAGTGGGTATAATAATGCCTGACTTTATCTCCTAACTGTTGCACTACTCATACTGGCTACAATTTCCCTTAGGGATCTTGGAAGTGAGAATATCTGTTAAAAACTTTTTTAGGAACAGATCTATACTCAGCACCTCTTTTCTTACTTTTAGGAAATCTACAATGAAAGATACCAGATATTTTGGTAGTGATTTATCTTTCCCCACATATTACTAGCAGCATTTCATTTTAGAGTCATGCAAAGAAATTCTGATGTGAGGAAGTCGCTATCTACAGTACAGCACACTTAATAAACTTCACTTGCCAAGTTCTCTTTCAACCCCCAGTTCATACATCACACTGTTTTGAAGATTAGCTTCTTTTAAGACCCCCTGGTTGGCACCACTGGCTTAAAGGCCTCACTTAACAGCAAAGTTTCCATCACCCTCTGAGCTCTTCTGACAGACCCCAGCACTGATTCCCAGTATTGACACTGTGGGTTTAGGCCAAGTCCAGCTCAAACAGAAGTAGTGGATCCAACTGCAATTGTACAGAGGGAGTAGCAGTCACAGAATGACCCACCATGTTTTGTTTCAATTGAGGATTTGGCTGAAGCCATCTTTGGAGAAGTTTTTTCATTTCTTACTACATGGAAAAGACAACTCTCTGAAAACAAGGTTACTGTGTAAAAGCTGGCATCACAACACTCTCTCAAAAGGAGCCTGCACAGGCTTTGTAAGTTGCCTGTTGTCAGAAGGCAATGAAGAGAAAACTGGGGTGGTGGGAAAGAAGGGATGAACAAGATTGCATCTCCTGAAGCTGTACAAATTCAGATTGATCAACCAAGTCAGCAGCACCAGCTAGTTTCCAGCTAGACTTAAGTATTTCCCTTTTAAAGTGTTCAACCCTTCAAAATTTTAACATTTCAGTTTAATGTTACTTAACATCAAAGCTGGAATATTTAAAAGAGCACTCTAAATCTTGCTGAAGATTAAGTCACACCCAAAGAAATCTCAGGGCTCATGAGTAAATTGAAATACTGTGAGACTCTCCTCCCTTAAGAGACCTGTATTCAGCAGCTGCTCACATGCAGGGATAAAGGCTGATTTCATTTACACAGGCAAACCATTGTCTGTAATTATGTCCTGAACTGCTCTGGTAGCAAATTTGAGGTGCTGAGAGCAGAAATGGGCTCACAAGCTGTTACATTTGGTGATGAAAATGCTCACCAGTGATTCAACCCACTAAATGCAACAGTCCCATCCATTATACACTGCTCTACCTTTGCTCACAAGTACTTTCTTTGTTTTAAAATATAAATTTTGTAAAAAGGGCCATTTTTCTTGAAGTACTCTAATAGGTGCCATGAGCGGGGTGATAATTGGACACAAAAAGGAAAATGTTAGCCCTCCTTGGGGAAAGTGAACTAGGAAATGGAGAAAGGCCATCTACCAAAAACACTGGCAGCATGGTTCATCTTCCTTAAAGTGCATCTGAGACAGATTCTGAGAGATCTGTTTCAAGATACATCAGGAAATCCTTCTCTCATTCAGCTCTACAGCTGGAGAGGACCAGTGGGTACCCAGCTAGCACTGTACAATAATTTCTCCTGCCTCTACACATCCTTGCTCCCCCAAATAAGGTACATACAAAGGCTTATCATGTGCCTTCTGAAAAGCAGAAGACACTTTCTGGGTTCTATCCAAGAGATATCATAGTACAATAAGATTATACAGGAGAGCAACATTTTTTAAAATGACAAAATTTGCTAGGAAAAGCAGTGAATGTTTGAAAGTATTATCAGCAAACCAGACAAATACAATTCAACTTACACCATAACAGCATGAGATGGTACAGATTCCATGCAAGCCAAGTTATGAGCTCTCTGTGTATCTACCCAGGTGCAAATAACATAGGGCAAAAACTCGTTCTTGCTAAAACCTGGTCAGGAATTGACACTAACAGAGAATGCTGTTCTTCTGACAAAATCTTCATGCAGGTAATAGGACTGATGGAAATCTCTGACCCCCTGAGTGCTGAGCACCCTCACAGTGCTGGGCACATCACATCCTCTGACAGCCAAGTGAAAGGCAAACAGCTGATTCAACCCATCCTGCAGCTGTAGCACCAACCCACAGCACTCTGTCTGACAACAGCTGCAGAGAAGTGACATGGAATCATGAAAAACATTCTGCTGCCAGTATTCCCAAAGTCAAACCAGCAAAAGGTAACTCTACAGCATCAGACACTGGCATGATCAGGATAAAGCTATTTAGAAAGAGGAGAACATACGTACAGGTAACTTTAAGCCACTTTCCGGAGTTGGAAGCATTTTGTATTTTCCCTCTTACCAGTGCATCAGCCACAGCAGCCTCCAGATCAGTGCTGGTGCTCAGGACTCGCATGGCATTCACAGAAGCAGGCATCCTGCCTGGCTGTCCGAGCCCAAACCGGTCTGCACAAAAGACAACAGTGAAAGGGATTGTTAAATGAATTCACATCCACTTGGAATCCTAATCAGGTGCCCCAGTAGTTCTCCCCACGGACTATGGGAACTCACAGTGCTTTTCCATTAAATGCCCTTTTACCCAGAGCTCCACAGAGTCTGCCACTAGGGTAAGAAATAAACTATTGCTTGTTGGGCGTTGGAGGCAATTTTGGATCCTCAGGGCAACTTTTCATTTATTTATTTTAAGCTGGGAAGCAGGGTATCTATTTTCTCTTTCTTTTTACTCAGTTGTCTCAAAGTTTTATTCTAATGTCAGAGGCAGACAGGCCCATCCCAATCTGGCACTCTCAAAAATCAAGAGAGCTTCTCATTAACTTCAGAGAGACAGAACCATGCCCAGTGTCAGAACATGTAAATACTCAAGCACTCATCTATCCTGCAGCCTTTTCTCTCAGGCAAGGATGTGAGACTAGCAGCATCAGATTAGTCTATTTTATGTCTCAAGGCTTGATTAACCAGTAGAATATACCCCTACACCTTCACAGTATAAGAATTAAGTTAACAACTCACTTGTGAAGTGACTCCAGTTTCTGGTTCTCTTGAGAAGAAGTTTAAATTCCAGAGCTCTATATCAAAACTTGTTTTGAGCAGACAATATAATCTTTCTTCCCTTTGAATTTGATGGCAAAGCTCTCAATGGCATCCAAAGAAATGGCATTGACTCTAAAATGCCATTTACACTCCTAACATTAATTAGTTTACTATCATTTGCCCAGTTTACCAAAAAAGTTATTGAAATTAGGTTTTTTTTTTGCAAAGCCAAATTCAGAAAGGTCTACTAGCAGAGCTATGACAGAATCAGTAGCTTAAGTATCACAGGCCAGGTTCTGGCAGCTGAGTCCTTCTAGAGGGAGCAGATCAGGTACCAAATACTGGGATCCTGGCTCTGCTCCATAAGCAGAGCCAGGTTGGTTATGACATTCCAAGTTTTTCTTTCTGTGTGGGCTGTTGCTTGCTCATGCAGGACTCAGACTATCCCTCCTGGAACACATGTTACACCTCTGTCCCTGTACCCACACATGCCAACAGGAGTTTTGCCAGCAAATTCAGTGGTGCATGGATCAAGCTGCAGGAACCCATTTGAGAGACCTTCAGCTGATCCACATCAAGCAGCAGGAGAGTGGGGTCAAGTCACACAGGTCTTTTAATACTTCATCTATAATTAATTTAACAGTGGAAAAATACTGCTTATCAAACTGCTGAACCATATTGTGGAATTGCTCAAAACTGAGGCCAAACATGGTATTCAGCAGCTTAATGTGTTTTTTGGGGAAAATACTGCATATCAAAAATTTCATTGCTTTCTCTTTTATGAACCTACTGCACTGAAATATCTTTTAGGGATTAGCTTACACTGACATGCATAATTTATATCAGAGATTGAAGCTGGCCAGTTCTACTGTCCTAATTACAAAGCTTTATTTGAGATTAAGCTACTGCGGGGAAATAGGGAAGATTTTTAAAGTCCAAAGTATTTTGAAAAGAAAAAAACCCTGCAAACTAATATTTATTTCAAACAGAAGTGATACCTATCAAAATTTGCTGTTTCTTAGAGTTACATGCCCAGACAAGACATTTCTGATTTACAACAAAAGCACATTTTCTACAAAACACATTACAAGGGGAAAAAAAAAAAGAAACAAAGTTCTTAGAACTACTGCCAAAAAGTAATCAAATCATGACATTTCACAAAGAAATAAAAGTTGTATGTGTTATTACTATCCCCTTTTTTAATGCACTTTGGTCAAAGAATAATTTCAAATATGAAGATGAAAGAGTGCTTTATTCCTAAAATGGAAAAGTCTGTGCACACTTAACAGAAGCACAGAGATGATAATGCAGTAGGTCTGACTGAAACTAAAGCCACCACTACAGAGATACATACACTATAAAGCTGTACAAAGGACAAGGATTTTCCCAACTATAAATGAGATCTGGTACAGTACAAGGCCTGTAACTGTTGAGGTAAGTTCTGGACTTGGTTTTATATTTAAATCCAAACCAATTACATTACTCAAGTGCTACTGAGATCAAAATTTGGCTTTAACTTTTGAAACTACATAGCATGAAAAATACCACTGTCATTTGTTTTTGAATAAATTTAGTGTTACATTAGAAAAGGGAAGATAGTTGGTTGGGGTTTTTTTTAAATGAAGAACAAAATGACAAAGTAATTCAATTGTTGATCAGTTTAAATACCCAGCATAAAGAAACAAAATTGAGCTTTTTTAACACATTAAAGTACAGTGTGGCACGCTGGCTTCTATCTCCACGGCTATGAGGAATCTTCTGAACTACTTTGTTCAGTGATTTTTGAATTTACAACACCCAAGTTACTCCAGGTTTCTCCCCAAGACACTGTTGCCATCCTGGAGTGCTGAAATAAGACCACAGGAGAGACCTCAATGTATGTCTGATGTGGGGCTGGGAACACACCTGGCTCCAGGAATAACCAGCACAGTCAAGCCCAAGGTTACTGGGCAAGAAATCTGCAGATTATGCTCTGGCCACATTCCCTCATCTCCCTGGCCAGATTCATTCACTATACTTGTTACAAACTTGGTGAAAATTTGCAACCACCATTATTAATCCTATTTTGCCATTTTTTAGACTATTTTGGCCTTCTGTAGCACACAGGTAACCATACAAAATTTGATTATGCATTGTACCAAACCACAGGAGCCAAACATGAAGCGACTATCACAGGAAGTCAAAAGCAAACAAAGCTTAAATCTGTATTACATCTGAGCTATTTTAAATATTTTTAATTATTTTGATTAAATACAAATTCAAATTGCTATCTGAAAAATGCCACTCAAATCAGCTTGCATCACTTCTGTTGAGTAACATGATAAGCGAAATGTTTTGAGTGTTTTAATTAAGTGATAGCCATTTAACTAGACTCATGAGAAACAGTATTTTTCACTCCCTATCTGAAGGGTGTTAATTAAAAAACTTTCATTATAACAAATTCCTTATAAGATTTTAGCCTCCAAGAAAACACTGAACTCCTCATCTTCTACATTATCTTTATCCCCACAATTTAGTCTCTGTTGTACTGAAACTAACAGCCCTCATTCAATTATTTTTAAGATTCCCAGTAAAATATCCTTATTTAAAAGGAATTACAGGTTCTCCATAACTGCAAATCCAGTACAGGGGTGGGAGAGAAGTAACTGGAATCTGCAGATTTTTCTCATTAGATGAAACCAACAGTCGCATTATGCAAAGCCCAGTGAAATTAAGGGATTTTTTTTTTTTTCAAAAGCTTCCATGTACTTTGGCAAGGCCTTGAGAATTATATGAAGGATGGATCAGCATGTGTTATGCTCCAAAGTTCATTCTGAAAGCTTATCAGGTGCTTAATTTTTGCTGCTCTTGTGTATTTTGGAGGGGATCCCACAAAGAACTTTCATTAATAGAGACAGGAGCCCAGAATATTTGTAATAAATGGGATAAAACCCATTGGGATCCTGTCCTAGGCACTGAAAAGTGCTACACTGCTAAAGAGGGAAAAGAATCTGCAAGTACTCTGCATCAGTCAGGATTCAGCCCATGCTGCACAACTGATCCAATTTACAGGAGAATTGAGAAAGCCCTGGATCACCCTTTGTTTAAACACTGTTCACAATGTTCCTAAAATGCACAAAATTAAAAACATCCAAAAAATGAAACTCAAAACAAAAAGCCACGTTGAACAAAAGCAGAACAGAAAGCCCGGCAGCGGTGAGAAGCACATGCCAAGTGCTGGCTGATGCACACGATGGCAAATGTTAAGATGGTGTAAAACAAGACTACGATTAAGAAGCGGATTCATGCAGTTAGCGCTTGTTCACCTGACTGCCCAACAGAATCAGCAGTGGAGAGAGCACTAGTGGACCTGGAATGACGTCGAGAAGCTGCAAGTAGAAGGAATGGCAACACCCACAGGATTAACACACATTGAACCCGAGACAGAAAATGCCACAATCCAAAGGGATGTGTGTGAGTGCCACCGGCAGAGGCGTTTCACAGTGACGGGGAATGGCGCTGCGCGTGGATGCGGAACAGCGACAGTGCGAGCCCCACCTCCGCCTGCAGCTCCCCCCTTCCCCATGGCCATTATTAACACAATGCATGACAGAGCTCATTTGGAACAGTCCCAAACTGGGTGCAGCTCAGCAAAAACACCCCGATGCACATCGGTCACGTTCCAGACCTGCAGGTCTGGCGGGCGGCCGTCATGAGAACGTGGAGCACGGAACTACAGAGAAGGGTTTAGATGTGTCTGATCTAAACCCCAAAGTGAAGCCATGAGGAATGGTGACGAATTGTGCTTGCAGGTATTTTTCCACAACATTCTAGCCTATGCATAATAAAATCAACGTTAACAAAGAGAATGTGTAACCACATAAGCAGGAAGAGTCATACAGGGAGGTCACCAACCACTGCACAGGTCCTCGGGTTGGTTTCTTTTCCAGGTAAACACACGTACACACATATTCAGGTGTTGCTACTTCCAAAGGTCCCTTGCTTTTAACAAATTTTGCATACATGTTTCTTGAACCTCAGTATGTACATGCAGAGCTAAGGAGAATATGCACATCACACACCCATCTAGAACGATACATGTATACAAATTGTTAAAAGCAATGGAGTGCACACAGTAGCAGAGGAGCCCAAGCCAAATATAGCTCCCACTTCAATTCCCAGTTGTTAGCAGCACATCAATCACAAAATGCCTTTGGAGAGGCTCTCAGTTCTTGGCTTCAGCATACAAGTGAGTTCTTTATGAAAGCAAATGAAGAACGGGCCCAGTCATTCCCAAATTACAGAAATTGTCTTTCTAAAGAAGTTTTCCCTATGTCTAGCAATGACATGCTCACCAGCTCAAAGCAACTGACCCAAGAAACCGATTGTTCATTTAAGCAATTCATCACCACAGACTCACTGAAGGCCTTGCTGCTTTAACATCATAACTAGTACTGTCAAGGAACTGAAAAAATAAAGCAGAATCACCTTACAATACAAACAGGCTTTGTCAGTTATGTACGTAAGTGTGCAGCAGAAAATTCTAAGTGTTCTGTTTAAGGCAAAGCATTCATAAACACAAATACTAATATAATGACATAGGAATCAGCAACGTGAGAAAAATAAAATTTTGGGTTTCTCTGACTCTGAGAGCTTCACTAAAAGTTATATGTAATGTGGCCTTTGGCCATGGAGAACATATGCATTTATTCAAGAGAATTATCCCACGGATATCATAAGTAAGCTCATGGAAGTTTTGCATGATCAGTGCAGGATTATGGACTGAACCCCTCACAATTAAGGTTCATTGCTTTCCCCTAAGCCATCCACTGTACCCCTGTGGACACCACTGCAAGATCAAGGCCCAGGGAAAAACAAGAATAACAAAAAAATTTTAAAAACCTACATTTCTGCAAGGAGGCTGACTGTTTTTACTAACTTAGGAAGCAGGACTCATGATACACAGACATGTGTGCCTGTACTGCAGCCCCAAAACAACAGAATGCCAGTGCTGACATTGACCATAATGCCAGTAAATACAACAATCTTGTCATTTCCATTCAGTTACTCTAAATATGATTCACAAATATACAAGTTAATCTTTATAAGCAAAACCAGACTATGAACAGCAGGATTATATTACCTTTGCATTATTGCAAGATTAACTGGGTTCTAACAATACTGTAAGAGAACCACACTGTTTTGGCTTAAACTGACATATATAAATTTCTTTGAGATGAATTACACACCACATAATTAACAAATTCATGAACATAATTGATTTTAAAGCATTTCAATGAAAACACAAGAAAAGGTAATAAGGTAACAACTACATTGTTTTTTTGTTGTTACATTGATATTTCCTCCCCATGTAACGTTTATGGCCTAATAACATGTATTTCTAGAAATGCATTACTCTTAAGGTAATTAAAAATCATGAACTAAAAGGAGATTATGCTTTCCTCACAATAAAACAGTATAACACACGTCTGTAACTGACTGTACACTTATAGTCAGAGTAAGAGTCAGATTCAGCCCTGGTAGAAGTCCAAAGCTCACACCAACTGTGGTTCTGATACACTGCATTTGCTTTTCAGAACAAGGGCTCAAGGCAGTATTTCAATGACTGTATTTTCCATAAAATAAACAAAACACAGCACAGTGACATACAACACTGACAAATTAATACTGAAATCCAGCCTACTTATACATTTTGGCTGGAGGAAAAAAGCTTCATTCAAAATTAAAGCTAGGCAGGTTAACTATAAAAATAAGCTACAGTTATGGATCTACTGCCTTTTTCTAGATCTGGTATGAAATCAGCCTCATTTAATCAATAAAATGTTCATCTATTTATCTTAAAGAGCTATGAACCAAGTTATGAGTGCAAAGTTGAACTCCTTCCATTTCTCAGCAGAAGCTGAGATCATAATGTAAAACAGATTATTTTATAGCTCAATATAATGAAATCATTGAACCCAAAAGCTTCTCCAATATTAAAACTTATGATCTCTTCCATTTACACATTACATCATATAACTGTATTTTGTCACTATGTGCAAAATAGATACTGTAACACCATTCTTCACTGAATTACTACATAAATGAAGAGAGCCTGGAGATTACTGTATTTCATGTCTGAGATGACAAGTTTTGATACAAGAAGTAATGTATTGGGTTGAACATATGATATGACATTTGATCAGAAACATTAACTGTCTTGCTGTATTCAGCATTGTGCAGAAAAACTCCTGCATATGGTAAGTGTAATAAGATTTTCTATTTGTACTGTACACTTTAACTGCAGTTTCATGATGCTCCTTTAAAATCTCAGTCTTTCCTTGGTTTTACACTGCCTGACAAAGCTTCCCACAGCATGTAAAACTTAACTGATGATTGACTATCCTGTAAAACCTCTACAAAAAGAGAGGTGCTATCTCCACTGGAGGATTCAGGATAGAAATTATATACTGTAACTGTACCTAGCTGTAAGAAAATCCAATCATGAATAATTGAGTCACTCAACAACAGGCTACAATGCTACAAAAACTACTTCAGTGTGACCTAGAAAATCCAGGCTTGCCCTCCCATAGATTTCCATCAGTGTGATTAAGCGAAGCACAGCAGCCCAATAGAAGCTGATTCAATCAAACTAAAAATTGCAAAAGTTCAAACTAAGCTATTTCCCTGCTAACAGTGAAGTGCTGAGAACCAGAATTGAAGCATGCAGAAGAAAACAGAAGGGGGAAAAAAAAATGGGGTTGGAAACGGGGAGTGTCAGGAATCCAGAGGACAGAAAAGAGCTCATTCCACCTAGCAGTGTCTTGAAAGGGTAATCACAACAAGGGAAAAAGGAAAAAAAATATTGACCCTTAAAGCTCCAATGCCTACATGTACTCACCAAGTGGAGGGAAGCCCCGAGCAGGGCTTGTATCTCGACTGCTCTCACGGCTGGTATCACGACTGCACCCCTGACTCATGCTGGGTCGGGGGATGCGACTGCTCCGTGCTAGCATGCAGCATGGAGAGTTTCAGAGAAGGTGAACAAGTTTAATGAGGACAGAAAGCTCAAAGTCAAGTCACAGTTCTGTTAGTTATGGTAATTATTACATTAGTAATTACAATTTGTAGCTGCCTGCTCAGGCTCTTTACAAACCAACTACCTTACATGCTGAGCTGTGTTTGTGATGTGAAATTTCAGCAGCCTTAATGTCTGACTGACAGTCTGCTTTTTTCTTAAGCAATCCAAGTTTTGTTATTCAAGTAGAGCAGGAATCTTCAATCATTTAGGGAAGCTCTACTGTTGCAAAAGAGATGAGGCTGAAAGAAACCCTTCTGGAATATTTCTTCCTTCATTTTAAAATAAACACCCTTCTGGAACAAATGAGCAGAGAAAAATTTCTTTAAGTAATTAATACCAATATGATGTTTTTACATAGATTTGCCTTTCACAGGGAGAGTTGTTTTGAACAAATATCCTAAGGAAAAAAAAAGGAGTACTGCACAGACTTGTAGAGATATCTTTCTCTAATGAAAGATACTGGGGAAAAAATATTTAGAACCTGAATACCTGAAAGACAGGTTAAAAAGTGATTTGAATTTGAAGAGAGCGGTAGCTTCAGATATTTAACAGAAGCTAACTTCTGCTCCTCAGACATTTCTAGAAGTTTATCTTTACGATTTTATATGCACACAGTTTGAGGCTTATGCACACTTCAGGGGAGCTTTAAACTATATTCCTTACTTGTAGAAAACCCTACATGCTTGCATATGTTTGAGACTCTGAATGTTTCAAAAATTCTTGCAGAAAGTTATTTAGTAAGATTTATGCCTGATGAAGAATACAATATTTTCTTAGGGCAAAACCCAGCTTCTTAATTGTCAGAAGAATTTAATGACAAGAGGGATTTCCCTTGCTGTTATAAAAAGGCAGTACCATATTTCAAGTGTTCAGGAGCCGCCACAGAGGAATTTTCTCAGGCACAGAGTAAAACCTAATCTGCCAGCTTCGGTGACAACACAGCAGAGGTACATATGCATGAACATGAGGGTGCTAACACTTTGACTGTACCCTCATTTTTATAAAAACTATGTCATTTGCATGCTTCAGAATATATATATATTCTTAAAAATCTCTATTGGTTTGTATACAGAATTTAAATGCCTAGACTAAAGCTGAAGTTCCTCTACAGTGCTTCAGTGCTCTCACATCCTTGAAGCGTCCTTCAAGCAAAACAGTACAGAACAAAATAGAAACCTTCATATTTAGGTTTTAAAATTCAAATAGAGTCTTCTGCCAGATTCTTGCTTTGTCAAATCCCTCCCAGTTTTGCAAAACCAAGTTCATATCTCTGTGATGAATTAATGGTTCTGATGGTTGACCTCTGATGTCAGACAACGTGAGATGAGCAATGAACCAAGCTGATTAGATCACCACAATGTCTAATGATAGTGACTTAGATGGTCTTACAATAAGTAAGACAGACTAAATTATAAGAGCTGGATGAAATTAGGGTTCATGAGTACAATAATCCCATCTCAGATGTACAAGGGAAAAAGCTGACAAGTGAACTACAGGTAAGAGTAACACTAAAGTTCTCCAAACAAATACTTGGTTTGAAATTGCAGACTCTCTAGAAGCAACCTTCTCATTCTTGGGTCTCATGCTTAGATGTAAATAATGGCAGCCTTCACATCAGGTTTGCACAAGCAGTCATTTCTCTTAAACAGAGAAGATCTGCCCATCTTTTCTATAATACAACTGTACTAAAACAGTAAAGGCTCTTTAGAGAGGGAGAGATACGAATGCTTACAAAAATTTTGGATGCACACAACAGATTCTCCTTCCATACCAGCTAACAGCAGCAGCATGAATATGATGAAAATGCACTTTAATTGCATTGTCCTACACTAGTAGGACAATGCTACAGATGAAGCATAATACTGACTGCACAAACAGAATAACCAAAGCCAAACATTGGGTACTTCAGGATTAATGGTCAAATAAAAGGGTTGCATGTTGCTGGATACAAAAGAAAATTAAGGGGAAAAAAAAAAAGGATTGAAAAAAACTGAAGGATGAGTCTGCTGTGGACTCCCAGGCACCTGCCCCACATTTTCATCACCATGTTGTGTAAAGAAGATTTTGTATTAGCTACTCAGACTATTTCCTTTAGACACTGCCAGCAGTAAAGGCCAGCAGTGTTGTCACTTAGCTAAGTCTCTCACACTGTCACAGCCTGTCTCTGCAGTGCAGGGAGCAAAAGCAAAGAAGACTGACCAAGTCTCAATTGGAGAATTCTCAATCCCCAAAAGCTGGACAGAAATCAAGTGAATGAATAGCAAAATGGATTAAGAGGAGAAGGCAGCATGAAAGCACACAGTGTGTCCACAGCCAGCTCTGCTGTGAGAAAGTCTAGGACAAGACAAGGATGAGTTCTTTCCAATAATATTCCAATATTGTAATGTGTACTGTTACCAATTTCACCTGGAAAGTCAGAGCACTTAGACATGGCTCCCACCATTATTAAAACACACTATCCAGCAGTCTTATGCCAGTGGAACCCAGCAGATGCAAATATCCCCAGCAGAACATGAAAGTGCCCCTGTTTACCAATCTACCAGAAGAAACTGGTATTTCATTAGGGTGTGAATTTTAATGATTCTTAAGTGGAGACTGAAAATCAGCAGACGCTTTCTTACATCAATAGCAGCATTTTAAAGAGCCTGAAATTCTGCCAAACAGCCAAAGGAAAGCTCTGCAGTGGGGAACACCCAGGCAAGGCAAGTCAAGAACTGCCTGCAAGTTTCCAATGAACGTACACAGCATAACCCCAACAGAAATAGTGCTGCTGCATGAAGCTGATGGGCAGCTGTGCTTGCTCCACTTTTTGGAGAATGGCTGTCTTGTATCTCTCACTTCTTTCAGATCCAGCTGTGCCACATGATCTGCAGAGCATCCAGCACAATTAACTTCAGGCTGATAATTTTCAATCCATGGGAAATGGACATCATCTGTTTGAGCACAAGATCTCCTTCAAGGAGCCCAAAGAAATGCTCAAGATTAAATGGACTGCACTCCTCCCTCCCTTATAAAACTCACTGAGCAGACAGCAGAGGCAGGCTTAAAACTGAAGTGTCAGAAGCAGAGACATACAGGTGACCACACAGGACCTCAGAACACTGAATGTTCCTTGTTGTACTGCCTCTGGGGAAACAAAATCTTCTTCAAGCTTCCCAGCACACAGAAGGAATCTACTTCATGGATACCTGTAGTCATCATGGAAATCAAAGCTAGCAGCAAGGTACTGATACTAACAGCATCCACATGCAGAGGGCTCTATTATTGCTACTGCCCCAGGAGAGCCTGAAAAACCCCAGGGGATGGTTTCTGTATTTGGAATCAAGGTGAGTGGGAGTTTATTTAATGAAATGAACAAACAAAATAAAATATCAAGAAAATATAGAGACTGAAGCAACACAATAAAAAAAGCATAAAGTACTGTTAGCTACTATGTCATAAAGTCATAAGTACAATGGAATAATGGTATATAGCTGACAGCTCAAAAGTTATCTCCATCTGGGTCAGTATTGCAACTTTAAAAATCCAATAAATAGAAAGAATTTCTGCATCTGAACAGTAAAGTGTCAGACACTCCTGTTCCCATACCAGCTCAACCCAGGCTGTGTCCACCAACCTGGAGGTGATAGGTAAAAGCCACACACTGATACATGTCAGATCTCTCTCCCACTCTCAAAGAACAAGCACTAATTATGTTCTCAGGGAGCACATCAGAGAAATGATACAAACTACTCTTTCAAAAGAATTTAAGGCTCCTGTAATATACCTGAAAGCAGGCAACCCAAGAGTGAGGATTCTACACAAGGCAATTTCCCTTCAGGTGCTCAAGAATGTTTCAAGTCAGACCACACAGTATGATGATCAGCTTAAGCATGTGTGATGGTACCATCCACCATTCTTTGCTTCCTCCTAAAAAACAATGCTCTTCTACACAGTGACAGCAGAACAATTACCTCTAGTGTTTGGGAGGCGCTTTACATTTTCAAAGCAACAAACAGAAAAGCATAATGTACTCATACAGAGCCCATAAAATAGATCAGACATGAGAAGAACACTGAATTTGGAAAAGCAGTCACAATGAATATGCAGTATTTTTTATGAATCATAATGGCATATACACTCAGGTGCTTTAAACTCATTTCAGTATACTGGAAAGAATGAATAAAATAGTTCTTTATTAACGACCTTCTCTGCATAAAGATGCAGCTCAAATGTAAAATATAAAACTATTGCTAAGGCAATAGTTACAAATTTAACTGCCAACAGTAAGGCTACAATTTCAATAAATTTTAATCTACTGGTAAAGTTTCTAGAGATAAAAATAATTTAGAATCAGTATGATTTAAAATGTTCTTCTACATTAGCTTCAAACTTATAAAATAATTTATATTAAAAATGAAAATGTTCAGGCAGCACACTGAATAACTTTTCACTTCAACTCAGATACATAAAGTTTTATATACATGATATTTACTTACCTGACTTTAAAAAAAAGTCTGCTGATAAATTTGAAAAAAAGAAACTATTACAGAATATTTACATAACAGTCACTGAGATGAAAGTATCAAAAGCAGAACAATTACTACATAAGTCTAAAACGTGTTCTAAGAACATGGCCAGGATATTAAGGATGAGAGAAGCAAACCATTTCAAATGCAAAATTTCTAAAATAATCCAAGAAGGTACTTTTTGCCCTTGATTCCATGTGACTGTAAAGATTGCTCAACTCATTTTAGGAATAAGCTTAAATGAAGTCTCATTATTCTGATGGTTATTCACAATTGTTCTTGCTTCCTGATCTAATAAAATTGCTCATGTTGAATTTCAAACAGAAAACACATCATGACATCTTTAGGCTTACTTTGAAACCATAAGCTCAACCTGGAAAATTAAAATTACTCTCCTACAAACCACAATCACATTAACTTGTCAGCTGAAAAACCCAGAAGAATAAGAGCGACATGAACAGTTCCCCAGCCACGAGGCAAGCCCCTCCTTCAGGCACATGGCCAGCAGGTCCCTGCAGTGACTGCTCTTACCTAGGCCTATTCTGTTGGGACTCGTCTCCCGACTGCAGCCCTGGCTCCGCGGGATCTTGCTGCGCTTCTCTGAGGATGATGGCACTGCCTGGACTCGGGATGCTCCACTGCTCAGGCCACCATAGGAGCTTCCTAAGAGCTTACCCGGAGAGCTAGACCGGCTACCAGCTAGGAGAGAACCAGAAACGAGGAACAAACAATTAAAATCCCCCAAGATTTTAAACACACAGCAAAACTGGAACACAGTCAACTCTATGTAAGAATCTAATCCAAATCCCTCAGAAAACTAATGGGAGTATTCCCTATAAGCTTTCAAGAAGACTGAGAAAAGCCTATGGACAATGAACACTGACATCAGGAACCCTCTGTTAGCCATGAAGATCAAGCCCAAAGCAGACACTGCAGTGTATGAACACCCTAGCTGGCTTTAGGAGAGTTTGCAGAGGTGCTGGGGCAGCCTTGCTGCAGCAGCAAAGGATTTACAGGCTGCCTCACCTCCTCATAAAGCAACCCCAACCAGGCTGTGTGCAGAGCTGTGCAGCAGTGCCTTGGCTTCTGGCACAGGTCACCTGCTGCAAGTCAGTTCAGGCACCTTTGTGCTACACTGCAGTGGTGGCATTGCTTTTCTGCAATAATTCAGTGAAGGAAAATAAAATACCCACCACGTCTGAACAGATCAGCACAATAATGGATAAATCCCATGAGCATCACACTCATAGAGATGCTGGCTTACTTAGGTCTGGCTGGTTAAACCTAAGTTATTTCTTTTTCAGATAATAAAAATTTTTAGCAACTTCAATAGTTAGCCTGTTTGAATAGTCCATGGCAACTTTACATTTCTTCTAAGAAATGAGTATGTGAGTCCCTGAAAATCTGCTGTTGTCATTACTATTTCTGACATTAAATTTATTTGCTGAAACAGCCTGGAAAAGTATATTTGAAAGGGTTCCAAGAGCATACTCAGGCAAGCTCACATTTTGAACTAATATTCACATTGATTTCTTGCTGAAATGCATCTTACATCTCAGAAAAATTTCATTTCCAAATACTGTTACAACTAGAGTACAACGAAACTTTTCTTCTGTCTTAATGTAAGAAGATAGGGAATTCTTTTCGCATCATGAACAATACCATGGCACATATATGAAGTCACTTGTCCCCTCCAATTTCTTGGCCAGAGCCATTCTGAACCAATCAAATACCCTCCAATACTGTATGAGATGCCAGCTCCATTCTCCCCACCCCAAAGTGACAGGTGCCAGTCTTCCACACAGCACCATCACCTAAGAGTCACCTCACTGATGTGAGCAGAGATGCACTGAAGTAACTGAGACAAAAATTCAGCCCCTGGAGTTCGAGCTGCAGCAGTGAGCCAGCTTTGACATCAGAACATATGCTTTACCATGTTTGATTAGTGGGAGAAAGCAAAGTCCCCTGCCATACACATTTTGATTTATGACTTCAACAAAATGCTTTTAAGTCTTACAGTTAGGAGAGAATAAGGAAAGCTAAAAGCTTAGCAGTTAAAAAATGTGAAGGAAATAAGGTGAAAAAGCAAGAAAGGGAAAATGTTTCTTACCACCAGCAGGATTAGCTGATCTGGATCCTTGATTATGAGGGCAGACCAAGGGACAGGCAAAAAGTGGATTAAAAGACAGCAAGACAATACAGCGTTCAGCATGCGGTTTGTGCTATACACAATACACACAGATTTATTTACAAACATGTCACTCCTAAAGCTCTGCAGAATGCAGTGAGTTAATGTGCAGAAGATGCAACTAAACTTCCCAAGGTTGACCATCTTCTCAGCAAAATGTCAACCAAGACCCAAGCTCTGCTCTAAACTGCACCCCAGCCCAGTCTGTGAAATTACAACATGGTTATCCACTGGGTGGGCATGGAGAATCTGGTTATGTGACCAACTCAACATATTTAAATTTGTACATAATTCCATGCAACATTTGTTTAAGGATAAAGATCACATCTGGTTGAGAAACTCAGCAAACACTAGACCAAGACAGCAGGTCCAGACACGACCACCTGAAATCTTCATAAGGCATTATATAGAAATATTAGGTCCATAATCTTTGAAACCTTTAAAGAATAACTATTATTTAAATACTTCTGAGACTTGTCTCATTTGGTCTGACCATTTTTCTCCAAACTAAGAAAAAGGTGACTTCTGGCTTTGGATAAGTTCTAAGTACAATACTGAAGAAATCAATTTACATTAGCATCCCAAAGCCCAGATATATCCTTATGACCTCAATGTAAAGATTTCCATTTGGCCCCATGCTCAATATACTATGTCTTTCTAGACAGATCACCCAGTCTAACACAAGGCTATAAGCAGCTTTTTCAACCCTCCAGCATGACAGAGCAAAGCAATGAAAGAATGAACAGAGAAGGGCTTTCAAATAGGGGTACAAAGCAAGACAAGTCCTCAGAACAGACAGGTCCTTCACAAACCCAATCTCCTATTCACAAGGCTGAAGGTCCTCATAACAGGGAGTTTCTCATTCCCTCCTGTTCCTTTTTAAATCTGAGTGACAAAATTCTCCTCAGATACACATGACAAATATGCAGCAGCACCATATGTGTGGCTCCTAGGAGAAAACCATGCCTTGCCAGGAAGCCAGAGAGTGCAGATGTGTCATGTGAATCAAAGCGGAACCCTTTTTCCCATATCTACACAAAATAGGTAATGTCCTATTTTCAACTGATGCCAAACCCTATTAATTTTAGACAGCTCACGTGTTCACACATACAAAAATAGAGTCACATAAGCAGGAGAGGCTTGGCAGGGTAAGCAGTCAGCTACAGGCACAGAGGGTGTCTCAGCAAGACACAGTGCCAGTTATTTAGAGCTACACATCACAGCGACACGAAATTCTGCTGCACAACTGGTAAAAGAAGGCCACAATTAAGCACCGGGACTTGGGGCCCTGTTTGGCAGCAGGAGCACACACTGGCTAGGTGGGATTCCATTTGTCCAAAGGGAGCCCAATTCTCTGATGGTGCTACTGCAATTCAAGAGAAACACATGAGTAACTCTGTTCTGCTGCCCCGAGAATAAAGGCTCCTTACGCTGGGACTGGGACACCACTTTGGCGCGGCTGCGGCCCCGGGTGTCGGCAGGCGTGGAGGTGATGCTGGTGGCGCTGCCAGAGCTCTGCCTCCGGGTGCGGATCCGGCCTGCAGGGATGCAAACACAAGCACACTGTTAGCAAGGCTCTCACAAAGGCAGCAGCAGCGTCTAACACGCTATGCACACAATTAGCCAGGGTACAAAAGAAATTTACTGGGAGAGGCAACAGCTTTTATTAGGCTGGCTGAGATGCAGGGGAGGGAGTGGAAACAGCCACAGCCCATAGTCCAAAGCCTTCTTTGCTTTCTGTAATGCTATCAGCCAGTTTAATTAAAAAATATTACCTCTCCATAGCCTTTGCTCCTGTTCTATAGTAGCTTCTTAACAAAGGATCTACAACAAAAAAATTCAAGCCTCCTAAATGCAGCTTCCTGTATCAAATTATTACTTTCTGACAAGGTGATCACCCTTCCAGAGACAGGTGTGACAGATGCCCTCCCAAATTCCATCGCTGGGATTTCCAACTAGCTGTCTGGTGCTTTATATCCTGCTCCACCTGCACAGGCTGGCAGGCACTCCTGCGACAGTCTGTCAACACAGCCTGACCACACTTTTATTTCAGGCTCATTGAATTTTCCCTGCTGTTTACAGGTCCCTCATATTTATCCAAGATCAGTGCAACTTTACTTGTAATGGAGAGCCCTATTTAACATAATCAGTGTTGAGGAAAATAGATTCTGTGTGCCTTCTCTTTATTTAAGCAGAGAATGGATATAAAGTCTCAAAGTGTTCTCAGTCCTTGTTCTATCCTTTCCTCATGGAAAAGCCACTGAAATTTGAGCTAGGAAAGCTTACAGGGTCATCAGTTCATCCCCTTCCTGGGGTACGGTTGTTTCCTACAGAATGCTCTTTCCAGTGCTATGCTTCAATTATCTGTCTCTAGTTAATGGGAAAGAAATGATAATTAAGAGTAACACAAAGAAAGCCTCCATCAATACTTTTCCACATGTCAGTTCTTAGCCAAGACTGAAGTTCTTTTGTCAGGACTCATGCCAGCACTATCCTGCATTCAGAGGATGACTTCCAGTCTCAGGCACAATAATGAAAGGAAAAAACCCACAGCAGGTAAGAGATGTCTAGACAACTGCACCCACTGGTTATAGATAGTCATCTCCTGCCCTCTGTCTCCACCATAAGCATACAGAGATATATGAACAGGGAAACACACACACTTCCCACCCAAAAAAACACATGCAGGACAAGACAATGGCAGGCAGCCCAGACAGAGCGGTTGGGAGCTATGTTCCTTCTCTGAGCTCTCAAAATATTCATAACATGGTCTGAAAGCTTCTGCTAGACCCAAAGTGACAAGGAGATGCCTAACTTTGAGAAGAAAGGGCAAATTTGTTTGCAAGGAAAAAAGCCTACAAGACAGCTCTACTTGAAACCTCTCCACCAGCACCTAGCTTTAAAAGAGCTGAGTAGGCAAAGTACAGGGAAGTACATTCAAACAAGTATTTATAGACAAGGAAGGAATCATCAGCAGAAAACTGGGAAAACACAAACAAAACTTTTTTACCACTGTCTCAACTGAACAAGCTCTGAGCACACCCCTGTGGGTCCAACTGCCCTAAAACTGGCTGCTGATGTCTTCTTCACCACAAGCAAGGCTGCAGATTCCTCTGCTCTAGGGCATTCTTGCCCCTTACAAAGGGTCAGCCTGATGCACTGCCAGAGGCAAGCTCTAGAGCTCTCTGCCAGCCAGATCCCACCCCGTGCAAGCTTGGCACAGCTCCACAAAGGTGAGCAGAGCCACCCTGTCAATTGTTAATGAGGTGGACCCAAAGCCTGACACAGGCTCCAAGGCAGGCAGGCAGACATCGCACTCCTCTCAGAAACCTCAAGGCTTCCCTTCACTTCTGTCAGGAAGGCATCACAGTAAGACAAGAATTTAAACCTGACCATCTTAGGAACCAGCAATGGAATTCATTTACATCCCTCCAGAAGGCCATTGGGAGGCCTTGGCATTGCAGAAAGTCCTAGGGGGAAATCAAGTTGAAATTCAACACTACACACAGTAACAGGCAGTACTGGAAGACACATTTAGTGATGTGCATGGGCCAAGAATGGGTGAGAAGGGACTGATGTCTCCTCTTACACAAAGGCCACTTAAGACCCACAAAATTTTCTGGATTTTTCTGCATCTACAAAATTTGGGGTGTTTTTTCCCCCCTTTCTTGTATCTTCATCAGCAGGTGACTAAGAAGGGGAAAACAGGGATAAGATGTGTGACTTTTCCAACTTAAGACAAACCAAGTCTAAAATAATATATAAAGTGAAACTGAGACTAGCTTCTGAAACCATTTCTAGGGGCTTAAAAAATTAAACAGAACTAATGCAAACTTAATTAACATGTGATTATCAACAGGACTGGAAGAAGAAAATTCAGACCTATTTTGAAACCCCTGAGGGCTAGCGGACAGATTCCTACAAATTTCAGCAGTTTGTAAATGAATGAACAAATGTCCAGAAACAAAATTCTGCTTCCTTTAGGACTGGTACATTTGCACACTGATTTAGGCCTATTGGGTGTCAGAGAGAACCCTGTGAGAGGAGTTGTTCTTCCACAGTAAGAACAGAGTCCAAACACTGATACAGATTTTCCCATCCTTCAAAAAATGCTGACAAGCATTTGAACTAACACTGCATTGGACTTGCATTGTGCAAATAGATTTTTAATATATATTATACCAAGTACAATATGCATATATAGTAGTTAATCCATACAACACAAATGTGGCTTCTACACTCCCCAGGAATTTCATTTGAAAACAAAAATCTGCATTCACATCCAAGAGTTATTTGCACATAGGACCATGTGTGTGGCTTTATCTCTATCATTCTAACCCAGACAGAAAAACTCATTTCAAGCAGAACTGGAAATATAATATCAAGTAAGCTATTTAGAATGTTTCTTGTTCTTAAATTCAAGCAAACACCTCCCCTCCCAAAACTTCTTTGCTTTCAAGTGGGTTTGTTTCCATATCTAGTTCAAACTACAGATGTAGCAATCCATATTTCACAACCATTATTTTTCTGCTGCTTTTAAAAGTATTTCTGCATTCTAACAACAGCACAGCAAAGGAACAGATAAAGACTGCCCCAACATGGTTTCCAAAAACCATGAAACTATTTCCATAAAAAAGCCCTTGATCTAAATTTGACATGTGACACACTGTTGTTGGTACAGAAAAGATTTTGAAAGATTCCATATAAACGTGTTGTGTTAAGAAACCATTTCTGGATTTTTAGGAGATTTTGGTTTTATTTTTTAAAGTTATTGTCGTTATTAGAACAATGGTTCAGAATCAACCCTGAAATGTCTAACAAATGCCTAAACCTAGAAGGGTTTTTTTGTTTTGTTTTTTTCAGAAGAGGAACAAATTAAGGAAGATTCTGTGATAACATTTGTGCTTTACAAGAGGCTTCACCTGGCAGTGAGGTTGAGTCCTCTGGATGGATACTGCAGCATCCCCACCCCCAGTGCACAGAACAGCCAAAGGCTTTGTGACACTCAGTCTGCATGACACTGAAGAAAATGGTTTTCAAATAGTCTAGAAATGGTATGCAACAGCCTCACAACTCACTTTAATGAATTCCATGCAGTGAACAGGGACACCTACAACCATACAAGTTATACATGGACACATTGGGGCAATGATGGTCTCTCCAGGGATCACATTCATGCATTTATGTTACTCAGCACTGGGGGTTTTGCCCCACTTGGAGAAAAACATTCCTGAAAGAGCCTCTAGCCCTAGCTGTGTCACTGCTAAATAACACATGGACATGGGAGACACACAGAGATCAATTAAAAACATAGATAATATTTAAAGAACTTTTTACAACTTCCATCAGAATGGTTTCTATACATATTTAGCAATTCTCCAATGTTAAAAAGACCTGACTCTGCACAATGATCTTCCCTGAGAGGCACTTGATCCTTATTGGAAACCATCAGGCTGTGCTGCCTCAGGGTTTTACACGAGATCTCCCTCCAAAGCAGAGGGCTCAGTGAACACTTCACCCTACACAAACAAACACAGCCAAATCAACTCAGCAGTTGCAAAGGGATGGAGCAAGAAAAGCAAAAAACCTGCTACCTGAGCAATTTTGTGTAAGGTACCACTGTCAGTCATGACTTTGAATCAAGCCTCACTCTTAAGGATAAGGGAGAGCTTTAAGGCAGAGTAGAAAACAGGAATGATGATTTCTTTCAACTTGTGTTACTCCTAAAGCCTTTGATAATGCACTCAAGGTGGACACCTGAGACTAAGTTATCTGAAAACTGCAACAAGCCCCATTTTATTGCCTTTCTGGTGAGTACTCAAAACCATTAAAAATTTTGCCCCTGACTGCAAACTGTTGATTTTGTTTTGAGCTTGCCTGTCGCAGGTCAAACCAGCATTTATGCTTTCCCTTTTGGAGAACGGCTTTGTCTGAAGGGCTTGACTTCATGCTTGCTTTGTAAAAAAGGTAACACAAATGCTCTGAACCATTCTAATAATGAAAGTATTATGCAGCCTTTTAAAATATTACTTGAAAAGCTGTTTCATGATAAAATATGCAGAAACTTTTCTAATGTTTTCCTTTTAATCAGGTATAACAAACAAGGCACAAGGGTCACCTCCCTAGCACTAGCTGTGAAGATCAAGACTGTAAAGGTTTATCTCTTTCTGTGTGTAAAGCTCTTAATGCAGTTCAGAAGATCCCCATTCATGAGAGTCTGGGCAATCAAGGCACATCTGTGCACTGCATGAAGACCTGCCCAAGGCTCACTGGAATACAGACTCACCTACCTTTCCATAAGGAGGTGCATTCCTACAGCATTTGCCAATTGTTGGGATGTCACAACTTCAAACCAAAGGACTGATACTCAGCTCTTAGCTGGCATTCTTGCACAGGCATCACCTACTCTATCTTGCTCCTTTGTTTGAGCTGCCTGACTCCAAACCAAACTGTGAGGAGAACCAAGGGCAAAGCAGAAGGGAATGGCCAAGTCTACACAATGCTGGCAGCCAGCTGAGGGGAATGAGCAGGATTTTACAATGTAGCTACAGAAAGCCATGATGGGAACCAGACCGCAGATTTAATGTCAAGCTGAACCACACAAAATAACAGAGGAATTTTCTCTTAAATTACTTACTGGTGACCTGCAAAAAACCCAAAACAAACCACAGGAGCACAAATGTAGATGACATTTCCGCTTTATGTTCTGTTTCCTTCTGTTTCCAGAGCAAGAGGATGTTTTTTTTAACCCCACCCTCTTAATTTTTACATTTATGTCAAGAATACAAAGTTCTATCTTCCCTGCAGTTCCTGACTCAATTTGCAGGATCACAGAGTTGGCAGAAGACCTTACTCAGTTTCATTATTGAGTGAAGGACACTCAATCCTGAATAAAGGGTTTTTTGCCTCAACTACCTCAAAGGAAAAAGATGAAGAGTTTCAAACAATGATTAAACTAATTCTTGAAGTACTCTAGCTACTATAGTGTACTGAGTTTTAATTCTCCCTGATCCTCGTCATCAAAGAAGAGAGAATCCTACAGCAAAAAGAAGGGATAAGACTTAGTATCTAAAACAGAGGGGATAGCAAACTCAGTTTCTGAAAGTTCATCTCAATCTTCCCTGCCCCAAGCAACTTGCAGGTTTCTATTACAGATTTTTACCAAATTCAATCTGTTCCTAATGTAACTGAATTGAAAACAGTAACCAAATAAAACTCCCACCCTTTTGTATCATGACAATAAAGTATTTAATAAACTAAAAATAGATGTATTGCACAGGACAGCTGTTGTAACAGGCCTCTGCAAACATTATTACAGCCAAGGAGAGGATTGAAAGCTGGTATTTCTTGTAAAACATTAAACCCTCAACATTTCAAATGTAGGTCAAAAATAGATAGGTTTGAGAATTAAGACAAAAAAAGAGAAGAGTCAACAATTAAAAAAAAAAGGAAGAATAAAAGAGATCAGTTATTACAGCAACTTGGAATTTTCATCTAACTCATGACTGATTTAGAAATACAGGTTTCAGGTCAACTTCATATTCCTTATCACTGACAGATCACAAAGCACAAATACTTCCTGCTCAAGATGAGATGTAGCTCCTCTCTCAACACTAAGTACCATTTCCAAAAATGGTACAGACCTTTTCTTCCAAATAATAAATCAATGCGTCACTAACAGTAAAGAAAATAACACAGATGTCACAACAGCACAGTGGCACTTTTCAGACCACCACATCCAAATACAAGCAGCCATCAAAGATATGAGCACAGTCCCACAAGACAGTAATAGATCCCTTGAAAAGAGACTTGCACTGGGGAAAAAAAGGCTTTGCTGCAGAGCGTGGTATCTCCATTCTGTGTAGAAAACATTTTTGTTTCCAACTCCTGTCTAGCTCAGAAAAAGTAATTTCCCAGTGATCTTTTTTTGCTGAAGAAATAAGAAATAAAGAACAAGTTTTGACAATGAGCCAGAAAAACAGACTGGGATCCTTCCCAAACTTGCAGGCTCAGTGCTCTAGTATAAAAAGCCTTTCCTCCAACTGTCTTTGGTGTAAGCCATCTCACTCAGACAGTTAACAACAAAAAGAGAGAGGTCAGGTTTAAAGAGGTTGACTAAATATTCCTTCCCTAGAGATCATTGTTTACTGTCCTCATTTTTCTGCCATGTGATCATCTCATTCAATTCTCTCACTGCCCAGTCTCTTCCCGAAAGCATTTGGCAGTTGTGACCTGAGCTTTGGATGGAAAAACACAGCAAACCTTTACACATCAAGGAGAAAAGAAATCACAAGCCTTGTATTGTTTGGGAGTTTTTTGGGGTTTTTTTTTTGGTTGAGGTTTTTTTTAGTCCATACACAGGTCACCTTGAACCAAAAGCAGAGCTTTAAATAGAGAAACCCACATAACGTAGTGACCAGAGTCATAAAAGCAGACTAATGGTTTTTAGCAGGGAGGAGCTCAAAGAGAAAGTGAAGAATACCCCATGGCATCAAAATGAGCAGGACAACCATGCAACACTTCATGCAGGTCACCAGTGAATATGGATGAGAACCAGGTAACACTTTGAGAACAGAGACCAGGTAGGGCAGTACGACTGTGGACACACCTCAGTTACACACAGACTGCTTACCCTCGGCTTTACTGGTTGTACCATCTTTAGGCAAATTAAAGAAAAGTAAGGACAGGGTTAATAGGGAAAAATCAGTAACATCAACAGAAGTGGGCACTATATATTAGCTAAATAAATATGAAAAAAAAAATTAATACAATTAAAGAAATGAAAAAAGTTGGACCAAGCAGCAAATCAAACCTTAATGTATCGGAAAAAAACACTTGCAGGCTTTCCCTCCTGCAACAACCAACCTTTGCCCAACTCCATTTTCATTGTTTGCCCCTTCATTTTTCTCATGGGAATGTGCAGGTGATAAATGTCCCTACTAGTTAAAAAGGAAGCAGGATCCTTCAGGAGCAGCCATGCTTGCATCACTTAAGAGTGAATTTGCTACTTTTCTCCTAGAGCCTGGTTAAAGAACAAGACTGACACTGGATTCAGTCTCTAAGCTTCAAGGACCAAGTCAGCTCTAAGTAGATACTTCCTCCCCCTTCATTCTTCCTTATGAAATAAGACTGCTTGAAGCCAGTGTAGCCACTGAAGCCAGAGTGCAGCACAACTCAACAGTGACTGCATCTGTAAGCCCACCATCATGGGATCAACTTCACGTTCTGTAATTACACTTCCACTGGAATGTATCTGCATCTTGAACCAAATAAGAACAGTTTAAATCAGAGTAAGAATTCAACTTCTGAACTGAATACAGCCAACACACCTAAGCCAAGGTAAAGCATTTCAGATGTGAAAGAAACCTGTCTGAAAATCGAATCCATAAAAATCATCCCTATATAATTCACCACTTACTTTTTAACAGGTTAAAGAGCAAATCTCCTACATTAAAAGAAGAAACTCCTCAACCCTTCTCAGTGAAGACAATGTACACAGCTTAAAACAAGAGCACAGACCCCTGAGTTTCCTCCCTATTGTAAAGGTAGATCGATGACAAATCTGGGATTAGATTAGTGTGAAACCAGCAGAATGAGGAAGGAGCTCAGATGATCAGCTCTGCTCACAACTGAGATGAAGCTCAGCAAATACAATGTCAATCTCTGCCTTGCATTTCCTCCTCTGTGACTCCCTCGATGGCAACTCCAGGAGAGAAAGATCCAATGCAAAGTTTGTTTTAAGAAACCCTGAGACACCTGAAGGAGATACACAATGCTCTGAGGGAATAATGTGGCATGTGCCTATAATCAAAGAGTCAGCTTAAGGAGCAGATACTTATGTCCTGTCTGATGGCATGGCAAGGCTGACCTCCTCTTAGCTTCTCCATCTTTCTCCTTTGTGAAACGGAAAGGAAGCAAACTCAACTAAGATATACTATTCAAAGCATAAAACAATGGAAAAGCAGTTTCAGGAAAGGAGAGAATGAAAAGAAGGAAAAGAGACAGGGGAACATGTCAAAAGGAATTGAGTAGCATTGTCCTCAATCTGTGAGACGCAGATTATTACACAATTCAAAACTGTTGCTTCAAGTCAGTTCAGCTGTATATTTTTTTTCCTTAATCCCAAAGGGCAAGAGATCACACACTGATCCTGGAGAGCTGGTAACTATCTCAGAGGCACGTTCTTCTAGTCAGAGTTTATTATTCCAATAAAACTGCGAGGCACTAAAGGAAGCTAACTGCAATTGTAGAACAGCAGATTTACCTAGTGATGCGTATGACCCTGGGGGCAAGGCTGCAGCAGAACTGAAGGGGGTGGATGCTCCAGCAGACGTCACTTTTGACTTGGCACTAGCTGCTGCATTCACATCGACGTCACTGCGGGATCGCTGCAGAGATCCTGGTGTTGACACAGATTTTGTACTTACTGTAGATGCTGCAGATGGGAGTGGGAGATCCAGAATAAAGAAGATTAATTTTTTGAGCTGTGTGCTTCAAAGAGCCTGACAAGCAGTTTAAAGTACTATTTTTAACACTCCCTGCTGGCACTGAAATACCTCAACTAAGAATGCTTTATCAGGGCAATGTGGGCTTCCCCACGCTGCCTGCAAAGATATTTCATCAATGCTGCCCTGGATACTACCTCTAAGAACTTTATCAAGTTCTATAAGCTTAAATGATAAGATAAAAAGACTGTCAGGCCAGTAAAAAGAAATTTCTAACAGAGTATAGATGGGAAAGTTCAACCACAGTACCCATCACTGGCACGTGAGAGTTGCTGGCCAAAACAGACCTGCAGGTCCTTCAGTCCAGGTTCTAATAACTTCCTTCCCAACACCTCATCTTCTCATGAGGATCGTTGTTCCCATCACTTGTTGATGCTCACCCTCTTAAGCATGAAGCTTGACTACTCAGCTGCAAGCAAACATGCATTTGTGTGCACAGTCAAGTAGGTTACACAACAACATCTCCTTGAATCAAAGGTCTCAGTAGTTACAGACAAACCAGCCAGAACCCAACCTTGGTCAGGTGTAGAAGGCAGCTTATCATTTACAAACAAAGTTTTGTCTATTATATTCTATATTAAATGTATTATTTAGATTATTGTCTGCATTTACATAGGACAGAAAAGCTGTACCTAAATATTCCATCTGATAAGAAAAACAGATTAGCAATGAGATGGAAATTAACACTGTAGGACTTGTGTGCAGACACCTCCAGTAAGTGCTGAAACCACAGAGTATAAATAACAAAAATTGTAAAACCGAAGGCACTATTAGACTATGTAGCTGCATGTCTTAGCATCAGCAGCAGTTTATTCAAAGCATACCTTGGCTACAATTTTCAAGGCTTTTTAGGCTTCCTTTCAGGTGTAAGAAATTATTGATTTACTAACTTATTTTAAAAGCATTATTTTATCAGCAGCTGATGCACAGAATATGGTGTAAATTCCAAAAGTAATTAAGATTTCTACATTCTGAGCTACTGTTTTTTACAGAGCAGTAAACAGTGATCAAAGCTGGTTTTTGATTATCACAATGTCACACTTCCTCAGCAACACCTAAGCACATTTTCCAGCTCCTGTTCTCACCTCTTGATGTTGTACTTCCAGTAGGACTTCTTTTGGCAGAGAGTGGACGGCTGGAAGTTAATATAAACATTTATTAAAACAAAACTTATATCTCAGTCACTAAGATCAGTACAATTCTGTTCCATCAGCACACAATTAAGCTAATAGGAAATTATTTATATGCAGGAATAAACTACAAAGCTTGTTGTTTAAGAATGCAGCACCACCACGAAATTATTTATAAAAGCAGTAAAAAATAAATTAGTACTCACATTATTTGTGCAAAAAAAAGAATTTTTAAGAACACTTTTTGTAGATTTAAAATTTACACCAGTAAGTTATGGGTATTTTTCATACAGGTCATATGCTTAAACCACACACATTTGGAGTCTAAGTTGATTGTATATCTGAGAGTAGATAAAATACATACATTCAACATAGGAGTGACATAAGTTACAACTCAAGTTTAATTTACTCATTTTTTTTCTTTTATCTGGAAAGAGACAGACTTACACCTCTAGGCTTAATGCTAAAGGCAGAACTTCAATCTAAGAACTGTTTTAAGCACCTGAAAGGAATAACTAACAGTATCTGCTGAGCACAAATAACTTCCTAGAAAATTATCTATGGAGTCAAAATAATGATTATATTTTAAAGCCAGTACAGGGTTTTGTTGTTCATACAGTGTTGGATAAAAACAAACAAACAAATAAATAAACAAACATATCTATTTTGGAGTAACAAGTGTAGAGTCCAAATAATGACCAGATGAGCCAAAGCAATGTGATGGCTCCCTTCAGTTCAATGCAGAGGCAGTGACACAAAGCCTTACTTGAGACTCTCCTGGGAGCTGGACGAGGAGCGATCCGACTGTGGCAGGGACACGATGCTGTCAGAGTTCTTCAGGTGGGACTGCAGGGCCTTCTGGTAGGAAGACTCCAAGGTGTGGTACAAATGCTCTGCCTCTCGGCTGAAGTGACTGTGGAAACCCCAGTAGCACCTGGAATGAGGCACAGCACTGTGAACACACCCTGGTCACGCTTTAGGGGCTGTGGCACAAAGGCACAGCCAGAGCCCTTCCCACTATACCCCCATCAGTGGGGCCAATGCCCAGCCATTTCCAAGCACCTACTGCCCTGACACATTTAAGACAAACAACTTTTTCAACCACTGTGTTGCTCAAACAGCTGCACAAAGACAAACCAAATAAAAGAACCATTTGCTGCATTTGTTGTAAAAGCAGGAGTAGCCAACAAAGCTGCATTAGGGAAGAAGCCCTCGTCCCCCCAGCTGTCTACTGCACACGGGAGACTGCAGGCCCACCAGACTGACACTAGTTTGGGACTGGGTGTGCAGCAGCTACTTCAAAACCTGTCAAAGGCCGAACACACATGAATGGGCCTGATTCAGGAAAGCACCAGTTGCTGTTTCCTTCCTTAAGTTTAACCAACAGGTCCCCAAGAATGCTGCAGACACATGTCTCTGCACTGAGCTGAGGATGCTGCCTGTCTTTTTGGAAAAAAAAAACAAAAAAACAAACCAACAAGAAAAAGGAAAGAGATGCTCACATGCACTTCAAATCAGTGCCATGATGAAAATAAAAGAGCATTTTAAGATGAGGGAAGAATTCCTCTATGGTCCAAACCTCCTGGCTGATGGCTAAACACCATTCACTCTTGAGGCACAAAGGAGATGAAGACTCTCAGTACTTTTCAAGAGGCAACTAATGGGCAGTTCAAGAGTAAGATCATCAGATCAAATGAATCAAGAATTGTTTGTGTGTGACAGCCAGTCCTCAGAGAAGCCACATGCACTCTCACATCACTGAAGAAAACAAATTTCTGTCTCACAATCAGCCACACTACTATTGAATAAACATGGGAAGAGAGAATTAAGCATGCTCTCTGAAGTCCCATGCCATTCTCCTTGCTGTCTATTCAGCTTAACTAGTCACCCACTGTGAAGTCTCAGTGACTACTGTAATTTTCAGTGATGGACATGCTGCCTCTCAAAAGGATTTAAGCATCCTACTGTGAAACACCACTGCTTAAAACACAGCATTTAGATGAATAAAATTTATTATTCGTTGTTTTTATGTTTTACACTATCCTCTTTCTGCAGAAAAACGTTCCTGTAGTTCTGTTCAGAAAAGCAGGACCCTGGTACACAGCACACTACTGTAAGTATGATCATATTGATGGAAATGCATAAGATCTTCAAAAGAATAAAATCAATTGCAAATATTAAAATTTCCTATAGATATACACAATTTTTTTTCACTGTCATAAAATACTACCTTAATTTAGGATACCATTTAGCAGTGTACTAGCACAAGGACTTTGATTTCAAGAGTAGCAAATAACAATAGAATAGGCTACTCCAGTGGGATGGGACCTATAAGAGACATCTAGTCCAGCTGTCTGACCAATTCAGAACTGACCAAAAGTTGAAGTGTGTTGTCAAGGACATTGTCCAAGTGCCCCTGAAACAAGTTTCTGTAGGAACCCTGTTCAGTGTTTGACCCCTCTCTTGGTAGAGGAATGTTTCCTGATGTCCAGCCAGAACTTCTCCTGTCAGAGTTTCAAAGCATTCCCACCTGTCTATCACCAGATCACAGGAAGAAAGGATCAGCACCTCCCTCTCTGTTTCCCCTCCTCAAGGAACTGTACAGAATGGTCACCCCTCAGCCTCTCTTTTTTCCACCAACTGGGTAGTCAGGAGAATGTATCTTCACTGGATTTTTGTCTCAATCATCACTGACTCACAAAACAGGGGCAAAGAAGGAGAGGAAGAAGAGACACCAACAACAGCTTCCACTTACTTTCTTGCCTCTATCCTGGCTTCAGAGTCTGCGTCATGAATTCCCTTCTTTATTGTTTCAGCCAACACTGATATGTGTCTGAAATAAGAAAGAAAATATTATCCGGCAGTTCAAAAAGATGTGGCACACTTATAAAGAAATTACTAATTTGATTTTGCCTTGGTTTCTGAGAACAAACAGTTCACCACATCCTTTCATTTCCATCAAGGATCTTTTCTGTCCTTTATTTATTTATTCTTACAAGTCAGTTTTATTTCATCCACACTGCTGTCTAGGAAACAGCAAGCAGCATCCTTCATAGACATTTACTTAGCTATCCAAACTGCCTGGATTCTAGAACAGTCTCCTAAGGCCTAAATAGTCTTGTGCAGTCTAGGGCTAAGGAATTGTGTCCCAGTCTCTCTTTGCACAATTACTTCAACTGGTCACTAGTCTAAAGTAATTTAGAAGTCTCAGAAGGTCCTGATAAGACATGCAGCAGATTTTACCTCATCATCTCACTTCAGGGTGCAAAAGGAAAAAAAAATTCTTAAACAAAAGTTATTGAGTTCAGAGATTTGCTCAGCCAGGTTTTCCAAGGCTGGCATAGGAGACATACCCACCAAACTCTGAGAGAACTACAGAACAAACAATGTGTGTACATATGTGCCTCTTTTGGATGACAAAAACATCTCTACTACAGCTACCTAATATGGTCTTCTCTCCTAATGATCCTTTCTCCAGAATGACCCAGGAAATTATCTCCTCCTCTCCAGATAAATAGGACAGAACAAACCCACTGGTATTCATTCAGAACTTACCTTTCTAAGGAGTGTGTTTGCCACTCCTGCAACAGCAAGTCTAAAAATTCAAAGCAGCGCCTGAGAGGAGAGAGAAGAAAGAGAAGAAATGCTGAGTTTAAGTTAATTGGGGCACACTGGCTTTGCCATAGCTGACTCTGAACAACACCAAGGTTTGCTTAGGAAACGTTTTGGGACATCAAAATTCAGTGTTGGCCCCAATAAAAAATATCAACAGCTCTAAAACAACATTAATAAACAGTCAGAAGTATTAATTGGAGGCAGCTTGCTATAGAGAAGCCTGAAGAGAGGAACTGCCATAAAACAATCCTGGAAGCTTCCTTTTTCAATAAACAGGATAAGTCGCAGGAGATTGACACTGATACTCTGTACCTCTTAGTCCAGGCTTCACACAGAAACCTCACAGCTAGCCTCATGTGGGGACAGACCTTTCCAACTTTGATCTCCTTTCCTCACTTCAAGACTCGTAAGGCACAAGTGTGCTGAAATGTGCTCAAGGTTTGTCACCAAATACAACCACAAAGCCCTTCCTTTTGTCTATCTCAAAGAGAGCCAGTTAATGCATAAGGAGGAGACAAGAGTCTCCCAGTGAGGTAGTTGGCTGAAGCATGTAGATGCCAAGTGCAGAAAGGATCATTAGACCACTCAGTCCAGCTTCCCTTCCACATGATGCTTTCATGTAAGACTGATTTACTGGCTCAAAGAAAAGAAGCCACGGTAACAACAAGCAGTGGGGAAGAGGAACGTGTCAGTAAAAATGCCAAAATAATACGTTGTTATAACAACATGCAAGGACAACAATTAGTTTAAAAAACATTTCTTCTTGTGGAAAAATGCCTTTTCCTCTCTGCAGTGATGCAGTTTACACAGGATAGCTGACTTTTAATCTGAAGTCAAATCATGGAGAAGAATGAGATTCATGTTATAATAAGTAAGTGTGTTTTCAACCCTTTTCACAAATAACAACAAACGCATTCACATTTTCAGAAAACATCTATTTACTACTAAAAAGCAGTAAATGCAAACTCAATTCTCACCTTCTAACTGCAACAGACTTGGAGGTACAATTACTGGTTATGATGGGTATTAACCGAGGGATGTGCGTGTGCTGGAAGTAAAGAAAAAAGAACAGGAAGAAATCTTTACATAGCAATTCCATAGAATGAAAGACCATCTCTTCAGCCATCTGAGCTCAGTATTCAGATCCTTACTGTTGCTCAATACTTAAAAACAGAACTGCTAGATAAAGGAACACTAACAGATATAGGCAGACTTTTAATATCAAAAATATTTTACAATTTATCAGCTAAAATACCTTTAATAAGTACTTGATTTTCTTCTTAATGACACTCTCTAGAGTCAAGTAGCTGAAGTCACTGCAGGAGGATCTGAACTGCCAATGGTGACAATTTTAGAGACATTAGGCTACCTACAGCTTACCCAATGAATCACTAGGCAGGAGTCACCACTGTGAACTAAGACTTTTGAGAAACACGGACTGTCTGTGAGGTATTTTAGAGCATAATTAAGAGGATGAATCTGTGCTGCAAGGCTGGTCTAACATCCTTTCAAAGAAAAATGTTTGCTCAGCTCTTAGAGAGATGGAAATATCTCTCCCTGCAAAAAGAAACATTTCCCCTACTATTTTGGCAGAGCTCAACAAGCATCATCTGCACAAGGCTGCAGAACATCTGCAACAGCCAAGCCCAGCACTATCAGAAAAGTAGATTAGGCATTAATCTCATTTTTATTGCAGCAGCATCCATATTTCATCAGAAACACTGCAGTGTTTGGAATTTATAACACTGTTCTCTTTTGATGTATACTTACTCGAATGATTAATCTAACTGCTACAACACCAGAAGTGGCCATGACTTTGGCACTATTGGGAATTAGATTAAAAATTGTTGGCATGATGGCTTCTGCCCCATGGTCAAACTTGTTTCCCAGAACTGATGACAAATGTCTGAAAAACAGAATGAAGTCATGCTGGTAAGTGAGCTGAAGATAAAGCAAGTCAGACTTGTACGGAACATGTGATATAAGCACATCTGACATCTCAATCTTTGCAACTGTCACCTCCTCTCCAACTCCAAAGGACAGATAACATCATGTTTCAAAAAACAGTTCCTTTCATTTCAAACTTGTGTCCTATATTCATCTGAACCCTGAGAAACAGTAACATCAGCATAAAATAAAGTAATTAGCACAGCTAAAAATTTATTATCAAACAAATGGGATCAAGGTGATAGAATATTTTTGTTATTTTATACTTTATATTACAACTTCTCTAAAGCTCCCTATTTAAAAAAAATGTCAGAAACACTGCAGCACACTTTTTCTTGAAGTATTTCACAAAGGACAGACCATCAGAAATAAAAACGAGCTCAATCTGAACCAGAAGAAAACATAAACATTTCCAGCTTTAGTGTTCAATGCTTCCCTACTTGTGCATGAAGGCATGCTCATTCATTCCGTGCATCCCCCATCAGCATTGTTTAGTACTCAGGAACACAGGTTGGCAAAATTACAATTAGTGGCCTACATGATGGGGTTTGAAACAGATGCAGAAAAACCATGTTCTAGCTTTAACTATACAGCACTAGCTGCATCTTAACTGTGTTTTAACCAATGCCTGATCCTTTTCTTCTACATCCCGTTTCAAACACACAGAAAATAAACTCACCCCAAGGTGATACAAGCCTCTCTGACAACTTGAGAGCGCAGGTCTTTAGCAGATAATTTAAATGCTCCATCCAAAAGTCTTAAATGCTGGAAGAAGTTATCATATTCTGCAGCTCCAGCCAAAAGTAAGGAGCGGATCTTTTTCAACTGTTAGGAGCATAAAAGAAATCAGTGACTGTTAATGAGCAGCAAATAAAAGGACAGCTCAAGACCAATAGCTGGTTCCAGGTTTTGTGTGCAATTATTCACCTACATGCATTGAGGAAATTGATTCTTCTTGATGTCCAAGTAATTTTATTATTTCCTATCTTATATTCAACCCATGGTTAGTTAACATACTAAGTAGAATAAGCTAAACATCCTTGCTAACTTAGAGAAATCCAGAAGTGCTGCATTCAGCAATTCAAATTGTACAGTTAATAACCCAAACAATATTTTTTTTAAACTAAAAGGTATCTTAAACTAACCTTTTTGTTCCCTTATTTACAGCAGCTTCTAATGTTTAGGTAATCTCACAGCTGACTCTTGTGTTAAAAAGATATCTAGACCTAAAGGGCACAGTTCACACTCTGGTCTGGGTAATAATGACAGACCCAGAATGTGTCCATTGACTTCATTAAAACAGTTATCTGGCTCTAGCAGAAGGGGAACCTTGACCCCATCAAAATGGGAAATTTCCTATTAATATTACAGGGACCACCATCTCATCCTACAGACAATCCTCTGACACCTTCTCAGGCCCTCCCGTGCACCAGTGCATCTGCACATGGGCTCGATTTCAGCTCCCTGTTACTCAGTACAGAAATAAAATTAAACAGAAGTAAGCTGAATCAGCCCAGTCTGCCACTCAGATCTGTAATTCAGGGTTTGACAGACATGGCAAAGCTGCTAAACCAGTGATGAAAATCTACTGTGTAGACAAGACTGCATCTATTTGTATCATGAAAACACAGCTCACCTCAGTAAATAGTATATGGTCTTGACATGCATATAACACCCAATTTTCCACTTCCACACTCCCACACTCATATTTATTTATTCAAAACTTAAGTGTGTAGATTCTTGCTGAATTATTTTACACCTCCCTTTTGCAGAAGTATAAATAAATTCTCTGTAAGCAAAGTAATTTTCTGCCTTATCAGGTAAGTTTTAAGATATTCTGAGTAAGACTAGACATTTTGATGTTAGAACCTGCTAGCAAATTTGTAGCTTTGAACCTGGATTTGCTGCACAACTTCCAGTTCAACCTGATGCTGTCTCAACAGACTCTTGTATAACACATAGCAATTTCCTTCACAAATGTGGCTTAAATTCAGTCTGAAAAGGAAACATTTCTCACAAGTCTGGGGGAACATAACAAGTGCTCACCACTAAAACTACATTCCAGCCTTAGTCTGAGGTTTTCTCAGTACCCTCAGTGGGATTAAGCTCAGTGTAGAAAAAGCTTCTATTAATAGAGATGCTATCTAAATTCACAACTTACCGCAGAAACTCTCTGTTCCCAGTCATGTTTATCATCTGACAGTATCTCTCTGATCTTGTTTATGGATTCCTCGAGATCCCGGCTGGAATAAATCTACAAATTGAAATACAGAGTAGCACTGTAATGCAGGATTTACTCCATAAAATCAGATCACTTCCCAACTACATTCTTATGTCCTTTGCACCTCAATGCTTAAACATCATGTGCTAGCCTTGGACACAACTGGCTTTGCACAATGCAGAGACTTTACACCCATTGTCTGCAACTAAAAACTTAGCAATTATCACAAGATGATTAAAGGATCATATTACATGATTTTAGTATAGTTTCACAATTTTAAGCAGCATTTCTGCAGCTACTAGTGGCTATATTAGTCAAAACCTACAGAAGATCATGAGTAGACACATGTGCTTTTCAGCTGTCCCAAATATAAAGGTCCAGTGAAGGAGAGGGGATACATGATGCATCTCAGCCATCCAGCCAAATCAGCAAACATGCATGGTCCAGTTGTCACACTCACAACAGCAGTGATCCCTGAGACACAAGTCACCTTTACAGCTTTCAGTTCCCAGAGGGTTTCACATAAACTACTAGCACACCCCACCATTTAAAACCTGCCTGCCTTCAACTTCTAACCTGCTTCCCCCTGAAGATTTGCCAACATCACAATGAAGCACAATTTAACATTGATTAGCATGAGATCCTATATCCACCTTCTGCTTTTTAGTACAGCATGGTTTAACAGTTAACTCTACTTACCTGAACTGTTGGGACATCTTCAAATGCCTTAATGAAGTCTTCTTCATCCACAGCACCTGCCCCCTCTTTGGCTGCTGACACACAAATGAAAAAGCCTTTTCAATCTTGTTATCAACAAGAGAATCAATTAAGAAACCACCAGCTATCAAGGCACTTAATCAGGAGAAAGTTCACTACCCATGCAGCCTGGGAGTGCTGCAGATGTAATGAAAGCAGAGGCAGGGAAATTCAATGCCAGGCACTGGTGAGACATTCATGGCATCCTTCAACTCACAGGCACACAGGGCACATTAGGGAAGTCATTACAGTAGTCACTCAACAGTTAGGGGACACAGTCTGAAAGATGAAAGGGAATACTTACTTTAATTATATGGGAGACTTTATTTTAAAGGATTTAATCCCATCTATAATAGATGAAGGTGGAGATCTGACAGGTGCACAAACAGACGAACAATAAGGAAGATAAACAGTCTCTGGAATACTAATCAGATTAGAGACTGCCTGATATAGGGAACTTTCTCCCTTTCCCTAGGACACATAGAGAATTAGAGCTACATGTAGAATAAGTGCTAACATTCAGAATGACTGATCAGTGTCCTTTTTGCACCTTCATTACCAGAAATGCCCAAAGGTCTTAAAAGAAAGCTAGTGTGTCAGGTTTAGACTGCAAGGGCTGAAGTGTGGCTATTTAGCTTATGTAGCTATAAGCAGCCTCAGTTCAGATATAGTTGAAACTACAAAGGCAAAAATCTACACACTGGAGCACCAACATGATTTACTCATAGCCCTCAGTGCATAACTACACAAGTGCAACCTCTCACAAAATGCAAAATAAATTATGGGGATGTGGGGATTGCTTGGAGATTCATCCTACCAGACTCTAGTTGTGGCATGCAGAGAACACAAGACATAGTGACTGCATAAGGAAAAATTTGTTACTGGATTCTGGGGGCCAGTCTGGGAGCGCATGCAAGAAGCTCAGTATGAACACTGTAAATACTTCACAGGCACATCAATTTACACAGGCTATTGGCTTACTTGAAGACTTGGAGCCCAGAGGTGCAGAGCCAAGCCTGCGGGTAGTGCCCATCCCAACTCTGCGTGAGTTTGCAGGGGCCTTTGAAGATGTAGAGGAGCTGGCTGAGGAAGGTCTGTTCCCATCCACAGAGTCTTCATCATCAAAAATTTTATCTGTCAAAAAACCCACATTCATCTTACACATGTAAGACCAACAAAGCAAAGGGATGTCACAAGGAACATGACTGTGTTATGGCAAACATGCTACGTTTTCCAGCCTGCTCTGCCAGCTCCCATCTCAGCAGTGTCCTCATGCTAAAATCCAGTTAGCCGTGGAATGCCACCAGCTCACTGAACCCAATCCTTCACTACTGCAGCCACTATGTCATAAACCATTCAATAAATGCATTCAGATGAAAAGAATGAACTTCAAATCTACAGCAAAAAGATGCAAGCCCCAGAAAATACTTGGGGTGTTGACAGTCTGCAGCTCTCACGTTTATGTCTACAATAACTCTTTTGACACAGACTGTAGTGAAACTAAGACCACAAGCAAGTCCAAGATCCAGCAGCAACTGCCTGCACCAGACCAAGGATAAACAGTCAATCATCAAGGATAAACAGGAAAGTTCATATGGTAACATCCATGTTGTTTATGAACCACAGACCAATCTGGAGCTACAAATCCCCTTTAACTCTTTAAATTAAGACTGGAGATTCCTTACAAAGAAATACAAAAAGTTTCCTCAAATTCATGAAAACATAATTATAAGGTGCATCAAACCTTACATAACCTTCTGTGTACATCCAACCTCAGCCTCTACCACCAAATGTGAACATAAATTAACTAAAAATGTATTACATTCTCAGTCAAGGTTACTTCAATTCCAAAGTACTGCTTATATTGCAATTTTACACAGATTAGCTAATTCACTTGAAAAAATAGCCTTAGGTTGAAAGGTGACAAAGCAGTTGGGCAGCTGATATAGATGGAACACGTAATTATTGAGGCCAGAAAGCCAGCTCAGCCCCCATCACTCAGCATCTCCACAGGAACACTTCATTCAAGATTTGAGATCAGCTTCATGCCCATCCCTCTCCAGCAGCCCAAGGTAGACACACACTCTCTGCCAGATTAGCAACATTTCCTTTACAATTTTCACTTGGCAAAAAGTCAAGCAGGTGCTTTAATCCATCCCTGCTCAGGAAAGCATCTGGGAACATCTAGTAACAAATACAGGCTCCTAGTGAGACACTAATGAGTGAAATTTAATACAGGCTGAGCTTTCTGAAAGTAAAAAAATAACTTGATAACAGTACAGGCATATTCTTGGGGAGGCAAAAGAACAGGAAGAAAAGCCTGTTTTGTTCTCAGCTCAACCACCTTCAGTTTTCTCTGCCCTAAGTGGCACTGGCTTATTAGCAGCTGGACACAGGAGAACTATCACAGATCATCTAAAAACCTACACCCCCCATTTTGATATGCAGCAGTGCACATGATGCCATACTCCAGTCACAACTCAATACTGACATGGCAGCTACAAAAAAGCATCCCAAAAGTGAAAAAAGGTGGACAAGGACATCTCTTCATTTTGATATTTAAGATGTCTTGAAATATGGGAAAGGGCTAGGGGGAAAAAAACAACTCTAAAGGAAAGGGGTAAAATAATAACTGTTGTTCTATTACTGTTATTGTACTGTTGTTCAGGAAAAAGTGAACATGGCAAAAGTGAAAAGAATATAGATAAATAGATAAATTTCAGGTCACAGAGCTGAAGAGAATATAAACCACAATTAGGATGTGGGCTGTCTCTTTAACACGGTGCCTGAAGGCAGCCATGGAGACCGTGCTATCTCCCTATTGACACCACTCTTGTTCTGACACACGTAATTCAAAACTAATTTGAAAAGAGCTCAGGGAACAATCATGACAATGATTAAAGGATTAGAAAATATGTTTTTAATTCAATTAAATGAAAATTCTCTGCAAGAGATTGTTTAGTCTAGCCAGATTCCTAATAAGTTGCTTATGTTCTGTGTTAACACAGCTACTGAAGATTTATTAACACAGTTTTCCAGTGTGACTTATTAATATTGTTTCTTACCTAACAGAAAAATATACAACAAGGCAACTGGCTAGAGGTTTAAAAACAAATTAAATTCTGAGTTGCCTTTTTTTTTCCTCTCTTCCCCCTTGCTCCCCCCTTCATTTTCTGCAATAATCACAGGGCTGACCCTCTGTGAGGTTAGGAGGTGCATCACCCAGTGAATTCTACCACAGGCAGTTCTTAAAGAAGCAAAACTGAATTTTTTTCCCCCCAAAAGACACAGTCTAGTTCAAAGAGGAATTATTTCAAAAACACTACTTGGTGTGAGTTGCACCAAGGTCAGGGCAGATCAAAATAGGCTTTAAAATGTGTAATCTCTGAAGCCTCTAGGACAAGGTTTAAGTGATTCAGAAAGACTTGGACAGCCATTCAGTCCAAAAACTTCAAGCAAAACTTGTTCAAGGTGCAATTGTTTCAAAAGCTCCTATATAAATATTTAATAAACTATTATTTGACATGTGTGTATTAACAGCCAGGAGAAAATCAGTCATATTAGAAACAAAAGGTACTTTTACTAGTTCATAGCCTCTTCCATCAGGTAATAAAATTCTCCATCAGCTGCATTTCAGACTATCTGGATGCAGCCTTAGTTAACTCACTTCCTCTTCTATATGCATTTTTAAAGCCTCAGCCCGCTGAAGGGAGAAGAGGGTGTGGTTTCCTATTTCATATAATAAATCAAAACTAAAAAAAAATCCAGATATTAAAGGCATTGCACTCCTGTAGTATTTTAGCAACTAAGTAAGACTATAATTTCTTTCTAAAACAGGCTTTTCTGAGCATTAGCAAAAAACACAACACTCGAAAAATCAAACCAGCCCACCCACAGTTCTGGGGATGACTGGATTGCAATCGCATCTTCCTGCTCATTAAGTCTGCAAACTAAGCATCACATATTTATCAAACCAGAAAACCCCTTCAACAACCCAACAGCATTTTCTCATCTGAGCAGTGCAGAATGACAGCACCACGTTCAGAACTGCACATCAAGTCTGCCCGAGCACGTGTGCAGAACAGAAAGAGAAACAAAGAACAGAAAGGAACCTGGACACGGGAGTACAGAAAAGAATAGAAAACCAAGCTACTATACATTATTGTTACAAATCCCTTTTTTTTCTTTGCCACCCATTGATTCCTGCTCATAATAATCATTTGAACTGGGATCATATTTTTCATCATATCTGCAAATGGCAAATTCAGCAAGGGTGTAACTCTCAGGACGCCAGCTGAGGTGCACTGAAGCAGGATCAGTGCCCCACTCTAACATTAAATAACCATTGACATTCTCCCATCCCAAGACACCCCCAGGGCTCTTTTATAAGGACCTTACAGTACTCTCTGTCAAAGACATGCCCTTATAAAAGAGGCCTTTGTCTGCTCGCCACTCTGCTGTCTCAGAGACAGAAAGACAATCTGCTTTACGTTTTTCAATTCCTTTACATTATTTAAGAAGAAGAGAAAATTGCTTACAAGTACATATCCTTCTGCAAATAAGCTTCCTCAACATTCCTTCATATTTTCCATAGCGTGCCCAGATGTAAGAGTGCTTCACGGAGCGCCGCGGCTTTCAGTCCACAACATAATCAATCATTGCCCCTCGGATTCATTAAGCATGCTGTCTTCACACGTGGATTTAAACAGCCATGGCCTCTGTCCTCTCTCTCTCTACGGCTGCAGATCGGCACAATTCTTATTAGCAACACCCATTTCAGCCTAGCAAACTTGGGTTCACTTCTAAGGAGGAAATTCCCTACTAGTGAGGGGAAGCCAGGACAAATAATCCGGGATGAAGATGAGCTGAGCGTGCCTGGCTCGGCTGCCTTGCACTAGGAGCCAGCCTGACTTTATCCCCTGGGAAGCGCTAACAGGAGCATCTCAACAGCTGTCATCATTTGTCCATGACGAATAAATTTAGTCATTATTCATTTTTAAAACGTAACCCCTTCAGGTCTGGCCAAGGTGAAAAGTGGGGAGAAGAGGCTGCTACTCAGAAACCATGGTAAACAAGGGCCAGCACTTCCCTTGCCTGCACCACCAGCCTGGGACCTTTTAAAGCAGAGCCTCAAATGTCCTTTCCAATGAAAAAAGAAGTTTTCTGGCGTTTAAAAACTTTAGGATGTCAGATTCAAATATTTTAGTTATTTGTTTGTAAGCTTTAGAGAAGACAGACACTCTGTAGTGATGACAGACTGGGAAGAGAGCTTTCCATCACATCTGTTCCTCACAAAGATGCTCCACTACGGTCCTCAGATTTGACTCTGTAAAGGACTAAACTTGTGCTGGGCCCACTGTGCCCACTCATCATCTGTTCCATTTCCAACATCAGAGCAGCTGAAACAGGGAGGATGGGTACCTCTTGCATGAATCACCTGCAATACTCTCAGAACAATCCCACTTTTGGGTGCAGATGGAAGTGGACACCACCAGAGGAGCTTGCCTCCCACCATTCCTATGGCATGCTCCACCAGGAGCACACAGGTAGCTGCTAAAGCTGACAAACATTACAGCACTTCCAGATTCCATGCTCAATCCCCACTAGGTGGGCAAAGCCCAGCTCCCTGAAGATCTGAGAGCCCTTTACAAGCCAAGAACACACACCAGCAAAACTAGCAATGCCAAAGGAAACAGGGTGTGTTCCTCTTTAATCCTTTCTGCCAGGCACAACTCCACGAGCACTGGACCATATTTTTGAGACAGACACCCCTTTGACATCTCAGCTCATGCCCTCCCCCCAGGGCAGCATCTGGCACCCCCATCCCCAGCTGTGACTTCTGTTGTCACCCTCTGTTGGGTGTCCAAGTGAGACAGCTTCAGCTGAGGTTAGAAGCCTTTTCGCATTAGCACACATGAAATCCAGGCATGGGTTAGCTGCAAGGCTGTCCAACTCCAACATAGGTGCTGTAGAAAATGAGTTTATAAACCCACTAAAGATAAAGAGACATGCATACGGTCCTCAGCAAGATTAAGTGTTTAAAAACACAGGAGTGGCAGCTACAGGCAGGAGTCCATGGGCACAGCACATCATTAAGGTTTCCTGCTTGGCCATCTCCCAGTGTCCCAGCTGCTCTCCCTGGCTACAGACACAGCAGCTCCTTCCCACCCTCCACACCAGGCAGTGTTTTGCACCTAAAAAGCCACTCACTGGGCCTCAGTGACCCTGGTCAGTCCTGCCAATGCCACCTGCCCCTCTCCCTCCCATCATATCCAGTTATCCCAGTTTAACCCAATCACCAGCTCCAGTCCCAGCCCACCCCTGCTGCTGCCTTCTGGCACCATGTGCTGAACCACCTCATCTCCTTCACAACTGGCTTTGGAGTCCCAAAAACCTGGCTTCAGCATGAACTGCTCCAGGGGCTGAACAATGACAAGGACATGCATATCACCCAGAACCTTGGCTTTTTTTCTCTTATCTCACATATATCACCCTATTTAAACTACAATCCACATCATTATGGGTGGGAGATTTTCTGAATAAGGTTTCAACAATGCAAGTCTAGTCAATGTATTTATGGCAATAATATATACAATAAACAACACAGCTGCCATCAGCCACAGGTAAGGTGGTGCTTAGAGACTCAGGCCAAGAATGTCAGGCAAGGCAGGTGCAAAATGCTTTTTGCTTTAATGATTCTTAAACACCACATGCTTTTCATTAATCCCAAATGCTTCCATTTTCCCTCCTTAGCAAGGAAAGCCATCATCTTGGCTGCTGCCTCATTCTGTCTAATCACTACCTAATGCATCTAATAGGTCTTCAACTTTCTTATCACAAAGGAAAAGAAAAATCCTCAAAGAAGTAGCAGCTGGAATTGTCTTCTGCTCCAAATACGTTGTATTTACATATGCTATTGTTCTAATACACACTGCTTAGACTCAAGCACCCAACTACAGCAATTTCAGAGTATTCATGCCTACCATCCCTCTATAAGCAGAAGAACATTTAGGCATAGAAATCATTTACAAAGGACATTCTTGTTAGTGAGGAACCCTATATTTATTAAACCCATATCAGTACGATAAAATTAACTTTACCAAACTGGTATGAGGGAATTGTTGCACACATTGACCTGACCACATCCAACCCCAGACTAGGCAGACACAATAAGCATATGGAAAGTAAATTCCAACTTCAATCTGCAAGAATAAGCAACAGCCCAGCAACACCCAAAATCTGCTCTCAGGGACTGGCCTGGTAAGTCAACCAAAATCATCCTGCAGAAGACTGATCTGAAATCATGCAGCTAATGATGATTTAAGTTACTTTTCTGAGGGACATTAAAATTTTCAATCCTGGAATCAGATTGTTCCAATTTAAGATGTAGCCATGATGGATGGCTGCAAGCATGATTGAGAACAAGAATTTTAAAGACTTGAAAACAAGAGACAAATAAAAAGGATTTAATGAGCCTGTTTACTTCAAAACAGAACTTTTTTTAACCATAATGTTGACAGTATTAATGCCATCATGTCAACAAGTCACAGCATGCCCCCTCTAATAGCATCTATGAGCACTAGCACAACTAAGAGCACAGCAAACAAAACTTTAAAGAAACTTCTGTTCATGAAACTAACACACCTGGAAATGGGAGTTTTTAAAAGTTAGTGAAACTGTCACTTAGCCAGTTTTCAGCCACATGAAAATCTCCATTAGCTTTAAGCAGATTTAGAAAAGAGGCAGTACAAATGTTATATTTCTATCAGCTTCATTAAATTAAATATCAATAGCAGACAACATAATAACTATGATGCTGAGTGAAAGAGTACCAGCTCAGATAACCAAAATAATCCACAAAAGCATCAAAAACTGAAATAAATTCATTAAGAGCTAGGATTTATTAAGTTTCACCAATTACTTTACTACAGTTCATAGAGACACCTAAAGGAGAATCAAACACCCATGTGCAAAGAGCTGCACAGACACAGCCTTTACCCCATAATGATTTTTAAAAATTAAGTAACTGAGAGACAGACACAGACATGTACATAAGGCAAAATCAAAGTGGAGAAGAGACAGAGATAAGGATTTACTTTCCTCAAAGTAATCCTTGGAAATACAATATTCCCACAGTGCTTTTTCCAGCCAGCCACACAGCCATCCCCCAGACCTCAAGAGCACCAGGAAATCCACAGCGCATACCTTGGAAAAACACACCCACCCCAAAATCCCACACATTTACATAAAGTTTCAATTTAAAGAGCAAAAGCAGCTTCTCCCTGCCCTGCACTTACCCCTGTGGTTTCCCAGAGGTTGGTCATTATGCCTTGTGGGGCACCCACCCTCCATCCCTGCCAGGCTGTCCACACATCTCCCCAGCCTTGACAAACGCCCCAGCTATTTCAGAGCCTCCAACACACTCCACACCAGGGTGTTGCTGCTGTGGCTTTCCCTGCTGGCTGTGCCAGGGGGTGCTGCCCCACTTCTGTTCTGGACCCTTGAAAATACCCTTTAAATTGCATTGCCTTATTACTCCCTCCTCACTGCGCTCTCATTAGCATAATCTTCAGAGATGAAAGAGACAAAGTGGGTCCCTGGGCCCTAGAGATACCAATCAGTGAGAAAGGCTGATCAGGGAGATCTCTTAGAGTCAGAAAACATCTTGTGACAGAACTTCAGGAATGAGCCTTGTCACAGCATCCTGTCACACCCAAAATGCAGATTTCACTATTTCCCACTTTAATATTAATCCTCTGTGCTGCACTGCAGTGGCAATGTTAAGATTTTGCCTCAGCCTTACAGAAGTTTAATTATTTATGCAAATAATTATATAAAAGAAAGTGAATTCTTCTGCCTTCATTCACAAGACAGAAAAATTCCATTCTGCAGAGGCAGAGGAACTCCCTCAGGCACCATTTCCACATGCACACAGAGCAGGGATGTGTCAGATTAAAGAGCAATCCATGAACCTTCCCCTTCCTTGCTCTCACCTCCATCTCTGCATTTGCTGGAAAACTTATGGCAACAGCCTGGACTCCCTGTGCTTGCAGCAAGTCAACATCAGGATTAAGGCAGCAAAGGACACCAGCATCACCCAGCTGCTGGTCACCCACACTACATCCAGCACCCCAGGCAACAGCCTCTTTTGCCAGCTCTGTGATCAGTTTGCACAGCATTCACTTTAAAAATTATATAAATGTAACTAAAAGGCTGAGCCTTTCAACAAGAGCAAGAAGTATTTGTTGTTATTTTAATGTGTGAGTAAACTGAGACAGAGCTGAGGGACATTCTCAAGGGTGTGAAGAATCCAGGGCACTGCCAGAGCCTAGATTAAGCTCCATTCCTGAACAGTTTTTTGTACTGATCCCTTTCTCTTCCTCCTACTAAAGATGCAAGGAGTGCCACAAATATTTTCTTATTTTCCCCATACTATCTTCAAACCTGCTCTATGCATATTCAAAAAAGAACATTTGCAAAGGGCTTGGGAAAAGTAGAAATAACATCATATATTAGAATCAAAACATTAGAAATAAAAATTTTAATTTAGTTGTTCTTACATGATGCTTGAAGCTTAGCCACACCTGAAACTGAGTTCTCTGTATTTCCCAGGACTGGCACTACAGGAAAACAGCAACCAAGATTAAACCAAGCTCCCAGGGAGACACCTGCTGGCAGCAGCCTGGGGCTTATTTGCCAAAACCTGAAGGAACAAGGAGATACCTGTGGAATCAATGTGACATTTTGTCTTACCTGGACTGCCTATACCCTATGGAACTCAATTAGCAGGCACACCAACAATCTCAAGCCTTCCAATGGACAGTGTTTCTCAGCAGTGAGTGGCAGGAGCCCCATGAGCAGACAGGCCAGGTGACTCCAGCCCCACAACCAGGTCCAGATTTCCAGCTATTTGCACCATCTGCTGCCATGACATCACAGGGTGAGGCACCTCTCCAGCCTGCACTCCCCAGCTGGCATTCCCTGCACAGATCCTTCTGCCTCCTCGGGCAATAATGACCAGTGCAGCTCACCTCTCGCTGACTGCCCCAACACCATCATTGTCAACACAAGGAAATTGCAGTTTCTACTGTTAGCACTTATCACTTCTTGAGGGGATGCTCACTCTCAACACACAGAACACTGAGGTGTAAAGCACTGACAAGGAGCACACAGAGCTGTTTTTGGAAGGAAAGAGCATCCTGACGTTTCTAGGACAAAGCGCTGTTACAAAAAAAGGCAAAGGCCTTTTTTTGCCTATTTTTGCCTATTGCCTCCAGTTACACAGAGCACATTTGGGGGGGGGACAGAAATGCTGCAGATCCCACTTCCAGCCACCACAGAACATCCTGCAAAGCCTGCTAATGCACCAAGTCCTGCAGAAGAAAGCTTTCTAGAGGTATCTACAAGGAGATAAAAATGCCAAGCTGCAGCCTTGTTTTCCTTTGGGTTAATTCTCAGAGGATGGCTGGGTCAGTGAAGTTTTAGGCCAGTAAACTGAGCTGGAGGGACCTGGGGAAGCTGCAGAACCAGCCCTTCCCAGTACCTTCATTTATGTTTATTTGCAACCATTAACAGGGACATGTTGCTCAGCACCTCCTGTGAGATGGTGGGGCATCTAAACTTTCCAGGCAGCCACCTCTGAGCCAAAAAACAAAATAGGTGCAGTTATCCCAGAACAATGAAGGAAAAAACAAGGCTGTTAGCCTACAGCATGTACAGCCACAGAAAACAGGAGCCCTCTATCCCAAGGCATTCTATCTGTCCCATTAAAGGCTAATGCAAGAACATGGGCACTGCACTGGCAAAACTATACAGTGTTACACTCATCACACATCAGTGACTCCCATCCAGAATGCCTGGCCTGATGCATAATTAATGTACTTTAATTAGATGACCATTTAAAATACTGTCAAATGCTCAGTGGGCAATAATCATGAGATAAGAATGTCTTAGACTGAAGGCAGCTGAGACAAAAGAAAAACCATAGGGAAAACTATGGAACAACTCCCCAGCCTACATGCCTTTTGAGAAAGATTATCAACTAGTAAAACAGGCATGACCAGCATGATAACCAGGAATTTCTACCATAAATAAATGCTTCATCTTTATAAAGATGCATATTACTACAGACTGTGAAGGCACATATACAAGCAAAGCATACAGACAAGTTCTGCTCATTTAAGAATAATCCAAAGTTGAATTTTATGATCCAGGCTATGCTCTGTAACCAGAAATGGTTACCAAACAATGGTCTGAGGTGCCTCTGAGCTCCTGCCACAATGGCTACTAAGTTAAAGAGCTGGCTCTGTGATCTCCGCTGCAGCTGGCAGCAAAGGAAAGGGATGGGGAGCCAGACTTGATGCTGACGCTCCTCCGGAGATTCAGCAGCTCTGCCTGCCACTCTCCTGATGCACTGGAAGGCACAAGCTTCTGCCTACTCCTAACTAATAAAAGCAGGACTTGACAACATTCCTGTCTCCCCACCACTTCAGTACAGCTCCCTGAGAGCAAGCAGAGCCTTTGAGAAGCTGCTTCAGCACCAGTACACCAGGCCAGTGTTTGCAGCCCAGGCCAGCTTTTGCAATGTCTGCATGAACACATTCGACTGCAACCAGAGCTGAGAGCAGCAGCTCCTTAGAGCTGGGGAGAAATACCCATTCCCACTCACATCACACTCATTTTGGCCAACACTGGCAGAGGGAAGCAATGGCTTCCTGACAATCAAGCCCATTTGGTTTTTACCCCCAGTTTTAAAGAGAATAAACACGGTAAATGAAAAGCAGCATTTCACTTTTCTCAGGATCATTGTAGAAAAATCTTATTGTATCTATTATGATCACTCAAGACCAGTGACTCCAAAGGCAGCATTGAAAATGTTTGGGGTGTTTTTAAGATGCAAAACCAAAAACTAGTGAATAATGTGAGAAAGGTTTTACTTTAAGTGAAAAAATGCTTGTTCAGTAATTTTTAGAATGCATGCTCACTGGCAGTAACTTATAATACTACTCTGCACAGATTTGTGTATGATCTAGACAGGATTAGTTCCACTTTTTTGGCACAGTGGAAACAAAGGCCAAGTACACATGAGGAAACTGACTGCAGGTGGTGCAGAAAAGTCAGAATTAGAGCAAATGCCAGAAGATGTATCAGAGTATATGGATTTCCTTTATTTAATCACCATCACATTAGGCCAAATTCTGCTTCCAGCTCTATAACTGTAGGATGGAGGGGAATCCAAAAGCATGCAGAACTTTGCAGGATTTTTTTAAAGTTGCTATTATCTCAGATTTTCTTCTATGTGGTTTCAAGTGAGCATGGAGAGGTTTCAGTACATCAACTAGTAGCCTATTTGACAGATACTTCAGTACAGCATATGGTTTCCACATGGCTGGCTAACATAAACAATTCAGACTGATATTTAAGCTTCAAATAAATATTTAAGCTTCAAATAAATATAAGCACAGTCTGAATGCTTGATTTACAAGTGGAAAGCTCCAATTCCTGAGATACATCCATTTCTTGGGCCTCTTTCACCTGTCCTTCAAAGCCTCCATTTAAGAAAACCATGGGCTTAAGGAAAAAAGTCACGGGAGAAAAGCATCAAAACCAAAAATATGTCACAATTTATAAAATATTAATAGTCAGCAGGGCTTCTGTTTTCCTGAAGCTTGTTTCATCTACTCCCCAACACCTTTAAAAGAAAAGGTAGATCTTCATTCTTTCATCCACGTTCCTCCCCACAAGGAATCATCATTAGGTATAGCAAATAGAGCAGTCATACTCAGAGGGAGAAAAGCAGACAAAAAGGTAGAGTGAAGACATTGCTGAAACTTTCCTTCCTTTTGTCATTAATTACTTCAGCCTACTAAATCTGGTATTCATATTTCAGAGGCAACATGAAACTCCAAGCAAGCAGGGGAACTTAAATGTGCTACACAGAAGAAAGCCTCTTTCTCAAAGTGCTTGCAATATAAATAATGCATAGCACAGATAAAAATAATTACTATTATTTGACTATATTATTAGACTTTATAAAAAAATAAGCACAAATATCTCCCTCCTTCTCTTTTAAAAGAAAAAGGGCAGCTAAAAAATACTAGTAGTTGTGTCCTAATCAGTTTAAGACATTGCTGCCCAGCCCATTTTTATTTGGCCTCAGCCAGTGCTGCTGTTCACTTTCTCCCCATGGCTCAGCACCCTTTTTCAACCCTCATCAGGTCCCTGCACCTAGGTAAAACTTAAGCCTGTCATCCAGCCATCCAAAACCATCTGCCATGACTGAAAGTTGGACTTAATAATTGATTCTGATCACAGCTGGTCATTTGACTGCTTTAGTGACCATGCTCTTTTCTTCCCACATATATGTTCACGGTAGAAGACTTCCACAGCTGGTCTGTCCAAGAAGTAACAATGAAAGAAATCAGTTTTACCACATAAAGCTACTTACTGCATCACATAACAATATGTCAGGATCAAATAGGAAATTCAAATTGAAAAAATGTGTTTGGCAGACTAGTAAAATCTTGATTCATCTGATCTGAACTCTGCAGTTTCTCTGCTGTATCTTCTGTACCACTTGACTCTAATCCCGACACCATCTCACCCACAAGAACACCTAAAAAAGGGACTAAGGGCAGACTTGTTTTTGACCTTAATCTCTTAGTTTTAATCAAGTTCAAAACTTGTTAAGAGGAAGCTTTGAATAAACATTCACAAGCAAGCAGATTCCCTCTGGTTCAAGGGCAAAGTCTGTCAAGTGAAAAGGAAGGATGAGTTTGCCTCAGGACTCAGATGCACGATCAAATTATTGCTGCTTAACAAGTTATAAGACACCCGCTGAGCCAAAGTAGCAGCCCTTGAGATGCTATTAAACTATGGCAAGTGTAAGGCAATTTAATTTAACTTAGCCCTAAAGAAAGAAAATTAGGCCAAGCAGAATCACATTTACCACAAAGAATACAAACACTCACCACAACCCAGCTAAACATCTTACTCTGGATCTGCTCATTAAACACTCCACAAAACAAATGCTGACCTAAACAGAACTGGAGACATTAAAAACCAAAGGGGTTCCCATGCAAAAGCTGGGAATGCTGATAGCAGAAAAAGCCTGGCACAGCCATTTTCACCACTACTGGGGAAAAGAAGTCACAATCATTCATCTTTCCTTAGCATTTCTCACAGGTGATTCTGCCAAGAGAAGCTGATGTGGAACAAGACTGAGACAAAATGGTGAGCATGGCTGGTATAAAGTCTTTTCTCATTCAGAAAAGTTACTGGAATCATTATCATCACAGAATACTGAAACCCAACTGATTTCCATCCATACAGACTTCTGGATTAAGACAGGCACATCTACTGCCTCCATGCAAGACTTAAAGAAGTCAACAAGTCAAAACAAAAAAGAAAACACTTTATTAATACAAAGAACCATTTTCTAAGCAGCTTGAGAACTCTCTTTTCCCTGAGGCAAGTCTGGCTGGCACAGTGACTTTGTACATCTGTGACCCTGAAAGATCACTGCAATGATAATTCAAACGAACAAATTAGATAGCAGCTTCTTCCCTCTTGCACTGCTTTGTCTATGCTGTAGAGAGATGTGTCCCTTCATATGTGACATTTACACTTTACTCCTAAACAGCAAGCTGTAAAGTGCAGTCCTTGTGAAGGCTCAGCTCCTAGAAGCAAGCTGTCCCCTTTTCAGCAGGCTGCTTATGATACAAACACAGAAGTCACCAGGAGAACCAGACTCCACTACACCATGCTTCTGCTTTGCTACATTGTAAAGATGAGCATAAACACACCTTGAGATGAACAGTTTCTATTTTTATTTCAGTTCTAGTATATACAATTCACTGTAAAGCTTGAACTAAATAACCTTAAAACTTAGGAGGATTTTTACTACTTGCCTGAAACACTGATTACCCAACAGAGACAAAATCTAGGTAACCAGGGCTTAGTATGGCATTTGATGTGCACTGCCGGAGTTAAAGTCTGGGGAGATGGAAATAGGCTCTGGAAATTACAGAGGAGAGGCAGAGATTAAATTTCTACACCAGGAAGGACAGATAGTGAGTAGAGAAAGGAACAGAGAAATTCTGGTAAAACACATATGACAGGAATTCACACACTGTGCTTTGTGAGCCATCCCAGGAACTGGTGCATATGCAACTTCTTACTTGTCAGATCAAATAACGTCATGCTCAAAAAGCAAGAGGCAGATATCCCTTTCAGTCCAGCAATTCAATTAAATACTTCCTAGTGACTGAAGCCATGATTCCTTATTCCCCATTACTATAAAGTCACTCCCCACAGTTCGATGTCAAAATCAAATATTACTAAAACAGTATCAGCCCAAGAGATAATTTGAATGTCATATTTTCCCACTAACAGTTGCTTCTTGGGTGGCATTTTTTAAGTTGCCAGACAAGCTCAAAGCCTGGCATAACTATCTAGGGTGATTCAAGGATGACCAATTCACATCTTCCTTTTGTTCAGGCATGTTATGGCATGTACTGAAATGCAGGAAGACTTTTAGATCCACCTGCTCTCTGGAACTTAAAGGACAGAAATCCTTGTATTCAGGGGTGTGGGAGAACAGACAGAAATAGAGATTAAATGGATTCATATAATTGTAATATCCTACCACTTAGGAACAGAAGAGAGCACATGAGCAGTCAACTGCAAAACCAAAGAGCTCAACATCTGAGCATAAATCCTAATCAGGAGCAACAACAGAAACTAAGAGATTGCTTTAATCCTAAAGAGGCTTCTTTCATGGTTATTCAACAAAATAAAATAGGGATGAAGTCTGAGACATCTCTATTTTGGAAACTCTGCAACAGGTTCCCAGGTTGAGATAATGGTCTTCAAGCACTTACTGGACCTTTTACAGTGCAACAGCACTGATGAAATCTTTCCCTGAAACCAGGTTTACAGTAAGTGATGACTGGGAAGAAGAATTTGTTTTCTAAATTTGCTCTGAAGATACTGATCCCAAGGTAAGTATCTGTACCCACCAGGTCACAGAGGTGGAAGAGCTGAGGGAAGGAAAGCTCTGTGAAGCACCTCTGAAATCAAAGTATGATGCATCCTCACATTTGCATGATTTCTTATATCTCCATTTTATTAAGTCTTTATTTTTAGACCACTTTGTTGTCATCTTCCACTCACTCCACATTGCTGAACAGGAGAAAAGGCATGACTCAGAGAAGAGGAGGTGCAGAAGAGCACCATTTCTCCTTCACATGAGGCAAAGTGGATGACTTTTCTTTGTAAGGGTGAGGCCACCCAGTGAACACCCTGCTGTCAGTCCTCACTCAAATTATGATGCTCTGTAATACATCTGTGTACTGAGTGACAAACAAAAAGTCCAAGTTCAAGGTTATTAAAGGTACTTTGTCTCTCATGGGCTGTAAGGTGTCCAGACACACTTAGAATTTACATTCCAGAGCAGGAACAAAAGAAAATAACACATGTCAAAGAATTCACATATCTTATTTTAAACACATTTCATTTCAGACACAGGAATGGAGAGAATTAAAAATATGGGACTAAGTTGTTAAAAATGAAATGTGGGTTAGAGAGTAAAATCTAACAAGGAAAACAATGGTTCTTCCACATCATTCATTTCACAACAGCTTCCAACTCCCATATGCAAAGCAAAACACACTTGTATTATATACAGGTAAAATATATTTGCTGGTTTGTATTTATTAATTGTGTAGTAACATCAGGATTCCAGGTGACACCAAGACCTTCCTTCTACCAGCTAAAAGAGATTCTGAAACCTATATTCAAATGGTAACAACTAGTCATAGACTTTATCTGAGAGTTTCCTTTCTGAACCTTCAATTTTGGGGCTTCACAGTGACTCACAGGAGTGCAAATCCATTTGTCCAAAAGCACACTTGAACCAGTTGTAAAAACTGAGAGCTACAACTCACTATTTCTATTTATTCCTTCACCAAGTAAAAGGATCTTGACACTCAAGTAAATTATTTGGAAATTATAATACTGCTTAAGATCAACAGTCAGATTCCAGACTCTCATGCATTTGCTTTACATTTTCACAGATCAGAAGCAGGAGTGACCATGTGTTACACTCTGTGTAACCAAGTGTTAATACTCACTTTGACAGGCAGGATTACTATCTGTTGACACACTGAAAAATGCTCCCAAACTCCATGACTGAAACACTATCAGGTATGGAAGTGGTAATACCACAGAGAAGGTGTGAAAGCAGAGGTAGATATGAGCACCAAATTAGCAGATTTTATTATTAGCAGGTGTTTCCAGGCATTGCTTAGACTATCCAAAGAACCAGTATGAAAACTTTAAAAATTTGCATGAACAGCTGGCTGTAACACAAAGAAAATAAAGAAGTGTAAAGATACACTTCTTCAAGTGTAAAGTAGTTGCACATCAGAAAATGTCAAACAGACCAAGTTGCAGAAGAAAAAGCCATATAAATCTATCTCCAGCCAGTTCAGTAATTTTTAGCAGACTATATAGGCTGCTGCTGCCTTGTTGTTTAACACAAATAACAGGGAATGCTTATAGGGCACTGCCATCTGTCAGCAGCTGTTACTGAAAACCAAACACAGGGCAAGTGAGCAGTTCACAGCACTCTGCCTCCAGATGCAAACAAAATTCAGAAGAAATAGGAATAAACTGTAGGGGGAAATAATGTCTTATCAAATCCTTAAACCCAAATTCTATGCTCAAATGTACATAAACCTTCAGCATTTCTGGAGAAGACAAGTATCAGTCATAGTTTGTCCACTTCATTCCTTTCACAAGAAGGAGTGCTGAAGGTCCTGTACACTTGCAGATACTATAGAAGTAAGAGATTTCTGTCTAGGCATGATTATTCCTCAAATGTGGCCAATTGCTTTACCAGGTATCAGTTTATTCAGACAGAAAAAATATCTGAAGCCTCCCAAAACATGAGAGCAGGATCAGCCTGGTTCATCTGAAGCTTCCACCATTAACCAGCTTGAGCCACCTGAATTGCTCATCTCCACTACAGATCCCTTACCTTAATTTCAAGTAGCAGGAATTATTATTTTGTCCAGACTGGAACAGAATGGCTCAGTTCCACAACAGCTCTTTACTATTTGTCCTTCTGTGGCTGCCTGCAGCAATCAGTGACCAGCAGCATCCTTTTTCATTGGATATAGTGCACATCCCATAAGCTCCCTAGATGTTGTCAAACACTGAATCCATGCTTAGAAGCCACAAGCCAGCCAGGGAAGCAAGCTTTGGACCATTAGCCTGCATATTAACCAGCACCCAGGGGCCTTTCAGGCCAGCTAAACTGTGTCAGTTGAGCTAAAAAGATTAAATTACACTCACACTGCCCCTCTGGTGAGACTCTCTTGGCATGATTTAGTCTGAAGAGTCTGTGAAGGGATGAGAACAACTTTGCCTCCTGGCACTATGGAGAGGAGAACCTCTAAGTGTCTTACAGAATTAATGCATGACCTACATGAACTTCTCCATTCATGGCTGATTCATGTCCCATTCTTGTTTAGGCTCAACAGGTAACAAGCATGGCTCCTGAACAACAAATGACTGAAAGGTCAGCAAGCATCTTGCTAGAATTAAAAACCCCATAAATGAATCACACCACAAACTAAAGATGGTGGCAAAACTTAGGAATTTCAACTTTCTACATGAAAATTTCAAACTCAAAGCAATGACAACAAATCAGCCTTAGGCCTGTCCATATCCCACTCCTGCAGGCACACCACCATGCTGGCAAATCATCTGGTTCTCTTTAGCAACCATCTGTGCTTGCCTGCACTTAAAGAAGAATTAGCAAACAGAGGAACTGGCACATGAGAAGCACAGCACGTAACAGACAACTACAGATTCACTTTTAGATTTGCTCAGAGATTGAAAGCAAGTAAGATCAGATTTTTTAACTGGGAGGCAGGAATTTCAATAAAACCTTTACATAAGGATGTCCATAAGAAGTCAATGCTTCAATTAGCACAAACGCAAATTGTCTGCCTTGCCTCTTTACCCATGCAAAGCTTCAAGGCTGCCCACTCTCTCCCCTTTACAGTCTGGAGACTGAATTGATGAAGTCTTCACTGAAAAACAGAACCAAGAAGATGGGCTGGAGAACTTCCAGTCCCTCTTTTTTAATAGTAATTTTGTGTTAAATTTTAAAATATTTGAAACAGGGTCCTTCTAATTCATCTGGAAAGCCTCTCCCACTGACACAAAGAATCACTGATAATTCCTGCTTGGAATAGGAGTGGATTTGTTGAGGTGATCTAGGTTAGTCATCTAGATTACATTTAAACCAGGCTTACTTAGCTTCCTTTTCCAAATATTACACAAAAAGAAGGCAAAAAACCTTACTGAGATGAAGAAAATAAATTCAAACATCCTGAGTTATATTTAGGTTGTCTACATAAGGAAGAGGAACACAGAGCTCTGTCTGCAAAATAAAGATGCCATTACAAGTTAAGTTTCAGGAGACTCCTAATAATAGTATTTTGAAGAATGGCATGAAGATTAAATGGAACAAAATACAGCTCACCTACCAATTTGTAGCAAACTGCTCTTCACATAAACAGTCAGAATATATCCACATTTAAATATCAAGCCTTAAATTCTTAATATTAAAATCAAAGAGCAATCTGCATCTTAATGCTTCACTGAAAATGCCTATGTGCAAATTGACAGCCACACTGATGACAGACCAATAAAACTAAAGTGAAGCATTATCACCCATTCTAGCATAACACCAAATCAGCAGAGGATGTGCATTAAAGGATTCATGCTGCCATTTATAGAGGTGCCTCTGTGGTGGCTTGCAGCCTTTTCATGCTGACATCAGGTTGTGTTGTTAGCTGAGGTCACATTCTCTTCTGCCTTTAGCCCTGTTACCACTCATGATAAACTGGAGAGCTGAATATCAGACACAATCTCAAATGACACTGGCAAACCTTGCCTTCAGCTCACTGACACACACAGATAGAAAGTACTGAGTAAAACAAACACTGAATCAATTTCAGGATCTTCCATAACTGCATCCTACAGGAGGAAAAATGAAATAATGGCATAATTTAGGTTAAAGGGATCTCTGAAGGTCAAATGACTCAACCTCCTTTTGAAAGCAGGGCTGACAAAGTTGTTTTGCTCAAGAACACCTCCAGACCAATTTTTAAAACCTCCACGGATGAAGATCCTCTGGGCAACCTCTTCCAGTGCTTCACACACTATCTTCAAAGTGAAGAAAAATATCAACACATAGGAAAAAACCCCAAGTATAAGGCTGTCCTCTCAGTCCCTAAAGTATGTGGACTGCTGGAACTTGCATAAAACCAACCGAAAACCTCTTGATGAAAAAAACCTACTTCTAATTCAGAGGTTTTCTGGAATTAGCGGTCTATGCATTATAGGTACAGGAAAGTCAAGATTCCAGCCCAAAATGTACAAGATGAGCTGCTCATCACAGCTTTTTACTGGCATTTATCCTGTGTGCAGTGTCACAGAAACCCCCTGCATGCCATGAGGGAACAGAGATCACCTGCTTTCAAATGGTGGTCAGACCATGGCTGGCCAAGGGTGCAGAGCACCATCACACACAGTTCAGGTACATTCTCACATCTAACTGGAACTATTTACTGTTTTTAGGGCATGGTAAGCATGGTGTTTCAGCTGGCTCTGTGATGCAGCTTTCCTGGGAAGAAGCTGTGGAAAGAACCAAACATGACATGCTCCCACAGGAGGCCCTGAGGGACCGCTCTGCTGCAGCTGATGGAGCGCCTGGCCTGCTCTACAGAAAACACACAGGACCTGGCACAGTCCAACCTGTCACAAAGCTGCCAGGGGCCCAGTATTCTGCCACATCTCCCACACTTTGAGCAGACTGAACAGAGCTCCTTATAATGTGCTGCTGCAGACAAGAAATAGTTAGGACAAAAATAGGGACAAGCCTGCTTTAGCGCCCAGGAGAATAAATAGGCTTCAGGGAGCGCCATGAAGGGAAGCAGCAAGCACAGAGCACAACGTGCATACAAAGACCTACAATACAGAGGCTTTGGAGAAATCCCACTGCAGTGAGACAAAATCCAGTGCACACATCAAAAAGAAAAGGAAAAAAAAAAAAAAGACATCTAAGGAAAGCACTAGAGACAAGTATGGAGCTTCTTAAGGGGGAGGGAGCAGAGAATAAGTTTCAGCATGCTGGTGCATAAATATTTTGCCTGTGGAAGCTTGGAATCAGATCTTATTTAAGTCTCCAGTGAAAAGGAGCGTGACTGTCCCTCCACATCACACCAGCTCCATGTGATTAGAACCCTCTGCAGACTCAGCTCCTGCCCAGCACAGAGCTCAAACAGCAGGAGCATAAATCGGAGCTGAAGTGCACTGGCAGAGCTGCAGCAGGGAGAAGTGTGCCCAGCCCTGCCTCTCCAGGGCTGCCTCTGGGATTGCCCCTGATCCCAGCAGGAGCTGGGGGGAGCTCAGGGGAAGACACAGAAATGAATGGAGAACAGAGTTAGACCCATTCTTCATAAAGCTGCCCTAATTAGAAATGTCAGGCCTCATTATGAGCCAGCGCTCACTAGACAGGAGTCCCATTGCTGGGCAGAGACGTATGTGGGAGACATGCATTTCTTAAAGATGTACACATCCTTCCCTACCCACACCACAGCCAAGGGAACAGCCTCACTGCATGGGGGTGAAGGCAGCACCATGCTGCCAACTGCACAAACACTAGCAGAACCAGTGTCAACACTGTTTCATACCTCAAACTCCTGTCTACCCCTTCCCTGTGGAAGGCTAGGAGCACTCATGCCTAGAATACTCATAACAAGGCTTTTTATAACATAATCTACCAGAAATTTACATAGGGCACTGTTCATCTCCCATGGAAATAATTAGAAAGAGTCCATTAGTGTCAAAGGGAGTAGATCTGGAATAAAAGAATAGTGTAAATTTCTCTCTTCTACCTCTGCATTAGCATTCACCTCCCAAGAAGCCCAGATATGTCTCATATTCCTTAGACATCAGCATCTGCACCTCATACCAGACACATCTATGTCAAGCATCTAAAGGATTTTGTTGTGCACTGACAATCTCTGAGAGAAGGCAGGTTAGGTGTGTCACAGGAAAGGGAACAGCTCTGGAAATGTGGCTGCTACAGGTTTTGCAATTCCTGAAAAAAGCAGTTCAGGTAACACTTCACAGTGAATGAGGTATTTCTCTCTTCCTCTGTAGTGCATTGTTTATAAATTTTGATAAAATTCACCTGGCTTGAATCTGAAAGCCACCTGCAAAGCAGCAGCCATCAGCTGCTTTCCTCATGAAGATTTGTCTGCAGTGAGATCCCTGCAGGCTACACGTGGGGTGTAAACCTAGCCAGGATTATTCAGGGCTCTCTGCAGCTTTGGGGCTGCAGGGGAATAAACAAAAAAAGATACTCAAACTGCTTAGCACAATGCAACAAAAGGATTCTTTTGACAGAGCAGCAGGGCAGAATTAATTCCTTCAGCAGGCAGAGGAAACCCAGTCATTATGCAGTATTTGCTGTCTTAATACTACAGAAATAGGATGCATTTACTTATTATAGCTCAGTTTTGTTCTATTTCACATCACTGTATTTGAGCGACAAACAAAATACTTCAGCCAAACATAACAGAGGAGGAAGGCAGTGTATTGCCAGACCAGGGCCAAGTACAGACAATGCCTTCCCTGTACCTCCCTCTGGAGTAACAAACCAGCACTTGTTCACTCCTGCATTTTGGAAAAAGCTCCTCTTCATGCCCCCCACTAATATGGCTGTAAGGGCAGGTTTTGTTCCACCACTGCATGTTAAAACTGGATATACCATCTGTATTAGTAAGTCTTCCTCAGAAATGGGCTCAGCAGTCTTATCTCATCCAGCCTAAGGTCAATGATCTGAAAATGGAAAGTAACTAGGTACAAGAAGACCTTCAAGCTTCCAGGTATTGGGTCTCAGGTTCTTTAGAAATCAACCAGGAGCTCTTCAGTCCAGACTCTTTATTAAAACCTCACAGTTATGGAAGCTGCAGCTACTGTGGTTACAATATACAGGGACAGGGATGTTATTTGTTGCTGGTAGGAAAAACATGTTTCATGAACTTCTGCTGCCCATAAAAGCCTATTCTGTATTTCACCAATTACCACAGAGTGACTGCTGTCCTCAGAGGCTGCTAATTACAGCAGCTAAACCCAGTCCACTTGTTACATACTCAACCTGAAAATAAGTCTCATAAAATAAATGAGAGCAGCGGCACAGAATTTATCAAAGTGCTTCACAAGAGGGGTAAGAAATTTCATCTCTTCCTCAAGCAGTCTTTGACTACCACTGAGGCAGCTGATTAAGGACAGCAACTGAATTCTAACTGGGACAGTGATTCTATATAAAAACAGCCCAGAGCATTCATTTAAAAGTAGTTATTAGGAAACTACTCTCCAGCACCCAGCCAGCATACAGAAAGGAAAAAGAAAGACACCTACTCCTCCGCCACTTTCTTGGAAACTGAACTATTTGTGAGCCTCAGGCAAGGACTTCGATGCCAAGAACAATTTTGTAATTACTGTCATAGAAGCAGAGAGCTTGTGATACCTTCACTTGTGCTCACAGAAGTACTCTACTATGTAACCCCAACAAGTGTTGAAGTCAGTGTGTGTGAAACACAAATAACCCAAATAAGCTTCACAAATCTGCACAGTGTACAACTATGGGATATTTTTTACTCCCACCAGATTGCCCTCCAGTGTGCCAGCCTTCCTCTATGACTAGCCTGTACTCCCATCTCTCAGAGAACTGCTGAGAATTAAAAGCTTGACTTAAAATCACTGCTGTGTTGACAGTGACCAATATGTGTGTGCACAAGCATGTGTATGAACCATCCTACTGATGAACTTGCCCCTGGAAGATTCTGTGTACCATAAACAAAGCTAAGTGATCAAAACCATAAGATTTAGTTAGTCCTTTCATGTAAAAATGTCACTGAAGTTAATATTGCTCCAGCTTTGACTGCAAGCTCTTTCTGACAGAACAACTACAAAGGAGAGCCAGCTGGGAAAAACAGCACAGGAAAACACCACTAAACTGGTGCAAAGACTTTAATGACCACTGCAAATTTAAGGCTTTGTTTTAGAGCTGAAACCAACCTGACACCAAAACAGGTGAAAGAATTTGAAAGAAAAGATCATAGCAGAGAAATCAGCAAACTACTAAGCATTCCTGAACTGTGATCACCTCCACAGCTGTTCCAGATGTTACTGCAGTTTCCTTGGGAGGGAAGGGTTTAGGATTTTTTCATTCTAATTCTTTATGAACACAGCAAATAAATTCATACTTGCCATGGTTCTAAGTTGCATGTGTTTCCTGAGGCAGCCACTGAGTTTGCTCAGATACACATGGTACTTTACCAAGGGGGAAGAAAAGAACAGGCCCTGCATGAAGAAATTCATCTCCAGATGTGCAGGACATTCATGCATTTAACTTCCATCAGTAATAATGGAATGGTGCACATTAATCTTCTACTCATGAAGCCCACACTAAACAGCAGCATCTCATCCTTTAACAGCCCACTCCTTCAACCTGTATTTATGCATGTCTGTTAGTGATGCTGGTAGTAAAGTGGTTCTGCTTAACTACACCAAAGCTTTGCCAAAACAGCGTTTGTGTGTTCATATAAAACCAACAGGTTTAAGGGAAGTGATGAAACAACCAAAGGAACTCTGGTCTTCTCTGCAAGGAAATCTGGGATCAAGGTACTTTGGATTCAATCCAGAATTCACAATACACTAACAACTTACACACGTACTTTTCTTCTGACATTTGCTGCTACTACAGTTCAGACAACCAGCAGTGACCTGGAGGTCAGACATTTCCCAACTGATAAGATCAGCTAGACCACTGCCCCAGGCTCTTCATTCCACCAGATGATCTTTTAAAGCTGAGAAGTTCCCAGCATGATGAAATCATCACACTTCATTGGCAACAACAAATACATGCTTGCTTTCTGCAATAAGCAATGAAGTACATTAATTATTTAACACAATTCCAACTTTGGAAAAATCATGGATTAATCTCAGCTCCTCTTCTGAGAGACAGGAGGAGCCAGAGTGCAAAGGTATCTCATCTGTAGATAGTACAGGTGATGCAGTTCATGAGGAAAAGAACCAGCCCAGACAGGTTTCTGTATTAATTTCCTGGCATTGGGAGGCATTTACTGATGGTGAACAAGGAACACCACATATATGTATCTACTGCTTCCTCTGAAAATACATGCAGTAATTGCCTTGGAAAACAGTGTTCCAAAAGCATAAAATAAAGATCTGTCCACATTAATGGCACATACTGTAGCATGCAGTATTCGTTCCACAGCATTCAATTTGCCCAGGAGATTTCCATGTTCTGTTACAAAAAACCTGCCAATTAACTCACACCTTGAGATAGTAAATATCAATACAAACCCAAGGTCTATAAAATTTGGATACTGACCACCTCAGACTCCCTAAAATTAGTCTACTACATCCACAGTGTAGGAAGGATTTCAAAAAGACAACAGGTACACTGAATCGAGAGAAAAAGGGGAAGAAAATGCAGCTTTTACAAAGATGGCTAACAGAAATCATCTCCTCTGAAAGCTCAGATGAAAAGCACAGGGTTCTTATATACCAAAAATACATACAATATATGCTTCCCTCCTTTAAATTAATTCTTCACAGGTGAACAGATACAGAGCTCCTCTGCCTTTTCATTTCACCAAGTCCCAATCCAGTCTCACCGACTACCACAGACATCCTGTTACAGAAACGCAGTTGAAATACAAAAATACAGGTTTAAAAAAAGTGATATCTCTATTTGGTACATTCTTGGAACTATGATTCAATGCTAATTCAAAAGTACTCATAACCAATTTAAATAGCCTTCCCAACTGGTGCTGCAGAAGGAAACAGTTAAGAAATGGAAGTCTCAGTGATCACTCAAAAACAAGACAGACCAGCAGGGTTTCTGAAAATTCATGTCCTTCACCTCTCTCAGCCTGTTCTGGTCCCTTACTTATGCACACACTCTTCTTCTTCACCCCATCAAACAGACCATTTATCATATTTTATATAATCTTAAACTGAGCTTGATGACACCAGGCTACAGATGCTTGCAGACTATTTATTTTAAGTTCCACTTTTACCGCAATATTGCTTCAGTCTCCACACACCGTTAAAAAGAAACCGAGCAGTCAAAACTCAGCCACGAGCAAACAAACACATCCACCCGTGTGGCACATTCATTAGCACCTACCTTTCCCTGTAGTCATTATTCTCTTCTCTGCAGTGCTGGGGAGCTGCTGGAGAAGGCTCTGTGCTGGGGAGCAGCCGTCTCTCAGTACATGTTTCTCAGCAACTTAATCACCAGCAAACTCGCCAGCCTCCTACACCCCTTTGCTGTGTGACCTAGCAGGCGAGTGCCAGCTCTCCTCCAAAATAAAAGCCAGTTCAGCATGAGCTGAGCTCCATGTGCCCCCCTGTGCCTGCCTGCTCACTCCCCTCCCCTTCTGCATGAGAGGATTTCAGCAATATGCTTATTTACAGAGCTGTCAGAAAGGGAGCAGAGCTCCTCTTGTCCATTTATACCTTCCACAAGGATGAACTATCAATTAATGGTGTTCATTCAAATATCACTCACACATTACTGCTCTCTCTTGGCCCACACAGGTGAAGAAGCATTTATTTGCTTTTTTCATGCCTGAAAATGCCGAGTCAATGAAACCAATCTTCTGTTTCACTTTGTATTCCAACGTGAGAACTGTATTAATAGAGAGCAAGCCATAATGGCAATTTAATTGCACAAGACGGTATGAATGCAAAAACGCACAGTGCAGCATTTACTGTTATCCTGGACAATTGTTACTCCTTCCCATCTGCAATTCTGCTGCCTGGATTTGTGTTGACAAACAAACAATATTCCACCCTCAGATGCATGGCACCACTTGGCAAATGTGGGTGGTTTTCCTTCATATAATAAATATGAAAATAGTTTCCAATGACTCAGCTTTATTACCAGCAAAAAACAGGAATCTAAAATAGCTCCACTTTTCATCTATTTAACTCCAATTTCACAACTTCACAAACAGAATTCATTTAGTAAATAGCATATTTGTCTTATACACCCTCCCAAATATAGAAGTAGTTCTACTGAAAAATAGCATTGCTCCCTCTTCATAAGTTTTCAGTAACTGAAATTACCACGTCTTTTATTTCAGCACTGTTTTAATTAACTTGCTTACTCTTAGAACACACACTCATGCAGTCAGCTACCAAAATTGCATCCTCCCCTCACCTTACTCCACAAGTACCCGTGGGAGAGATCTCAGCTCCAGAATTCCGGCTTTAAGATCCTGCTTTGATTTCCTTCCAGCCCAAGACCACTACCACCTCCACTGTCCCTAAATCTTGCTCTTCTGAATCAAAATTCAACATCAACAAGAAAGTTCAATGCCTTCCTTTGCCACAGGAACACCACCACAATATCCCCTCCAGCACAAATATAAATGCATCTCACAAAAATTGTGTGACTTACATAAAAAAAATGAAGGTTTGCATCATATTAGGATAATCACAATGATGAAAAGCATAAAAACCACACTGAAACATTTTGGTTGCTAAAAACTTTGGTTTGGGTCATTGGTTCCTATCAGCCTGTATTTTTCAGAAAATAATTTATTTTATTCTTAATCTTCCCTGAAACTTGATTATAACGTCTTCTGGAGTCCAGATCTGATTCAAAGTCAACTCAAATCTATGGAAAATCTGTACAGTTTCTGTAAAGGCCCTTCCAGACAATACCAAGAAAACCCATGAATTTCTTGGAGTCTCTGTCCAATAGCCGCTCTCTGTATCACATCCAACTGAAGATCATCACACAATGCCACTCAAAGACAGCAGCTGACTAGCTGGCAATTACTGGCTCTTTCATGCTGAAAATGTATTTGTCCCAGGGGAATAAGGCATCTGCATAATTAGCAAAAGCAGTTACACAGAAAATAATTAGCTTGCTGAAAGCCCAAAGGGGGAAAAACTGTAATTTTTGCTTCAAGAGGCTGACTAATTATATGCCAAATAACAAAACAGAGATGCACTGAGAATCATCAAGAAATCCAGCATGGATTTTAACTTCTTATTCTAGCTGTAAGGGCTGCTGGTAGCCTAGCAACAAGCAGCATACTTGGGCATGCCAAAACCTCCTCCAACTTAATGAAACACCTCAGATTACTATGCAAACCTCCCCCACCCCACTATGCATTTGATTATTGTACTAAATGAAAAAAACAAAGCCTAGCCAAAAAAAACAATCTAACAATTCAAGATAAACTCAAACAAGCACTAAAGGACTATAGTATAGAAAGATAAGCCAAAACAAAACATGAATTATTTTCAGACTTGAAATTCAGTGTGATTAGAGTTGACTCATTAGATTTCTTCTGTGGGTTAAGAGAATGTCCTATTATTTTAAGCAACTTTTCTAGTAGTCTGTGTAAGATTCCTGTTTGTTTGTGTCTTGGAAACCACTAGATATGAAAACTTTAACAAGTTAGAGAAACTCACTAATCTTCAAAGTACTGCTGACATACAGAGAGTGCTGCTGCAATTCCTTCCTTTTACTTGGATCCTCAGTGACCTGGCAGAGGAAACTGTTATCCCAAATAGCAGTCTCAGAGGCAAAAGACCAGTTTTTACTGTTTTGCACTGTTCCAGAAGCCACACTGCTGTCTCAGCTGCCCAGTAGCACTGTGTTCTGTGGTAAGAGAGTTTTGACAACCACTTTCAGTCTTGCTGTGATTAGCACAACTCTGGTGCTCAGTTATGAGTGACCTTTCTGCCAACAGCCTGCTCTCGGTTACCCACAAGAGAAGCACATTCACACAGTCACCCACCCAACCACTCTGCCAGATTCAAAGGGTTAACAACACTGAGCTATTTCCACTATTTCCTGAGAAAGGCAAATCTTTTGCATGTGCAATATCTATCACCATCCTCCCTGGTGACTCTGACAACTGCTGAAAGTGTCACCTTTGTTCAGAAAGCGTCAGGGACACAAGAAACCTGACAAATTTAGCTTGTCTTTCTCTCACAGGCCACAATAAACTTGTGACTGTGGGTGAAGATAAGGCTCCTTTTGCTGGCTTACACAATCTCAGATAAACTGAAAGTTGCACAGAGCTGTTGACACACAAGATAGGACGAGCATGTAACGCTCTATTTGTGCTGTGCTTGGAGGGCAAGGAGAAGCAACAAACAAACAAACCTATGGCACTAAGGGAAACCAAACCCTCCCCTCAAACACACACAAAAAATGTTAACAAATAATGTTATCATTGCTAACTTCAAAAATGGGAAATACTTTAATTCTTCAACTATAGAACTTATAGAACAACGTTTTCATTTCTAGGGAAGCTGAAAAGGTTCTGGCAGACCAATAGAAGATCCTAGCTTTGCTCTCTTTGACCCTTAACACTACTCCAGCCTCCTTTTCCCCCCAGACCTTTTGTCTTTCTGTCTCAATGTTCATACAGGAGATTCTACTGAGGATAAATCCACTCCACACACAGACTCCAGAGATTGCATCCTGCCACAGCACAAAGCAAGAGCAGGGAGGCATCAGGAGATCAGGTTAAACAGAGTGCAGAATACAGGAGTACTTGTGTTGGGAGGTACTGAAAGCCTGTCCATGGAGTCAGAAGATGGGGATCATGACATCTCAGGACCTCACTGCATAAAAAGGGTAACTCTTTCACTGAAACAGTGACAAAGTGGTATAAAAGAAAAAAAAAATTTCAATTAAGCCTTGAAGCAGAAGATCTGATACACACCAGTGCTTCAGATGTAGCAATACATCTCAGATCACAAGTCTGCCTCCTAGAAACACCAAACAACAGCAATCTACGTAGTACAATGATGCATCGAATTGCTTTTTCTTTTTTTGAAAGTTCATTCTATTCCACTGCTAGCAAGACAAAAATTCCACCTTAGCCTAGCCAAGCAGAAAGCAAGGAAGTTGAGTCAGCAGTAAATCTGTTTCAGTCTGAGTAGGGGTTTCAGAGAAATCACCTGGAGGCTGGGAACCTAAACAAGTTTGCTAAGGGATTAAATATTTACTTCCCCTCCCACCTGTTAAAAAAGAACAAGGACATTTGTTTCTCAACTGCACTTTTTTATCCCTGTAAGGCTCATCCACCTGGACATACAAAATAGTCCCATGTTATGCAAAAGTGTAATTTTAACCCATTCCATCACAAAGAAACTTGTACTAGGTCTTCATCATTCCCAAACATACAAGATAATACATCACATTTCTGAATAATCCAAACGATAACTTCAGGATTTTCAAATCAGTTAATTTTATTGATTCTGCAGGGATGAAGTTTACTGTGTTGTAAAATGGTTATGGCGAAGAAGAATGGTGCCCAGAAGTGAAAAAGTTTTTTTCCTATTTAAAAGAGGAAACACCTCTCTGCTCTTGACTTTGAAGAGCATGGTGGGAATGGCTGGGACATCATCTCCCCTGCTCCTGGCCCTGCAGAGGGTATGAGCTTGATAGGAACACACAGTGCTGAACTCAGGTTCTTCATCTGCTCTACTCAACTGTCAGCGGAAAGATGCATTTCCTCACCAAGGATTCTCACAAAAATCTACTGTTAAACAATACTTATTCAATTTCTAATACCTGTTAAAATTATTTCCTAGCTGATAAGCTTATCTGTAAACACAGTAATAAACACTTGTTACTACAGTAAGCTTGTTACTACTAGTCTCAGACAAGACAGACAGAATTAAGGCTCAGATTAAGGGTCTCTGGCTATCAGTCCTAAACACACAAAATATGCACATTCAGTGTCCTGCTTTGGGACAGATTTGGGAGGAATCCCAAACACTTAGGAACTGCAAAATACAAACAACATGAGCTTTAAACAGAACACTGATGCATTATTGTGTACACTCTCGATGCCTTTTAGGGCATTAAACTGAAAAGGCAATTCTTCTCTGAAATTACTATTTAATTCACCTTATGAACAATTTACATGCACATGGACTTGAGAACAGGAGATGTATTTCCCTAATGTAACTCTAGAGGACAAGAAGACAGTTACAGCACCACCTTCTCTTCTCAAAACTTAGGCTTCTTTCTCCTTCTGATACTACAAAAAGACAGCAGACAAACTAAACATCCATTTTATTTATTGCAAAGGCACTGTGTATATTTCTGAACAATCACCATTCCTGCTTCCCCTAACAGAATGTTTGCTGTATATCCATTTGAATGCCTCACCAACTGAAAATTGCTAAAAGCACCAAACAGAGAATACTTCTACTCACCAACTGAAGTCTGGACCATGTTTCCAGATTTTTGGACCTCATCGAATTTTGTAAAAATTACATTCAACCTGTTTGAAAAGTAAAGAAATACACAATTAACAACCAAATTTAAATTTTAGGAATATTAGAATCATAAAATCCCTAAGGCTGAAAAAGACCTCTAAGGCCATCGAGTTCAACCTTTAACCCAGCACCACCGTGTTTACTACTAAACCATGTCCTCAAATGCCACATCCACATGGCTTCTGAACACTTCCAGGGATGGTGATTGCACCACTTCCCTGGGTAGCCAAATTCTAACATCTTATGATCTTATAGAAGAGATTTGGCTTCACTCAGGTCATTGGGAGCACTGTCAAAAATGTCAGCAGAAAATGTCAAGCCAAGGAAGTTATTTTAATATCTTCAAAAAAAACCATCAACACACAAAAGTGGAAAGGAAAACCTGAGATATAACTGAAAATACTACATTACTGAAGATGTGATAAGGCTAATTGTAGACGCATTTCCAGTTCATCACCACTTTTTCTATCTTAATTATTTACAGAAATACCACAAAACACACCCCTAAAAACCAACTTGACACAACATTTGTCTCTGGCCCTGACACCTTCCCATTTATGTCACAGGTCCACCAGAGCAGAAGATTCTTATCACATCTCATCATTCCTTCCCAGTGAGTTTATTACTTTAAGGCACATTGTGGGAGCAGATGTTTCCACTGGAGAACAAGAGGCAACAACAACAGTGCTGCCTCCACCTGCATGTGCCCCAACTCCAAAAGCACCTCTTCCCTCTGAGCACTGGCAAGCTGCCATCTACTCCATCCTCAGGGCTAACCATGCTCTGCCCTGAGCACTGGAGGCAAGATGCAGAGCAGCTTTCTAATGCACCTCAAACAGCAGAAGCAGAGGGACATGGCTTTAGTTTTGACATAGGATTGGTTGCTTTTTGTTTGAGGTTTGGTTGGGGGGCAGGGAAGGGAAGCTGCTTTTTTTTCTTAAATAAAATATTAAAATGGATTATTTTGCTTGTGTGTTTTTGTTGTTTATGACAGCCTAAGCTGCATAAACAAAAGGTACTCTGAAGTGTCTCCTCCCTGCATATGCAGAACATACAGGAAAAATATTAATTCCCTTAATCTTGATCATCACTAAGTAAATCTGAGTGTTTATCAGATTAAAAATAAAAATAAAAAATGAAACAATGATCCTGGGAAAAGGTTCAATCATGAGGTTCCTGAAGTCTTCAGAAGGAAGGAAGGGAATAAAAAGCAGCCCAAAAGTAGTGAAGACCTAAGGACATTCCCAGCTTACCGAGACTGGGGTAATCCTTTTTTACTGAGATCAGCCCTTACACGTTCACCAACATGTCTGTAAATTTCCACAAGGCTGTTTATTGCTGCATCTCGAACCTGGATGTGAGACATGAGAGAAATCAACCATCTTTACAATTTAAATTAATAAAATCCCTAATAAGTCCTACATTAGAGAACTAAATTTGTCTATTTCTCAGCAACAACAGCTGCCACTACACACATTAGCACACAGCTCATGAAGGAGCTTCCAACCCTGTCTTTCACATGTTAACAGTATCAGCAGGTAATTGAATTGAAAAGGCAGTGGAGGCGTAAGATGAAAGGTTTCATGCAAAAGGGGCTTGGCTGCCTTTGCCAAACTCCTCCCATTGTATACAACAGGTATATTTACTGGATGAAAAAAGGATAGAGACACAAACAGACCTTATATTAGTGGGATATTATCAAATAAACTGATTTTTAATGCTGTCTTAAAAACTTACATTTCTATGTTGATAACAAAACAGGGAGGCGGGGAGGAATATTCAATCACCTGAGTCACCATGAATTTTGCATATTTTCCAAACTGATTTGCAAGAAATTGCTGAGCACATCCTTCCTTCCAGCCAACAGAAGAGACATAAATCTGATTAAGTGTCACCTTTCTGTACTTAAACCCTTCCTCCACTAGACACAGCAGGCAGAGAAGGTAAACAAAGTGCTCTGCCTACAGAAACACCAACTGTGCAGTTCTGCTTCTCAGAGGATGGCCCAGCAGCTACCCCCACACACACCCCAGGACTAGACAAGGAATATCCTGAGACACAAGCCAGAATTGCCTGTGGGTGGGAGTCAGAGGGCAGGCACACATACCCTGCCTCCTGGCCAAAGAAAACCCCAACACCTGACTCACACCCACCCTAACACCCTGACTCGTTCTCCTGCCCGCTTAGCAGGTCCCTGCCAGCCTCCAAACCCCTCCTGCACTCATGCCAGCCCTCACTCAGCACTGCTGCCCATCAGCCCCATTTGCCACCAGTGCTGCTGGGCACAGCAGGCTGCGGGGACCCTCTGGTGCCCCCAGTTTTGGGTACACAGACCCCAGCCCAGTAACCTGCAAGGATTGCCCTGTGTGCACAGCTAAGCAGAGGCACAGCTGCAGGACTGTAAATCTCAAGAGGCAAGGCAAGAAGCCCCTACCATCATACTTGGTTTAGTCAACCACAGCAATAATAAAGCTTTAGTAATTTTATGTTTGAAGGAGTTTAAGTATTGTTGTCACACCAGATGCACATTGGGTTAACTCAATCTCATCAGCTGAAAGCAACAAAAGCACTATTTCTGAAAAGGGCTCTGGTGGAACAGCTTCCACATCCACAACAAAAGAAAAAAACTGGACTTGACCGGGAGTTGTTTCTCCCCTCTGTCCGAGAGAGGGCAGCAGTGACCGAGCCCAGCGAGTCTCGCAGCGCTCAGCAGCAGCTCCAGGGCAGCGCCGGACCAGCCCTAGCCCAGGGCAGACACTGTTCCACCCAGAGCTGCTGTCACAGCCATTTCTGTCTGACCAAGTCAGGCACAGGCTATCTGGGGATGAGGGACCAGACCCAGGAGAAAGGGAAAGAGATCAGCCTGGTTTCCCCCTGCAGCTGGATACAGGACAAGAAGCTGTGGCAGGCACAAGGAAGAGGCAGCACAAAGGAAAAATGTCTCAGTGCCCTCACCAACTTTCCAATTCAGCTCACCTATGGAAAAATGTCTCAGTGCCCTCACCAACTTTCCAGTTAATTCAACAGCTCACCTATGGCAGCACCAAGGCACCTATGTGCTTAAGCCATAAACTCAGGATTTCCTTGGAGGGTAACAGCTTGCTTAGTCCCAGCTCAGAACTACAGAGGACCCTAAACATTAAATTTCTTGGAGTAATGAGTTTACCATCCTGCACTGGCACAAGCAGCAAGGGAAGGCTGCTTCACTCTCAGTCCTCTTAGCAAGGGGAGACCCTGACAGCCACAGAAATCTGGCCAACTCCCCAGAGCAAACACAAACCCATTCTACAGCTGGACACCCCACACCTCCTTCCAGCTGAACACCCTCCTCAGACCTGGATCACAGATGTGTCACCCGGGGTGGGAGAACAACCAACAGCATTATCCAAAAACTGCCAATCCACATTACACAGCGAGTTTGAACACTACTTCTCCACCTCCCTCTTCTCACTAACCCCAAATCTAACTTGCATCTAATCCCAAACAAGACTAAAAGCACTAAGGAGTAACAGATTTTATTCCACTTGTATTTTCATTGGGTAGCACTGCTGATTAAAGGTTGTCTTCCCCCCTATTCAGAAACTGCCTGTACAACCTGTGGCAGTGCACATGGCCAGGCTGTCTGACTGGCCCCATCTGCCCTCCCTGCCCAGACTGGTTTCTCTCTCAAAGTGAGGGGTGCTGCACTGAGCCCACAGGGATCCCTGCAGCCTCCAAGGCACAGGAGTTCCCTTCCCACAAAGGCTTCCCTCTTCTGCTCATCCCACCTGCAGATTCATGTTGTTCTGCTAAACCCTTGGAGTAACTGATATGCTGGTTTGGACATACTTCAAATTACACCTCTCCAAAACCAGCCAAGGGTTCTGTGTGCACAGCATTGTTCAGAGCTCACCACCAGCAGCACAATTAGCTCATTTACCAACAAGGCAAGCAGCACAACCTTTAGATGTGACTCACAGCAAAAGCTCACCTGGCTGTTTGGATCTCCAAGTAAGTTACATATATGTGGCACTATCTTACTCAGTGTTAAACTCTGAGCTCCAGATCTGGGAATAAAGAACAAAAAGCACCATTACGAATCAGAGCAGGCTCATGTACACAACACAGGTTTGCAGAAGGCTCTGACTTACGCATTGAGTGTTGCAATAAGGCAGAGGCAAATCCCTTCTCTTGTCCGAAAATTCTTGTGTTTGAATCCTCCCAGCATCCTGTCCCACACGTACTGAGGAAGACAGGAAAGAGAAAAAAATGAGATGGGGTAAGAAACAGATTCTGTCTTCCAGCAGACATACACCACATCACCTCTGGTGCTCAAATACAAGCTTTACACCCATCCAAACAGAACAGGACAAAAAGGAGCAAGATACTTTTAGATCTGACTGACTAATTCTTAGTTTTGTGCTCACTTCACAGTAACTCCCCTCTACCTAAAACAATGCTCATACTTACAGAAAGCAAGTACCTTCCAAAAACCTGGAACAATGGCTCTTGACATATACCCATCCCATCCTTGGGAAATCCACTGACATGCTCTTGTGTATCCTATCAGGCAATAGCCTTCCCAAGTAAAGTAAACACCTTATAAAAAGGTCTAGGGAGATGAAGTTATTTCAGACAGAAAAATGGCAGAGAAAACCTTCTGACACAAAAAAGGTTTCCTTTTTTCACACAGCCAGTCATTCATGCTGTGGAGGACTGCTGAACATACCTGAGGGTTAGCAGCTTGTTCCATGATTTTCAGCAGCAAGGTCTGATCCTGCTCCCTCACTGAGTCCTTAGAATCTCCCAGCCTATCAAGTAAACTTGGAAGCACTAAGGAAAGAAAACAGGAACATCCATATGCCTCTGGAAAAAACTAACAGTGGCAGAGCCCCTCTGCTCTCCCCCCAAAGCCCAATGGAGGCACCAGCCTCACTGCCCTTCAGCAGAGCATGAAAACCACCAAGAGCCTCCCAAGTTCTCTCCTGGGAACCAAGACAGCTCTGAGTCCAGCAGCCAGTGCAGGTGGTGGCAGTGATGGTGACACTCTCACAGACACCCCTCACCTGTGCCAATCTGGGCCTTGAAGCGATCTTGCAAGCGGGACACCAGTGCAGAGATGATGTCAATCCCCAGGAGAACCACCTGCAAGCACAGAATAGGCAATGAACTGATGAACACTGCAACTGCCATTGCTGCTCAGTGCTAAATTCATGTATATAGATGTTCAAGGTACACAAACCATGTGCATAAACCGTTTCAGTATTTGCTGTAACTAGCATTCCTAATTCATTGCAATGATGACAATTATAATTAGAAAATGGTATGCACTAAGAGCTGCTTAATTATTTACTAGCAGAAATGAAACCAAACACTTTTATGACGTAACTGGAATTCAAAGAAAGACACCTAGTTTGAGAGAAGCTTCATGACAGGCTGCAGATCAGAAAACCTGCTCTGATTTTAACTAAGCTTACTTACTAAAAAAAGGTACCTCACATACTGAAAGTACTGTGCAGCCTGTATGTGAAACACTTCACAAAACTCTATAGACCATGATCGTGCTGGTACAAGACACTTCTCCCTAGGTTTTTGGATAAGCACCGAGGTTAATCACCCTGGAAGCGTTAGGGACAGCCAGGCTCCTGAGGTGGTGCCACCGGGGCTGTTCCAACACAGCCCAGCTGCCTGTACATACCCACAACTGTACATATATACACAGACAACCAGGGCAGCGGTGGTGGCCCCAAGCCTGCCAGACGCCAAGGAGCGTTTGGACAAGGCTCTCAGGCACATATGGGATTGTTGGAGCTGTCCTGTGCAAGAGCCAGGAACTGCAGCTGATGATCCTTGTGAGTCACTTCCAGCTCTGGATATTCTATGATACATACATGCATTTGCACTCCGGTGTGTTCATGTGCACAGCTGTACTCGTTGTGTACCGCTGTCGGTGCCGGGAGCTCGGTTATCCCCGCAGCCGCGCGTTACCGGAGCCGCGTCCTGCTGTGCTGCGGCCGCTCGGCAGGGGGCGCGCTCCATCGCCGCTGCCGCCGCGCGCTGGCCCCGCCCTCTATGCAAATCTGCGCCCGTCTGGCGCGGAGCACTCTGGGTAGCGGCGCCGCCGAAGGGTTCGGACCCGGGTCGGAGCCGCCCGGGCTCGCCGGGCCCCGCGCGGTGCGCGCCCCCGAGCCGGGCGTCGGGCAGTGGGCGGGCCGGGGGCGCGCCGCCCCTCGCCGGGACCTAGGCGAGGTTCGCGCTCCCCTACGGGCGGCGCGCCCCAGCGGCCGCCAACCGTCCTTATCTGGGGGTTGCGCGGCTGCTCAATGAGCGTATGGCGAGAGCAGCCCTGCTAACGCCTTAAACAACACAGCAGCGCCCGCTCCGTGCGCGGCGCAATTTTTGGAACCTCGCACCGCGGCGTGTGCGCGGCGCGTTCTGAACAACGCTCACCTCGAGCTGAACCGAGCACCCTGCGGAGCTGTGCGGGACCCGCGTGGGGCTGCGACCTCCGGGCACCGCTCCCGCCTCCCGGCACCGCCCCCACTGTCCCTTCCCCCTCCGTGCCCAGCGCTGCTCCCAGCGGAGCGCGTGCGGGGCACACCCGGTGCTGCTCTGCGCTGAACCCCGTGCGCTACTCGCGCACCAGCGGTCACCCCACGGCCCTCCTCAGCCTGTCACATGGATCCGCTCCAGATTCGGCTCCGGAACACCCAGGGAACCACGCGTGGTGTGGCAGGGGGAACAGCCTACTACTACAGGCCGAGTATCCTGTGAAAAAAACCTTCCTAAATATCAGCCCCTGGATCTTGTCACAACAACACAACTTCACCTTCTCCAAAGAGCGCCTGCAGTCTTCTCCCCTCACAGTAACAGACCCTTCAACACTGCCAGTTTTTAATTTAACAATATTTACTCATACACCAAAGGAGCTTTTTCCTCGTGCTTTTGTTTAGCTGTGTTTCGTTTTCACATTCATCTCGCCCACTGGATTTAATCTCCCATTGCCAAATGCTCAGCCAGCTGCCCTAAGGGCTATCGCTGCCCGTGTCTGCCGGCTCAGGGCAGCCTCACCCGCCTGGGGCCCGGCAGCAGAGCCCAGCAAGAGGGTGGGCTCCAGAGCCGCATCAGTGCGGAGATGCTTTTAGGGAATGTCAATGGCACTCTGAGTGCCAGTCACCATTCACAGCTGCCTCATCAGAGCCCCATCACGGCAGCATCCTGCACAGAGATAAGTGCACTGCCTGCAATTACAGAGATGTGCCCCAGGGATAAATTCGATCCCGGGAGAGGAAGGAATCCATCTCTTCTTCAAACTGCCCGAAAGCCAGGAAGAGTGAGGGGAACTCATCACTCAAACATGAAAGGAAACACATGCACAGTGCAAATATACCCTGCAGTTCACCCCCAGGAGAAGGCCAGGAGGATGAGCTAAGCCATGCACGATTTTTTGCTGTTGTCCTTATAAATTAGCACAATTATTACAGTGGTGCTTGGACAGCTATTGAGGAAACAGCAACTGGGGTGAGCAAATGTTACTCCCAACTATGCTGGATTCATTTATCAACCCCAATGTGACACCTGCCTCAGAAGGTCAGAGGCAGAAAGCAGAAATCATGTATGGATTGACAGAGTCAACAGATCCGCTACAGACAGATAACAGACAACCCAGGGCACGGCTGGCAAATGAACAAAGAATTAATTGAATTCCAGCCCTGGCTGCATTGCACTGAGTGCACTGAAGAGCCCACCCGTTCACTGCTGGAACAGTTACTGAGGCTCTGCCTGAATTAACACACACCAGGGGCCAGAAGGAAGCTCGGGAGCAGCGATGGGCCCTGGCAGCAGCCATCCCACTGCCTGATCCCGATGCAGGCCTCTCCCCAGGGCAGCCGGCTGGCGGGCACAGCCCCACACCAAGGCACAGGAAGGGCAGCTCTCCATCCAAAATTCCAGATAACGCTGCAATACTGATAACCACAGAGTTATTCCAGGCCTTGACATCCGCCCAGATCTTTTAGCCTCCTATTTACACAGGCCCCCAAAAGAGCGATCACAGAATCAGTGACAGCCCTCGGCCTGAGGGTCTGCTTCTGCTCATTTGACTCCTGAGGTTCCCCAAGACAGGCAATAAAGCAAGTTGTGCCACCCAGTATTCAGCTCATTTGGCATCTGCTGCTGCTTTGTCTTGTCTCAGAGTGCTTTCTGTAGGCGCCAAGGGCTGTCAGCAAACCCTTCTCCTGCCTCTCTCCAAATGCCAGGTCATCTCTCCCAGTAAAGAAGTCTCTTGTTAGTTCCCAGGATGCAACACAGCCTTTTCCAATACAGACAGTCCTTTTTTTTTCAGAGGTCAACAAAAACAACTCAAAGCATCTGTCCTTTAATATGTGGCTGGTGTTGAAAGACTTGCAGGCAGCTCCCCATATCAGAGAGCAGAGTCCATCATCATTGCTCCAGCAGTACATGGTCACCAAGCATGGCAGACAAATCCATCCAGTTTAAAACAAGACATACCTAAACACACTCCCAGAAAAGGATAAAGAAGCTTCACAATCTAGCAACATCTGATTGAGCAGAAAGAAATCAGAGTGAATCAGCTCCAGGCCACCCCAATGGCCTGGACAAACTGGGGGGGGAAACAGACAAGCCCTTCCCTCCACTCACCACACCATGCCACAGCAGGGATGTGGTGGTGCCTGCAGGAACCTTTATCCCCCCTCTCTGCAGGGAAGCAGCCGTGGGGTGGGCAGTACATCCCCACAAAGTCACTGCACTCTGCCAGCCTCATGCTGAACCTTCCATGCCTGGCAGCTTGGGACTAAAAGGGAATGCTGGAGAGAGCTTCTACAGCAGCTGTGCCACCAGCTTGCTTCATGCTGCTCCAACACGCTGATTGTCACCACTGGTGGCACAGCTCAGCTATATCACTTTGAACTCTGAGAGGTTCTCTTTGGAGAAGGGATGGGAAATGGAAGACAAGACTTCTAAATCCCAATATGAAGAAAAAAACCCAGAATTTTAAGAGTATTCAACCAGGGGTTTTTTTGAAGAGTTGCTTAGCTAATCTTCTAGATTCATAAGCAAAAACATGGAGAAGCACTTGCATACTTTGAGTAAATTTAATATACTTTTGAAAAAAGTGTAACACTTCAGATTACACGCTGAGAAGTCCAAGGCAAGTATAGATGGCTCACATCACTGCTGGTCTGATCAGTGCTGATCAGTCAGAGAGGGAGCAGTTCTAATTCCTTGTGACATGAAACATCCACCACAACTGAACTGGGCACTCAAGACCAAGCTGAAGTTAGATGATATTGGCAAATTTAGTTTTGAAGCCAGGTATTTTGGGTCAGCACAGCAGTAACCAAAGTCCTGTCAGAGAAGCCTGGAATCAGCTTCTGAAATGCTGTATCACATCTGCACACAACTATAACCACATCTACTCTGGAATAGTCCATCTCCTTCTGCTATTCCAAGAGTTCTCATTCATCTTCCAAGGCAGCACCACATCTGCACTGGAAGCATGAGCCCCTCTCCCCAGCCCAACAATCCTCACACAGACACCGATGCTAAGTTTTTTTGTACAACACGATTTACAAAACCAACACCAGCAAAGAAAAAGGCAGCAAGAGTAGCACAACTGATTTTACTGCCATGACTGCAAGCTATGGTCGAAGAGCTGAATGAGGCAAAACTTGAAATATATATTCTTGAGTTCTTTCTCTAGATTGATGAGATACCATCCATTCTGTCACAGACACCACCTTGAAAATCCTCAAACTCCCTGATGGAATTAGGTGAACCAAAACATCCAACGAAACCACCAGCACTTGTAAAATAAGCAAAAAAATGGTTATTGAAAGTTGTTCTTCATTTACAAATCTGGTAACAGATGAGCAACTCAGTAAAAAATGCATATTTCTACAGTGAAATAAGTTCCAGGAGAACTAAGGTCATTTAAATGTTGGGAGACATTAAGAAAAGGTTGTCAGAAATTATCTCTACAGAGATGTATTTTTACCACTACTGTTAGGACACAAGGGCACCTTTCATGTGCAAAAGCGAAAAATTCCAGTAACTATCTTCTGGATTCAGTAAAAAAAGCCAACAAAAGCCCTTCAGTTGTCTCTTGATCTAAAAGCTAAAGATTTGGTAGAACACATGAGAAATTCAAAACAATTTAAAGAAAATGCACTGCAGAGCAAAAAGTTATCATTACAAAAATTCCACAGAGTGATGCTTAAAAGAACATAATCACCCTGAAATGCAGACATCTGCTTCCAGAAGAGCTGACAAGTATGTCCCAGGTGAAAGAGCTGGACCAAGTCAGCCCTCAATCACAGTGCTCCCTACCCTGCCTCTGCTCAGGGGAACTGAAGGGGGGAATTCCAAAGAATAAATTCACCCTGTTTTGCAAAGATGCTCAACTTGTGGTTGTGTATGATGAGAAGAGGAGCAGCCACTGGGCTTTCTCCAAAGGACGTGGAGGGAAGCACAAGTTGCAGAGTCACTGCTGTGGAGTCCAGGAGGCTTTTCTACCCTGAGCACGGTCAGAGCTCCAGACAGCACAGCAGGTAAATCACCACTGACACAAAATACAGTCTGCTAAGTCTCCAGGGAAGCAGCACTCATGGTAATACAACAGGAGACTTTGCAGTGGAAAGCAGAGTTACAACTTACTTCACACTGTCACTTCTCAATTACCCCAAACACTGCTGGAAAAACAGCAGCACCACCATTTTCAGGAAGGTGGTCCTGCTTATGCAGCACCTTACCTATGGATACTCAATGCTTAGTGTCTTCACATGAATCGACATCAAAACAAAACACCTGCACTACCAACTGCTATTGCCTTTGGTTCCTCACCACACAACTGTTAAATATCTTAGTCACAAACACCGCCACTATTCCATACATTTCCACTGCCCTCAGCTGAGCATTTACACTTAGAGCCAGGCCCTCAGCCAGGAAGGAAAAATTAATGTAACTGTGAGTGCTGATGAGATCTTGCCCTGGGATCAGCCTGGGATCAGCACCACTTCCCTGTAGCTTTGGTAACCAGTTGCATCTCAGAGTTCAAGGCATAATGAAGCCTCATACAATGAGGCTTCATTGTATGAAGCATTCCTTTTGCTACAGAAAAGCAAAAAGAATACGGCAAGGACAATAACAAGGCCATTGTATTGCCCTGTTTAGCTTTTTGTAGGAAAATGGAAAGCCTTTATTATGGCAACTAATCAATTGCCAGCACAGCAATGTGCCTTATTAGCAGAGCAGGCTGCTTTACCTAATAACACTGCCTTCCCCTCCATTAGCAGCAAAAGGCTGCTACAGTGCACAGAGCAAGGGAGAAATCACACTGGGAATCTGCCTGCAGGCAGAGCCATATTAGCTGGAGCACCTCAAAAGCTCCGAGCACAGAAGCACTGACCCCAGCTCCATCTCTAACACTACAAGAATAGAAAGGGTCAACACATTTTAAAACTGGAACAGAAGTGTTTCTGAGGATTTAGACAGCATCTGGAAAAAACAAGGGAAGCACACAACCTAGCAGATAATCACCGACAATCTTCTGCTCCCTTAGGACTCACAAAGTCCAGTAACAACTGTGAGGATGTTCAAATATCCAGATACTCCCCTTAATCACCAGTTCCCAAGCTTCTGAACATCTGCACTTGCAGATTACACCATTCAACACCAGCTTTTATGATGCATTGATGACAGGATGCATGGCCAACCTCATGAGGAGGGCACCAACGAGGTGCAGACACAGCAAAGTCCCAGCAGCTGTTGGCAATGTGAAAAAAGTGGGGATCAGTCAGGGAGGCAGAGCAGCCCCAGTGGTGAGGAGCAGGCAGCAGCTGAATTGAGTGGGAATATTACAAGATGATGACAGCTCTTGCTAGGTCATGGCTAATGAAGCTTTGTTCTTGCCTTGTTTGGGAAGAAAAGGAATACATGCAATTAAAAATGCAATAGCATTTTCAGTAGCCCCAGTCTTTGTAACACTCTGGAAACACCCTAAGACCTTGAGCTTTCACAGCACCTCCCACCCTGCACACACTGCCTGCTCAGCACGTACCACACAGTCCTACGCCTTTGGAAAGCATCTCCAGACACAATCAGCAACAGCTTAATGTACAACAGTGAAGAACTCCATTCAGAAAAGAAGAAAGGTTCCAGATGCCTTTGTCAGCCACAGAAAGATACAATAGCCCAGGAAAGTGAAGAGGTGGATGCTAGGAAGAGAAAAGGGTGAGGTGGGAAGAAGGAATTCCACAGAGGAAGGCACCACTTCAGCCAGAATCCTGCTCACACTCTTTCTGACCCATGTAGGAGAAAGGCCAGAGGATGACCCTTAAAGGCACAGGTTAAAACACTTCCCAGTCTCACCAACACCAGTGAGGGGTGCAGCTGAGCTACATCTAACCCAGCTTCTACAGCAGCCACAGGACCCAGCACAGCCCATACAGCGATGCTTCCCACTGTTCTACAACGTCAGTGAAGACTGAGAGCTACTGCCTGAGCGGTTGACTACATCAGTCTCTTCTTCTGCCATTTTCTCTTACTCCCTCTCCAAGCTATTCTTCATTGCTGTTTCTCAATTCATAGCAAACAACTTCAAGGGAAAACTTTCAGGGGCTTACCATCAGTGCTATACTCCAGCTAAAACCAGGACCCAGCAGAAACAGTGTCACAAGAACACAGAAGGGGACAGGCCCAGTGCTGACCTGCTCCCCTGAGTATGCCTATGCAGGTGGAACCAGACCTCACGGCAGCAGATATGCACCAGTGCCTGTCTGCAAGCTGGGCAGCTGTCAGCATGCCCTCTGCTGGAGCTGCTGTGTGATCCTGCAAGGGACAGGGACGTTTGAGTGAAGTGACACCGCTGGCCCAGCCTAGCACTCTGCAGACCTTCTTACACAGCTTTTGGCTCAGCAGCTTCAACCACTCTGTAGCCCGTGCACGCCTCTTGCAGCTATGTCTGACATCCAGCTCTTAGCACAGCTCTTGATTAAGTCCAGCATCACTTTTAACATCGTTTAACTTTTGGCAATTAGATCTCCTCCAACACTTTGATCTATCTGGTCCAGGAAACCAACAAAAAAATATTCTGTGCCTGCCCATTTAAAAGTTAATTCTAGCTTAGAGGGTAATGCTTTCCACATGCTTCAGAACCAAATCCCACATGTCACTTAACACAAAGGAAATAGAAATTATTTCATGTTGATCTCCTCAACTCCTTTTGACCTGTGTGTCTTTCCTTTTGCCTTTTTGGCTGTCATCATTGAGATCTGGAGCAACAGCTGATGCATCACTGTGAGCTCTCACAAGAGAATAAAACATCTGTTTTCCTCCCTCAGACTGAAAACAGATGCCTTTTTAGTTGTGTCCAACAGATACTCAATTATGTGACAGCATAGTGAGGCACAATGCATCTAAATCAGGGCACACCCTCGGGCCACATGGGTGCCTGGCATGTGCTCAGGAACCCAAAAAGGCTCTGCAATCTTATGCAGGCTACCCAGCCACAAGTATCCAGGGTCTGGGACACCTGCACACATCAAGGAGAGTTTTCTTGCCATAGAAATGTCTGCAGAACTGCTCTGGAGCAAACACCACGTGCACCAAGTGCTGTGCAGTCCCCCTGTGGCTCTGCTGTGTACTTGGGGCTTCTCTAATAAGCTGCCTGGAAAACCTAATTCCATACAAAAACCACTCCTTATCAACCAACTCACCTGACATTCCAGATCTGAAAGAGGTGGTAGTCACCATGGGACAACTCTTCAACAAAACGTGCCTGGAGAGATTTTTTCTTGCTACTGTATCTACTCTAGTCAAAGCGTAACTCACTGCTATGAAAAACTCCTGCAAAGACACCTGGGGAAGCCCAGGCACAGCAGAGCAAGGTGACAGCCTGGCAATCATTGGTTAAAGACTCAGCCTGGGACACATGGATGGGCTGACACTGCTAAGACAGCTCGAGCAGTGCCTGTTCCATGTCTGTTTCTGTGGCTGAAGCAATCCAGTCTCCAGACCTTTTCAACTGCAAGCATTTTACAGAGGAAAAAAAACAACCAAATCCCAAAGAAACAAACAACCGAACCCCCATCCCCCAACAAATAAAAAAACCCCCTCAGCCAAACCAAAACAAACAAACAAAAGAAAGTCAGCCACAAAGGGAAGAGCAGGGAATTCTGCATCCTGCACTGCTTGAGGGAGCCAACATTTTGCTAAGGGAAAAGAACAAGCCATCTGAGCAGCTGACAGCACAAGTGGAAAACCAATTGGAAAATTATAGGGACAAACCACATACATTCTGGCTTCTATATCCAGCTCTAAAAACACATTTAAACAAGTCAGGCAAATAGCTCCTATCAATGCTCTAATGCCACAGCTACACAAACAAGCATCCATCATGTAAAGAGGTTTCCATGAATTCTTGTGGATTAATACAAGTAAAGTATTAATTAAGTGTTCAACTAAATCATTAGTTCTTGGGTTAATTATCTTAAGCAGAACTCTTTAGACCTGGAACAGATCAGAGGAACAGAAGCTGTAAATGTAACAAAAGAAGCCACTCAGGGTTCAGCACAGGTACACAAAGAGCTGACACCCCGGGGGAGCTCAGCCAGACCAAGCAGGCACCTCTGGACAGGCTCTACTCACCTTTCACAATGCTTTCACTACATTTTTCTCTCCTTCACAACTATTTTTATTTTCAACATAATAATGGCTAAGCTGAATCAAGTGTTTAAATAACTTTTTTTTTGTAACTTTAGAAGACTGATGCCTTGTTTTGTAATTGTTATTTTCTCAGAGGTTTGTTCTCACTGGACACTTGCTGACAAGATCAGCATTCTTGCTTTCTGCTGAACAGGCTGGAAGCTCTGTAAGCCTTCCTGCTCCTGTAACTCCAGACGTGGTTTGTTTCCTTTGACATACCTCTTCCAAACTGAAGTATCCCAATATTAATTTTTGTTTTAAATAAAGCAACAAAATTTTCACACAGATGGGAAAACATGGTCACTTTTAGAACTCCAAAACCTGGTGTCTTGTAAATTCTGAAACAAGACAGATAGAATGCTGGATGTGATAGTGTGCCATTGTTAACCTGACACGAAAAGGATGCCAGACTGCTTCCTCCCATCCCAGTCAGCCTTACTGCATATTCCAAACCGAGTAAAATGAAACAGTAACTCTTTACTTTTAGCATAAGAATGGCCCTCATCAATAAATTCAGCTGAGAATTTGTTTCTGAAGGCCAATTAGTTCAACACCATCTCACCTCTGCTGCTCAAATTAGATCAGTCAGGCCACTTTTCTAGAGAAGGTGTTTTGTTGTACTTGATTCTTAACACACAGGTCTTGAGCTGAAACTGACTTCTACTGTTCATTAAAACCTGAACACTTTTCTGTATTCTAGTTGGAAGCAGCCCTGTCAATCCAAAACCAGGTTTAATGAGCTGCTGTGTCACCACCTGTAAGACCCTGCTGACAGATTGTGAAACAGAAAAACTAATTTTATTTTTTTAATCCTTCTCCATGTACAGTAGTATAAGCCAGGCAACGTTTTGTAGCCCCCAAAGACTCCAGCTACATGATCTGACCCACGATAATCTCGGACTTCAGGGGTGTTTCACACAGCTAATAAAGGATCTGCAACACGGATAAGGGAGCAAGATACACACACACACTTCTAGTTCAAATACTGCCAGTCATACCAGGAATTAAGTTATTCTTTTCAGCAAAGAAAAAGGCATTTTGGTTCATTTATCTAGAAGGTTTTAACTTGACATCATCTGATAAAAGTAAAAACTTCAAAGTCACGCAGCGATAGGCTTCAATTACTGTTTCTCTATCAGTCTGTCAGTGGCAGAGTGATTCAGGAAGGAGGAGGGAATGCTGCTGGCAAGTCTCCTGCAGTCTAAGGCACAGAAGCTATTTCAGCTGAATTGGAGATTGAGTTTCACAGATAGTAACTATGTCAGGCTAGAAAACATAATTTAGAGGATTTAAAATATGACAATGCCCAAGGATAACACAGAAACATACTATGCTTTTCAGATAACACTGCTTGTAGTACAGGTTAGAGATCAAGTGGCTGCTTTTCTTAAGAACAGACATTGTAAGAGAAGTCGAGCAGATAAGTTACTAAGTCTTCCACAAAATCAACACCACAAACTGACTCAGAAGCAGATGCAGCTGCAGTTATGCCTCTTCTTGCCCTTCATCCTTTTCCTCCTGTAGGTTAATAGCACTTTCCTGCACCACAGCAAGACAGGATATACAAGGTAGTGTTTTTCATTTGTTTTCATATCCTCTTCTAGAACTACAGAGCATTATTACTACCATAAACTTGTCACACTGAGGTCTAGCAGTACTGTATGTTGGAAAGAGGTATTATTTGGCTTCTTCATATACATCTGCCTGCAGTGTTGGGACTGTGCCAGCATGCAGTCCAGTAACAAATGTAGTTCAGTCCAAGATCTATAGATGCAGGAAAAAAATATCCATGCAGACCTACTCATACACTCACAGCACCATTTAAAGAGATTTCTCCTCCATCTTTCAAAGGACTGAGAATTTCAGTGTGCACATACACATTCTGTTCCTTGTCTCCCAATTCATACATCAAAGAAGATGCCACAACCACAAAGCAACACAGAAACAAAGCACAGATTCTTTATTAACTCTTTCTTTATAAAAAAATCTTCAAGAGGTATGCAGGTTCTGCAGTGGTTTCTGCTGTATCTTGACATTTTCATCAACCAAAAGTAAGGAATTTGGATTAGCTGCTACAGGCCAGATTCTGACCCATCACACTAGCACAAAACCAGAATCTTGAGCCAGCTGTCTGCATTCACATTCTCTCTGTCCAGAAACAGGACAGGGAAATCAACTGTCACTACAAATTTCTCTCCTTTTGATGACTTAATTCAGTCACCTAAATTCTATTAGGTAGGGAAAAAATTCCAGAAACAGATTTTTAGCTACTAAGCTACTTCAGTCTACTACAGAGACCACACGTTCTTTAAAGAGTTTCCCAATTATATGCTGACTTTACATGGGCTTTGATGGTTTCTTTAAGTGACTCATTAAATAATCCAAGACAGTGAAAACTTTATTTTGCAAGAGAGGTTAATGCAGTTACATTATTTTCCATAAAATTCTTCTGGATCACTAGATAATTAGGACTAGGAGTCAAGATACAGCAGCATTAACACCTCCCTTTTACCACTTCTCTCCACCAAGAAATACAGGGTCCCAGGAAAATCACCCATGGAAAGCAATCCCAAATGCCTCCTTAGGAGGGCTTGAGAAGACATGTAACACCAATCAACACCAGTGTCGGTTTCTCGGCTGTTTCAATGACCTGGAAAGGCCCGGGGTGTCCTTGGGCAGCCCGCGCTTCAAAGGACGAGAAGAGGCTTCAGGGTTTTTCTCGGTCTCAGTGTTTATTAATTGTTTATCTAAAAGATTTTCTCTCGGCCCGACAGAGGTCTGCTCAGCAGCCAGCCATGAGCACACTGAGAGCCCCCGGGGCGGTCACCTATCTTTATACTCAAAATTACGTATACAATATTTATCAATTTTCCCCAATGCCTTTTACCCTTATTAACCAGTGCACTTTTAGTAATAACCAATCCCAAAGTGCCAACATCACCACAGAAAATGGAGGCCAAGAAGAAGAAGAACAGGACACGCCCCAATTCCTCCATCTTACTTCTTTAGACCCCCCTGTACAGAAATCCTAAAAACCCTGTGTCTTACACTCTAATGAACTTATCCCTTCACCATTTACCCCAGTGAAATCCTCCCATCCTCATACAGGTGTCGTCTCCCGTGTGGGATCAAAGTCCAGCCACCAGACACTTCTGGCAATATTCCAGGACTCCCGAGCCCCCCCAAGGGTGGTCTCGGTCACTCTGCACATCAGTCCTGAGGTGCTGAGATCCCACACACCAGCACTGGTTTTATTGTTCCTTTCATCTGTACAAAGCAGCATGCAGGCAAACAGCACCCTTCTCTGAAAGAACTTGAGGAAATTCTCTGACTTTACAGAAAGGAACTGGGGTGCTCCCAGGTGACTCTGAGCACCACAAAACAGTTTTTGCAGCAGAGGTAGGATGGGTCTCCCAAGTGTGCCCCCTGAAGCCTTTGGTCAGGGTCTGTTCCTGCACACAGGTGATGTGGGTCTGGCCACAGGTGCCTCACAGCCACCCTGAGCCAAGAGCCAGCCCAACACAGCCAGCTCAGCAGGGAGCTGACACACACAGCTCGCTGTCCTCACCAGGGGAGACAAGAGCAGCACAAGGCAAACCAGTTTTCTGCTCCCATAATAGCAGCTCAAGAACTTCTTCTGAGGCAAGTCTAAGAGCCATTGCTGGCTTCTTGCAGGCCCTCACTACAGCAGCACACTGCAGTGCAGCCACAGTGCATGTGAAAGGCACGTTCCTCAGGCTGCAGAGCTAACCAGGAATACCAAAAGCAGAGCTCCACCAAGGAATGGAGAGGAAAGACTGTGAGCCTTAAACAGTCACAAACCAAAGCACCATTACACCACCCATCACTCCTGCCATGTACATCAGATGACTGTAAGACACTCCATAAGCACAGTGACCACCAAGGGAAGCTACAGCCCAGCTGTACTTGTACGGGACATTTCTGCTGCAGCCTCCAAGACTGATTTGATTCTCTCTGCTGTTGCTTTTCAGGCTGTACATGCAAGTTCATCCAGAGGAGACTGATTTGAACCCTCTGTCTCCAAGGGCAAAATCCTCCATGCACAAAGATCAATACTATCTCTTCTACAGGTTCCCTTCCCAGAAATGCCTTAATTCATACCATCACATTCTTGATCACAGCTGAAGTTCCCAGAGTCACATTTCAACATTGTGACCCACTTGTCTACCACAGCAGGAAGGCCTCACAACAGTGTCTCCTTGGTATGACTGTAGCTGCACTCCCCCCATCTGCCAGCATGCTCTTTCCCCTGCCACATGCTGTGTCTTTCTAGAGATTTACCAAAACTATCTCTGCCCAGGACAATTCCTTTAAAGCTTTATCCCACATCTCCCCCCAGCTCTTTGTTAATGACACTGCTACAGACCTGGAGCTGGAAGCCAGAGCAGCTACCACAAAATGGCTAAAGATTCCTTCAGATCTTCATTAAATAATGAAGATGTTACACCTCCGAAGGCACATGACCCCTCAATGAAAAGGAGGCATAAACAAGACCTTTGCCTGTGAGCATACCTGCCTACAGGCAGAGAAGTTCTGTTCTTTACCCTTCAATTATTTGGCACCTTTCTGGGATGAAGAGTGGTGTGCCCTCCCCAGTATCCCACCAGATCCAGCAGCACAGACAAAGCTCTGCCAACACACTGCAGAACAAGGCACAAACCACCAGCCTCATTTGGCACACATTAACAATTGTACTGAAAATCACATTGAACAGATTTTGCTAGCATGGACTTGAACAAAGGTGCTGATCATCTTTTCCCATATCCTCCAGGAGAAGGATAAAGAGAAATCCTCTTAGATTAGCTAGAAAGAAAATTAAACATGCAGAGCAGAGGGGCACTGGAGCAGACTGATTCGGGAGAATGTGAAATCTTCAAAGGATGTATTTTAAGCATAGGTTGGATAAATATCTGACAGAAGACATCCGGGTATATTCATTTGTCTTCTGTGAACAATAAACTGGATTTGACTGTTTCCTGAAGTCCCTGGTATTACAATACCTACAAAGCCTCAAAATTTCCTCCCTTGCCATTAGAAACACATTAGCAGCAATGTAAGTTATTAGTTAGTAAGCATCCTTTATGAACAATAAAAGACAGAGTGACACACTCTTATTAGCAATCCTCTGTAGGAATACACTACACTGGCTAATAAAAGCTACTCCCCAGGGTAAGGTTGACACCCTGGTTAACAGAACTCTCCAATACTGGCTTAAATCAAGATTAATATACAGTCATGAAGTATATAAAGACTGTGCTGAACCTTAGGCTCCCTCTTCCTAGGTGTGAAACTCAAACCATATCCATCCTTTCTTCCCCTGCAGGATCCTTAGCAAATTCTACACCAATGATGCCAACTTAAACACACACACACAAATACAATTTTCTTCTTGACAAAACTTACTTTGAGCCAAGGTTTGAGAAATATGGAGCATGTACATCACAAGATTTCTTGGAATAATGTATTAGAGAAGGGCTCACTCAGAGAACATGAAAGAGCTTTCTCCTCACTGCAAGATGCAAGGAGACATTTGGATTCTATCATGCTGAGCTGCTCCAAGACCCAGTAAAACTCCTCATATTTGTGGCATTCATTATCCAACAGCAATCAAAACATCTTAACAAACTTTTGGCTCTTCAGAACAACTTTCTAACCACCCCTACACCTAACTTCACAAAACACACATGCTGGACTCTGCATGGAAAGGAAACAGACTCAGAATATTCAGCATGCTCTGTCTTGGATTCCATATCAGTATGACTCAGTTGTGCTGCTTTGCAAGACCTGCTACCAAAGCCAGAATAACACACAGACCAGCCCTTTCCCAATTAAATCCAACTCATTTATGCCACACTAAGGGAGTTAAACCTTTTAAAAAAGGCTCCAGGCCATTCAAAGCAGTAGAAAAATTACTTCAGGCTTGCAGCATTTTACTTACTAGGGAGAAATTTAAACTAAATTGCACAAATCTGTGTCAAAAGAGATTTGCACCATTTCCCAGACCATACAGAAATTGTCTTACTACCATATAGTTAAAAACCACCACATCATCTGTAGCTGTTGGCTCTGGAAGGGGCAAGACACAAGCTGATCTTAAGTTAGACATCCTTCCCCAACCTCAGATGTCTCAACACCACCCCCATTTTCAAATCACTACAATGGGCCAGTATCCTCCATTTAAGAAGCACAAACATTTTCCCTAAAGAACAGATAAGAGTCTCAGGAAGAAGGGAAGACATTTCAAACTTGGACACTGTATAATGAATCTGAGTCTGTAACAGCCCAGTTCCTGCCTGAAGCACAAGCCCTGCCCTCCACTGACTCCAGCTGGGAGGTTCACAGCTCCCAGGCCTTGCAAGCAGACTCACTGTTCTTCATACAAGAGAGGATATTGAACAGCCCAGGTTACCTGGAAATAAAAACTTTATTTTAAAACCTTACCTCAGGAGATTTTTTTTTGCTGTGGGTAGCCTGAATACCATAAAGACAGCGACCACCAAAACACATTAGTTACTACAGGTTAGTCGTACACATCAATGTGTAGAACTCATATCACATTATTGCAATGCCTTTTCATCCTAAAACCACAGGGAAAATACAGCCTAGCTTGTAGTTAGGGTTTCCTAAAATTTCACATTCAACCTCTGAAACTCTTCAACAAATTTTCTCCAGAGCTTTCTCCTGAACACAGATGAACAAATGGGCAACAACTTCCAAGTGGGGCACTCTGCACTGCTGCTGCAACTGTGTCTGCTCTTGCAGCCTTCAAGCAGAGAGGCTACAGGACCTCCTTAAAGACCTACAGGCAGGGAATGCATGTCCTTGCTGACTGCAAACACTTGCAGAAGGACAGAAACAAGCCCAAAAGTTCTGCTGGTGTCTGGGAGGAATCTAAAGTGTCATCTCATGAGCCACTGCAAATACACTGGACTGCTATTCTGACTCCTACACAGAAGAGCTCGGTTGTGGTGCAGACCTGTGGTTTGCAAAGCTGGCTTTTATCACCACCACCTTTTACAGCCTCAGCACCCAGGGAGGGAGAAGGGTTTGCTGCAAGCTGAGTCAATAGCAGCCCCTTCATTATTAACCACTCTTCATTATCACTCTCCTCGTACTGACACCAGAGAAAATCCACACAGCTCCTTCACTGCTCAGACTGGGAGCAGTGGATGCTGCTTGACAAGGATCTGCAAGAGAAGTTTTCTTCTTTCAAACCTGGACTATACAATGTGCTTGGGAAGGGGAGAAGGGCAAGGTTCTGCCCTCCAGTCATCTCCCAAGAGCCCAACACTGGAGGCACAATTGCAATCACCAGCTGCTAGAGCTGCCAGCTCAGCAGCAACTAACCCTGCCCATGGCTCCAGAGTGAATTCACTGTGCTGGTTTGAGGAACTGGGCAAACAGACCAGACTCAACAACTGAATCCTGTCAATACACTTCTCTCTCCTTTAAACAACCTCCTTGAGACCTGGGGGCACAAAGCATCATTAATCTGGAACGAGAAGCATCTGCATGTGGCATTAGCTAGAACACCTGCATATAGCAACAAGAGAGAAAACACCTTTTCCCCTGGAGCTAATCCCTGCAAGGGCACCTGCTTTCCCAGCAAACCTTTACACCAGCAGAAACCCAGTTCCCACCCAGCTGATCACCATTCAGCAACCCAGACAGATGGTCTTTAACCTGTAATTGTAATCTTCTGACACACACAAAACCCACCTGCAGGAGTTTAATCATCTTTTTACACAGAAGGGGCCAAGGCTGGCAAGCCACTCACCTTCCACCCAGCGAGGAATCCTTTTCAACAGGAATTTGTGGAGCAGCCTCCATACTTTGGGGGGTGAATTACAGCTTCATAGAAACATAAGGCAAAAAATGAAGACTGTGAAAAATATCCAGGGATTTCCTCTTCAGTGTGCAGTCACCTTGCCTGCCAGCCTATTTCAGTCATGCAGGCAGAGGAGGGCTTCCTCCCACCATGCCTGGTACAAGTGTATTCCTAACACTGGTCCTGTACCTCTCCCTGTGGCAGTGCTGCACAGCAGGTTCTGTGCTCAGTCACACCAGAGCAGTGCTGGCCCCTAGAGCCAAGTCACCTACTGCACCTGCTGCTGCAGCAATCAGAGCAGGGGGAGCAGCTCTACATGAACCCCTACCAATGCTGCAGTAAATAAATACACTTAAATCTGCAGAGCAGTTCCCTTACCCACAGTGGGCAGAAGGGAGGCAGGGTACACTGCAAGCCCTCTTCCAGATTTTCCCTGTAGTATTGCCTCACTACTTCATCTGTGAACTAGGAACCAAACACAATCTCTGCCTTAATGCCTGCTGACTAAAGAACATAGCATCAATATTTAAACCAGTCAAATTCCCTTGACAGAAAGCAACACATTTATGCCATGTCTATTGTTCAGGCAGGTAGGAGCAGCAGGCTTCAATGATGGATTTAGCCATTTTGTTGGTCTGAAAAGTAATTCCAGATACTTTCAGCTGAAATGCACTACACAATTTAAAAATTTATATTAATCTCCTTCTTCCAAAATGATTTTGTTTTCTTTGGATCCAGCATCAAAGACTTTAAAGATATGTATATCATTAACTATGTCAATCAGAAGAGCAGTGAACCTGCAAACCAACTATTTACAGTATATGCTGAAAAAACATGAACTAAGTATTTCTAAATCAGATCTTGCAAGATCAGGGGAGAAGCAGGGAGGTTTCTCATAACAAGCAGGACTTTCAGGAAGTTTTATACAGATTAGCTCTAGTGAAAGCTTTAGACATCAGACATCAAATAGCATTATCTCTATTGAAGGAGTCCATGCTCAAACACTCTGGACAAACACAGAAGATGGCACTACACAAAGCATGGAGCACCACCACAGCCTGAGACCCACCAGGCCCAGAAATGACAAAGACTGACATGAGCCTCAACTGTCCAGAGTGCAGCCAGATCACCTGCTGCTCACCACTAACAAAGGAGCAGAAGGAAACAGGGAATCTCCCCAGGAACCAAACATTGACCTCCCTGTGACTCTCCCCTTGCAAACTCCTGGTGCATGTGCACAAACTTGCTTTCAGCAGCAACTTGAAGCTCACAGCATTAAGGAGAAAATTAGCTGTGCAAGTCAAATAAAAGCACGTATGCTTCTTTTCAAGTTTCCTTTTAATCTTTTGATGCTAGATAAAAGGAAAAATCAAGATTCATCTCACAGATATGCAACAGTTACAAAAATGAGCACTGAAGAGCAGAGATTCAAAACAGGCACAAAGATGAAAACAATATCCATATGCAGGTTAAGCATGTCATCCACAAACACTGAACCTGTCAGTGAGAACGAGAATGCTTGTGGCAAAGAACCTCTTTCAGCTCTCTGTGGGTTCACTCCTTATCTCCCTCCCTGCCAAGCCTCAGAGGAGCAGGATGCACCCTCAAGTTCAAGAAGAATGTGGAAGAATGCAAGAATATGGACACTACCACAGGTCCTGGGACAACCAAGTATCTGCTGCTCAGCTTTTCCAAATACCTCACTCTCAGCTCTGGTATTTGCCACAGAACAGTAACCCTTTCAATACAGTGATACAACCCCCAATGGATCACCCAGCATGAACCCAAGCAACCAATGTTCAGGACAAGGACAGCTCTCTCTCTAAGGTGACTGAAACCTTAATTCCAAATCACAATCCAGTTTGTAATGTTGGTTAGTCAGCTGCTCCCCTCAGATGCTTATACCTAGAGTGATTCTATTCAAGTCAAATGAGATAGCAGATTTCCCACAAAATAACCAAGGGAAGATTTCAGGATGTCAAAACAAACATTGTCTGGAGGGGAGGGAATCTCACACTACTGATCTAGGAAGTACAAAGGAAACAGCAAGAAGAGAATTATTGAAATCAATATCTGTCTGTTTTCAAGCTACATTATTTTAAAGAATACAGGCAGCAAAAACTATGATCTCTTTATCCTACATTATTTGCACCAGTAACAGATTTTTAGAGGCAGAAGGACCTCATTAGATCAGTTAATCTGATATCCCATGTAATACAGTACACAAAATCCCAAGCAGTTCCTTCTGCACTGAAACCAATTATTTTCTATGAATAAAGTATTTCTTCTGAAACAGCGTTAGGGTTTAACTTGATTTAAGATCCTCAAATCAAATAAAGGAAGAAAATCAGAACTAAGAATTGTGACCAACAATTTATTTTTTGCTATAAATACAGACATTCCCTATACCACAGTAAAATGCAGGAAAACAAGCATTTTTGTCATCTGCCAAAAGGGGACTCCCCACCCCCAATTCTAAACCAATAGTTTTCAGCCTTCTGAAACATACAGTGATCTACATACTTTCTAATAAGGATGTGGATCTCTACAGAGCAAACAGAAGCCCACAGATAACAGCCTCATTTCCTTCAAGTTATCTTTACAGCTCCCTAAACAATAAACCAAGTTCCACGTGGCTGAGAGCTCGCAGTTTCAAAACTGGTGTGCTCCTCCAAGAGCACAAAACAGCAGAGAGGGCTGGGGTTGTTCCTGTATCCATTCCTAGGGCAGTATAAAAAACTGTAATAGCCCAAGATTTTTCCCCCATCTTCTACTGTGTAAGATTTATACAAAATAGCACATTTAGAAGATGCCACATTCACAAAAATACCAAAGTAACTAGCACAGAAGCCAAAATTTCTGATGTAAATTCACATATAACTGATTTAGAAAAAAGAAGTATCAATGTGTTGTTACTTTAAAATCACTGAAACTATCACGTGGAAATACAGATTCAAAAGCTTCAAATAGTGGGAGTGGAAAATCATAAATTTCAATCACAAACTCTGACTTCCGTAAAAAAGACTAAACAAGATTAGTTACCCCCCCCCCATTATTATTATTAAAGGAATGCCTCAAAGGAATGTCTCCTAGGAAAAATCTCCATAAGAAACAAAAATCAGATGTAAATTAATCCTTATTAACATGCACACAAGTAACACAGGCATGTTATTAACAGCATTTGAAGAGCTCAAACTAAAAATAGACAGATCTCCTGCACATTAGAGGTGGTGCTCATCCAAAATTCCATCCCGTCTCTGGAGAGCCTGCACATGGCACACTGCAGCAGCTGGGGTCAATTTGAGTTTCTCCAACTTTAGTGGCAGCAGGATTTGGCTCTTAATTAAGTTCCAGACTTCCCATTGTCCCAACCCTACCACACCTTTCCTGACTAAAAAAGCAGGTTTTAGAGCATTTTTGTTTTAACTGTTCCCCAGCCAAGTCTGGCTGTAGAGCCATTTTCCAGCACACATTTCACTTACCAGAACTGCTTCTCTAATTTCTCACAAGCATCCCTCTGATCCCTGGAAAACAACCCCCCAGTAACACACTTTATTTTCATCCTCCCAGTCTGAAGATGCCAGACTTCAATGGTGATAACCATGAAGAAAACAGAAGGAAGATAAACAGGCTCAGGGCATCTTCTTGACTGTGCCTGAAGTTTTTCCTGGCTCAACTCCCACCCTGATGAACACCATCTAAAAGTCCTGCCCTTGGCCTCTTCTCTTTGCCTGTGATTCCCTTATCCCAGTTTTAAAAGACACACCAGAATCTCTCCTCCTGCTCTCTTCCTCTCAGACTGCACAATAAGAGGCATCACTGGATATCTTCCCACAAGGACCAGAGTCTATCCCATACTCATCTTTCCCCACAGCTCCATCTCTTCCCAGATCAGCAGCTCCTTTCTCCTCCAAGCTCCTGGCTCATGCACACCTTCAGATTCCCCAGAGGGCTTTATCCAAGCCTTTTGAACTGCCAGCATTAAGCTGTCTGCACAACAACTGGTTCTTTGAGATGGTTCTTTGCACAGCTGCCCCCTCTTTCTCACTCTGTGTCTCACCCCCCAAAGCAGAGCCTTTGCTCAGCAGTGTTCGAGCAAAGGAGCCCCTCTGAATGGGAGCATGAAAACAGCAGGACCCCCTAAACCGCCCTTTGTGCCAACAGACTTATATTGATGTTTGACCAGTGATCTTGGAATCATCACAAAACACACTCCTGCAAAACAATTGTGATAAATATGGACTCTAGTTAAAACACAGAGAACACCACATGGAAGCCTGGAGTACCCACACAGAGTATGAAGTACATATTCCAGCAATTCACCCTGGCTTTCCTGTCTAAATCAACTTTCCCTTCACCTTATTTCCCTCCTTTACATTAGCTGAAATAACTAGGGAGCCCATGGGACCCATGTGACCTGGACAACTTCACTACTACATCATGAGAAACCTGCTTTCCACAGACGAAAGCCAGCAAGCCACCCTCATACCAGCTTTCACATGCGTTATTTTTGTAACAGAGCTACCACCTAGAAAAGTCACCAACTCTCATTCTTAAGTGTTTGCCCAGCTTCAGCACACTCTGACACAATTCTCATGCACTACTTCCTCCTGAAAATGGCCACCAGAAAACTCAGAAATGCCTATCAGAGAGCCATCAATTACATCAATTAGCATCAGCCCCAAATACCTTGGTGATAGCAGAATGAAGGATAAACAGCTAAGACCACCCTAGTACTCAAGATCTCTCCCTGATAGAAACCTGAAAGATACTTTTCAAGTTTGTTAAGTCTCTAAACTTGCATGCAGACCTAAAATCCAGCCCATCTCATCTGATTAAACAGCTTGAAGTTCTCACATGGTTCTCAGCAGCTCACCTTTCTGCTATTACAAAGCCTCTCCCTTCCACCTTTCCGAAATGTATGCCCCAATTTGTACCACTGCTCCTGTAATGCAAGTGTCTTACAGATACCTTTTTTCATGGATGATCCTTCTTTTCACACCACCATCACTCTCTAGCTGTTCAGCAAATTGAAGTTTCAGATCTCCACCTTCAAAGCACTGTCATTTGGTCCAAGATGTCAGCTCCTGCCTTTCCATTCACCTGCAGGACTAGTTCCCATCAAACCACCTCTAGGTGCAACTTTTCACAGCACTTTTCTCCACACATGCCCTCCTGCTTAGGAAACCTTCTCATTAACTTTCAGCAGGCTTATAGAACAGGAAATTCTAGAAGGAAACAGATTAAACTGCAAGTAGAGAATGGGACCTGACCAACATGAAGAAAGAAGCAGAGTTCTTTGAAGGCAACAAGAAAGTTCAGATCTTGATGGGGCTTGAAGCTAGTAGCCTTTCACAAGCAAGCCTACTCACATAACTTATTCACATTCCAGCAACATTATGCAGGTAACAACTTCCCAAAGACCTAAAGGGAAAGAAAGCAGAAGAGGCAGACAGGAAAACCAGGAAAGCCACCCATACAGGCCTGGAAGAAAATCTCTAGCCAGACAGACAAAATATTCCAATCTGTAAGAGCATGCACATCCCAAAACCTGTGTGCAGTTTCAGCTTTCCATACCACATCAAATCACTGAGTGAGAAATTCCTTTTGGAGGTCAAGCAGTTCAGCCAGGCACACAACAGCAGCACAGTGATGGCACCCTTGGTGCCTCAGGACAGGACACTGCAGTGCCCCTCTGAGCATCTCAGAGTCAATCAAGGTACACAACTGCCTTCTCCAAGGGCTTAATTTACTAAAGTAGGAGTGTACTGCAGTATTTGCACAAGGATCATTCTGTACACAGCACTCCAAACACAAGAAAGCACACACAAATACACAGTTTATTGAGGAGCATTGGGTTAAACAATTTGCATCAGGACTGATTCCATCAACTATGAGCAAACAGAATTCCCTCCAAAACTCAGGTGCACTTTTTATTCCAATGTGAAAACTCAAGGTGTCTATATTTACAGAGCTATTACAGTAACTGGAGTATGAACAGGCCTGGCTCCATCAGACCACTCTGGTGATGGGTGTACATCAGTAAAAGCCTGTAAAGCCCAGCTCCATACCACACTGAACGAGCTGTGACCCTTTATTTAAGCTCCCAACAGTGAGACACGAAGTCCTCCCAAATTGTTAAAAGCAGAGATTTGTTCCATGTCACTGCACAAGCACTGATGCCTCCATTTGCTGCAGGATTTCCAATCAGACCCAACACAACTATGTCACTTGATATTAGTCAAATGGAGAGTCATGGCAATACAAGGCAAACTCACTGTCTTTTAATAGAGCACAGGTCCAACAGACACAAAGAAAATTAGTACAAAGAGCTGATTCCTAATATACATTTCACAGGAAATGCAGATATTACTCAGACAATATAACTTCAAAACACACTGAACTGAAACAACTTTAGGTTTCCCATTTGCTGTTACCAGGTTCTCAACTACAGCTGACTGGCACAAACACTCAACACTGGCAGGGTGGCACCACCACAGTTCACCCCACAGTGCTTCCACACCCCAAGGAAATCCTGCCAGCCTTTGTGCCTGTGTGCAGGTCCTGTCCACAGGAGCAGAGCTGCCACACCAAGGGCATGGCCAGGCTGGGTGAGGCTTTGAGCACCCTGTTCTAGTGCAAGGTGCTCCATCCAGTGCCAGGGGGATGGAACCAGATGATGTTTAAGGTCCCTTCCAACCCAAGCCATTCTGTGGTTCAATGTCAGAACAGGACTCTACTGTGCAATTTTTCTTCATTTCCACAAACTTCTCTCCAGGAGGCTACTTCTAGAGATGAAAAAGCATTGGTAGCCACAAAAATTTTCTCACACTTAATGCAGATTCAATCCTACACATTCTTTCCTCTGGCCAAAAATCCCAGCCACACTATAAAAATTTATCAGGCTCTCCACAGTCTGATAACTGTGTGTCTTTGCTCTGATTCTTGAATACTCAAATGTTGTTTTGTTTTAAAGTTCCACGTTTAGCACAAATGAAGAACTGAGTAGGTTTTGCCTAATTAAAAAAAAAAAAAAAAGAGATCTCATCTAGAAAGAAAGTAATGAATGATTTGTGGGAGGCAACATTCATTTGGAAAAATTCAGACTACATGTCTCCAGTGTGTTCCCCCCTACATTTAATGATACAGCCACAGACCAGAGGACACACGGGATACAATTACATGAGGCAGCTTCATACAGACCCACACAAAGCCCAGTTCAGCCACCAGCTCTGAGCAAGGCAAGCTGACTGTGCCCAGCCTCTGTGAAGCTGTCACTGGTACCCTGGGTGACTCAGTCACCACACAAAACTGCTGGCATCACTGGCATCCCAAAAACATTTACATGGGAGTCAATTCATGCAAGCACCTCTGGCACTGGGACACTTAGTGCTTATCAGCTAATAAATTCTGCTAAAAAACAAGTAATAAATAAGTTTTAGGGCCTTGACAATATACAGTGATATGGTGGATGAAACAAGATGGTGAGTCCAGAGGACCCTGCAACCCTAACCCTGTGACCCTATAGGTAATGCCACCTTTCTGTTCCAAAATGCACCTGCTGAAAAAGGAGGGCTGCCAGAGCCAGAAATGCACATCTGAAACACAAAGGGAACCCTGCAGCAGACTACCTAGTCCTGTGGGCTGGTCTTCCAAAAAAACCCATAGGTGCACTTAATGCTAAGAGCACACTGGAATGTTTAAAAAAACATTATCAGGTATTTTCCAGTCCTATTTTTAAGGAAGAGATCATTAAATTGTTGATCTAATATTCAGCTATTCTTTTTTGACCCAGCTTCTGAATTCTTTAGCCAATTTTAACAAATTTCAACCTAATATGATAGGGAAAACAGAGATACCAAAGATTATATGCAAATACAGTAACAAAAAGAGAATCCACTGAAACATAGACCTCAGCATGAGGAAAACCAAAGCATGAGATACCAGCAAATCTACAGAGAAAAAGGCAAAGGAAATGAGGCTTCATACAACTTCCCTACTTACAAAATGACTTAATTAAAACTAGACCAAGAGGCAACTAGAGCCCACTGACAGTGGGACTGTCAGTATACAATTTGTTCATGTGGAAGTTCAAAGGGTGAGACAAGGATGACTTTTAAGACAACTTCAAGGAATATCCCACAAAGAAGACATGGAAGAATGTGCATACTTTCTTTCAGTGGAGAAGCTAACAGGGTGGTGCTGGTGGGAGGACTCTGGGGGCTGATGAGTATTTCTTTCAGCATCAAGAGGACAACAAAACTCCATTGAACAATTCAGAGACTAGCAAAAAAATCAAGGTCCCAGTAAATCCAGCAGTGACACCAACCTTCCATTCAGGTCGTGTCAGGGAAAGTGAGGATTCACTCCTACTCACCCTGCTACCTACTAAACATGAAGGCAGATGGGTCCCACATGCATATAAATGACTGCTAATTTTACTCCAGAGGTAACAAGCACAATATGAACAGTCTCTGTAAGTCACTTTGGGATTTCTGAGGATCAAAACCAGTACACTGTTCAAAATATTTTATTTAAAGTGTTCAAGCAGTTTAAGACATATTATCATATCTGTTCTACCACACAAAGGACTGAAACAAAATTGTCCTACCACTATACATAATCCTATTACTCTACACTGTGCATAAACAATTCAAAATCATTGCAAGATCTATCCTAAAACCAAATGTCTTGTCCTTATCTGTTCATCTCCAGGAGTTTTCCAATGTTCTTTCTGCAGGCAACTTTCATCTGACATGCAGTCTAAATTTACTCACAGCCAGTTTATACCCATTCGTTCTTGTGCTAACCTTGCCCTTTAAATCTAAGAGTTCTTTCCCATCCCTGACGGTCACTCCTCTGATGTATTTATGGACAGCAGTCATGTTCCCTGTCAGCCTTCATACTGTAAACTAAGCAAGCCAAACCTCTTAGTCTCCTCTGGTTAGGCAGGCTCTCCAATACCCTGGACACCCCACTAGCCCTTCCCTGCACCTGTTCCAGCTTGAATTCCTTTCCTGCAGACAGGCAACTAGAACTGTACAACACATGCCACAGAAGGGCCCAGTAAGGCACTCTACAATAGCATTAGTACACTCTTATCCCATGAAAATAAATCCCCAATAATCTGCCTTTTCCACCAATGCATCAGCTGTGACCCTTAGCCTGCAGTGAAGCAACACACACCAAGGTTTTCTGAGACCTGGCTAACTCTGTTAGACCTCTGATAAACCCCAGTGACAAGAGTGAAGTGCTGCAAATGAAACACTACACCAGCATTAAAGGAATAGCTTTATCCTCTCAATTTAGTAACCACAATGGTTCAGTCTGTCGTGTGTTGACCCAAACTCACAGTCCAAAACAAGAGCCTCTTGGCCTTGCCAATGCTGAGGCACTCACTCTACCAAACACACAAGAGAAAACATATCTAACAAAATGAAAATATAACAAAAACACCGAAACAAATACACACCAAAAAATACCACCCCCCCCCAAAAAAACCACATACCAAAAAAACCCAACAAAACCAAAACCACAGGCACACAAAAATTAAAACACTGAACAAAAGCAACACAGCAAACAAACAAACAAACAAGAAAAAAATAGCCCCAGACAACTTTTCTTAGTCCCAGCACTAAAATCCTAAGGGAACTTACTTTGGTCAGCAAACCAAACCGGGGAATCAAATCTCTACAAGACAGAGTGATATGCAAGGGAGACTTTTACTTTGTATCCCATATTTCCATTTATTTCTCACCATCCACTATGGGCCACCAAGAGACAGGACATCAGGTTGTCATTTAATTAAAACTCCATGTAAGTGTTGCAATTACCCTCAGGCTGCTTTGGTCAAAACAAGGGAGATGGAAATGGTTGGAAGGGTTTTACTGAGTGTGAAATTCTTGGTTGGTTTAAAGCATCTCCTTATGGTTTATAAGGTTGCTGTGCTGCAGACTCTTCCGGGATACCTGAGGACTCTGCTCCAGGCTTCAACTACTTCTGAAACAGGTGACCCAAAGGAAATACACTTTGGTTTACAAAAGCTACCTGTCTTCTCAGGGATGGGGTTATTTTCCCCTCCAATTCATGAATGAGCTTTGGATATTGAGCTTTAAAGCCAGGAGAAAAAGAGGTTAGACCTTGAATGTGCCACTATGGAAACAAACTTCTGCCCTAATTATTTCAACACTCTGTCTCCACTCTGCACATTCCCTTGGGATCCTATAGGTTCTCATTATTTGTACTTGATTTGGTAATACCTTGGTAAACAACTGAGAGCCTGTTCTTTAACACGCTCAGGATCACAAACCTTTTTTTTAATGCAGCCAGTAGCACATCCACTTTGTGCATAAAACAAGAAAATATTACTGCTCCACTAGAGTTCTTCCCACTACAGCCAGAAAAGGACAATCCTTCCTGCTACACCAGTCATTATTACCTTTTAAGTATGAAGAAAAAGCTACATGGGAATTCTAAATGCTGACTTGCTAAAGCGGGTAATTTTTCCCCTGCTCTGAATCCAAAGGTCTGAAACTAGCACTGAATTTGATCTATTCCAGCTGCTACAATCTTCTGTTCTGCACTGCACCCTCTGTGGCACTCCCCACACTGCTGATACCAGAGAGGTAAGAGCTGCACCATAATCCAATCAAATTACCATACAGAGCAGTTAAGTGTTGGGAAGGCAGGTCCAGCTATTAGAGCCAGAGAAAAAACAACTGATCAGCTGCACTGGGAATGAACATCAATGCCCACAGGAAACTGGAGCCCAAACTCTGCTCTTCCAGAAGTTTAAGGCAGGAAAACCCACCTATTAGGAGCATGCCAGCACAGAAGCCTAAAAATAGGGACTGGGCAGACTCCACAAATGCAGCTCAAACAGAATGAGTCTTTGGCCCTTGCTAAGGTAACTCTTCTCCCCACAAGGGAAGTCATCAACAGCAGTTTCTGCCACAGTCCCTTTTGCAATATGGGCATATGGAAGGAATGAGCTGTACTCTCTAGTCCAGATCTCAAGACCACTTTTCCTCCACAGTCCCTTTCTCATGTCTTTTGTACATGAAAACTAATTTAATTCATCATTATTAGCAATTTCAGCTTCATGGTAAAGAGTGATGAAAGCAGTAGCTGACTGTGTGCATTACTGATCTCCATGCACCCCCAGCAGCTCAAAACTCAGCAGCTAACAGCAGCTGCTTGGAAACCCTTTACAAGTCTCTTTTTCTTCTACAGATGGTGAAGTCCTTTCCCTCCGTGCATTAAATACTCAACAAAACACACTCACCAAATTATCATATCAACCCATAACCATGCATGATAATTGTGTCTTAAATCAGGATTTCTTCTACCGAATTTCAACCAAAATAAACATGGTATAGAGGACAAATGTATGCTTACAGTGAACAACCATTCATCAGCTTAAGTAACTCTAATGGATGTCACTTTAAACTAAGCCTGCACCATCTGTTCTACCCCTCAATTAGCAAGCAAAAAAAATTATTCGATGCACAGTTTAAGAAAGCCAGCTAATTTATGTAAGTTTTATTTCTTTTCAGCTCAGTGAAACATGCTCTTGTAATGCTTGATATTCAGAAACAGATCAGAATGGAAGGTTACTTTCTCTAATGCTATTAGGAATTTTATCAGGGGAAATAAAAGATCTGTGCAATATTTCACCACATCAAAAAAAATGCTTGTTAACATCTTACATTTCACTTTAAAGAGAATGATGTCTCTCTCAGTACCAAAATCAGCTGGGAACTAAACAAATCAAATCCGAAGCGCTGCATACATGAACACAAACAAAGCCCAGGACACAGCCCTGCCCTGACAGACTGAGCCTGCCAGCACAGCAGGAGGTGTGGATGTGTCCTCAGACCTGGGGGTCTGTTAACCATGTCAGCTCCTAACTCGGCCCCTCAGAGGCAAAACCCAGCCCTACAGACTGCTGGGCACAGAGCCTCACACAGAGCTGCTGCCCTGGGAATGGGGACCATTCCATGCAAGGTGAGATACCCTCCTTGGAAAGCAAACCCTGTCCAGTGAGAGCAGTGCAGTGCCAAAAAATCACCACTTGTCAAAGTGCACCAAAAAAAAAAAAAAAAGCTGCATCCAATTCCTTACTGCAAACCTCCATCCAGTTTCCCTTCAAGCTGGCCTCTCCTATCACTCTGCAACAACTGAAAACACTGAATAGAATCTCTCTTCATTATGTTGGACCCTGATCTGCCTGAAGGCTCTGTTACCACCAATCTCCCTCTTGGATGTTTGTCTAAAAAAGCATGCAATAATAAGAGCTATTTCCACTGGAAACCTCAACTCCACCAGCAAAGGCAACACATCCCAGGGAAAGTGGTGCAAGAGACCTCATCTCCCAATACTGCTGAGGAGAAGCAGGCAAGATGAAGGTCACACTGCCAAACACTCTCACCTCACCTCTTGGAATAGCATCCTGGTTGAAACGACTTTAACATCCTGGACATATTAGTTTACATTACACCTTAATTTACATCATGGTTTGGGTGCTGAGAAAGGCTCATCAGGCACAGATGAGCCAGGGGATCCTGTACACTCAACATCAGCATTACTAAATGCTGCAGAAGCAGCTCAGAGGGAGATGGCTCACCAGGGGATTACTGACATTTCAGCTCTCTCCCCCTGCCACAGCATTCTGGAACCTGAGAGGACAAGCTGAAGCCTCTGACACTGCTCTGCTGTTTTGCCTCATGTTTTAAGACAGACAGCTCTATGCAGGCCTTAGTTATTGTTCAGAGATTCAAAGCTCAGCAAAACAACTCTCTTTTATGCTCAGCAGGGGAAGAAAAGGAGTCAAGCAGAACCACTGTCCTGAAACAGCACAGACCAGGCAAACAAAGCACAAATGAAGAAACAGACCAGAGGCAGAATTCCTCTTTGGCCTAAAGCATCCTGCAATACTTTCCCCAGCTCAACCTCACTGGTGTAATCCACAACTCCTAGTGCTCACACAAACACAGGCTCTCTGCTATAAGCAACTGTGCTCCAGAGAGGAGTAAGAGCTCTCAAAGGGAATTCATCTTATCTCTCTGCACCATTCTTATGTCTTCTAAACACCTGTAAGCACTGCTGAGAAAACTCAAGCCTGCAATGGCTGCTGGGTGCAGTTCAAGCACACTTCAAGCAAGCATAAATATGCAACTGGCTTTGCACTGGACTTCAGTACCTTGTTTCTTACAATCACCTTTATGTTTCCTTGACTTGAAAAGCATCCTGACCTATCCAGGTGCCTTCTGCACCTATGGCATCTGTCTGTTACAAAGCAGGGACCAGTGATCAGGTCACAAGACAATTTGTTTAGGAGTTTCAGAGTACTGAATGCTATCAGAAGTACGTTAGGCCTCACTGTTTTACACATGCTGTTTTCAACAGACTTGAGACAGCACCAACCAAAGAAAAATATATCTGCCCTCCATCATTCCGTTTTTTCCGGAATATCTTGAAAAAAATGACTCCATTATCTGCAGTCATGGTGCTGAGGTCAAGGACTTCACAAAGTAGTGTCATGAAAAAATAGAAACAATGTACAGAAAACCAACAAAGCCTAAAAAGGTCAATGATGGACATGACATACACAGATCAGACATGGATGCCAATGAGGGAGATAGCTTTGAGCCCTTCCTGTAAAGGTGCAATTTCATCACTAGTTCAAGCTCCTTTTAACCCAAACTAAACTGGTTTGCCTTTGAGATGCCTTTTCTCTGGTCCACTGATGTTTCCTTGGTGATAACATATAAGCACAAGTGTTCAGTTAGAGGAGTCCTAGACAGGCAGGAGCCACGAATCCACTGGATGCTGTCCAGAATAATGGCTCTTGTTATCCACACTCAGTCTTATTGTGAGAACACACACTTTATTGGTGAAGTGCTAGGAAAGTTCAAATCATGCAGATTATCTCAATCTTTGTTTTAAACTGATGCTTTTTCAAATGAAGAGACTGAGGTGAGATGAGAAACAGACTACAAATATTCAGCCTCTTCCACTGTGAGCAGACGCCCTCACTGCAGTTCAGCTCTCCAGATGGCTTCCTAGGGTAGTGATGCTTAGCCTTTCACTCCTGAAGTTGACAAACTAATCCATGAACTGGATCAGATGGCACCAGCTCCTCTGTGCTCTCACACCGGACAAAGCTGAGCTTCTGAATCCTTACCCCACAAGCAGTCAGGGAAAAAGGCAATGATAATGCAGATGCAGGCATTAAAACAGAAGGAAGAGACTGGCATACATGGGGCACTAAGCCTTGGCTGGATCCTGAAGCAGACCTCACCACACCACTGACCTTCACACAGCCAGCTTGCCCCACTCAAAGGCTTCACATCTCCTACTGTACTCATTCACTGAGAAAACACCCTCCAGACATCTGAGACATGTCTCTGTTATGCTTACTAGAACTTATTAATCACAGCAAATGCTATCTATAGAACACACACATTAATGAACAGCCAGCTCAGCAGCATGAGTTCTGGAACAGAGTCACTACAGTACAGAAGTGCCACCAGTTTGTTACTGGAAAATGAATACCACAGAGATCATTATATGCATGTAGTTCAACAGACAAAAGATTGGGAAGACAGCAAGTTATTTGAATAGAAATTCTGCAAACTAAGTGCAATACTGGGATTGCAAAGCACTGCACAGCTCTATGATCTACATCATTTCATGAAATCCATGCAACATCCTGTAATAATTTCAGTTTTACTGTGCTTGGGTTACTCTTCCACTGAGAATCATGGAAGTTTGTAAGAGAAAGCCAGTTAGAAAGAAAAGGGCAGTAAGAATATGTAATACTCTCAGGAAATTACATGTACACTGCTTGTTCTCAACAGCAAGCTAAATATTTCTTTATGTGTTCCACCAGAACAGATTCTCTGTTGAGACCATATTAGCTTTGGTGGTTGGGTGATAGTGTTTTTAGTGTTTGGGGTTTTTTTCCCCTACATGCCAAACAGCTTCTACAACACCTGCTTGTTGACAAAAATGAAAAGAAAGAAATGCAGTCGTGCAGAACACACTGCAATGTCACAACCACCTCCCAATCAAAATTTCTATTAAAAATAATTTTGAGTGTGCTGAGCTCCAGAGCACTTACAACCTACACAGCCAGTCCCACTTTCACTTCTACAGGTGTGAACTCCAGTACAACCCCCATCTTTAGGCCCAGCACTGTAGGAACTTTCACTCTGAGATTCCCCACCACTTAACTAAAAGGAACATTATTACATCCCATACAATAGCTTCAGTACTTCATTAGACTTTTCAGAGAGCCTCATGAACAGACCAGGACAAGAGTTTTCCAAGTCACAGCTGAGAATCCCTCTCCATTCTCACAGTACCTGGCTGTGGTAGGACTTCCCCATTAAATCTGAAGGGAAATGAAGTAACACGGCAGGGATAACAAGGCACTGGAGTTCCATGTCCTACCAACTCATCTCAACATTGTCAAATTCCAAAGAAGACACATACACACATTATCTTTCTTGAGCTAAGCACAGTTCATTGACTATGTTGCCCACAGAAAACAGCAAAAGTCTAGCAAGATTAAATGACAGTGAAAACAAATACAGTTCATATATGCTTTTTTCAGTTTGCTAAACCTTTTAGTATGGCAGAAAATCATGAACACTGCTAAACTATTGGGATGATCAAAGCATGGCACCAGCTAACAAAGTACACAAAGAAACCAGGATATCACAAACTATGAACACCAAATGTAAATCCACTTGTGCTTCAAACACCATTCACCCAATTCCTACTGCCTTGAGTCCTCGATATCATAGCAGCTATCAGCTACCAGGATATGGAACTACAATCACTGCCTCAGTCTAATTACCAGCTTACAGAACAGTGCCATAGAATGTCTACTATACAGCTTTCATTTAGATCAAGTAGCATTTGCCATCGACACTTCTGACAGTAATCACATTCCACATGACAAAGTCTTACCTTATAATTGCTGGAATTTACCCAAGAAGTGGCCAGTCCATCAACCATTTTATCCAGCATAGTCTGATCATGTTCAAGATCAGCTGACTTCTGTTTATCTGAGAAATAATCTATCAATTCCTGGCCAACCTGAAGTCTTTTTCCAACATCCTTCTGCAGCACCTGTGCTAAGCAGTACTCCATGCTGGGCTCCATAGTGTCTCAGAAATACAGCAGCAGCCAGAAAGCCAGAGGGCAGCAGGGCCAAAAACTCCCTCTACAAACGTACGCAGGAGGTCGCCTCTTTCTTCTGTGAAGGTTACTGAGGGCCTGGGTTTCAAAGATGCAATTCTGAGAATGGCAACAATGCACCATGTGTGTGTGGACAGCAGCTGGCAGGATATTAAAAGTCCAATTTAAATAACTGGTAATAGATGAAGCAATGAGCAGCGCTATACAGTTGAGTCTGCAATAAATCCCAATTCAGCAGTCCATTCTGAAAGAAATGAAAAAGAACAGTATTATAGGTTAAATTAAGACTGGAGAGAAAAAAAAAAGATTGAAAGCATGTCACAAAATAGGTTATTCACATACAGCTGTGAAGCTGTGTAACTCAGATATGAGCAGCACTGGTCTATTTTAAGGAATCAAACAAGGTAGGTCAGGACAAAAACCTTATTCTTTACAATAGCAGTTACCCATCAGTTCCCTGAAGTTTTAGTGACAGACAGTAAATTTGTGGCTTAAAGCAACAGCTGATTAATAATCAGTATTATTGCAACTGCCACCATCCACCCCAAAAGGTGGAGAAAAAATCCTTAAACAGGTTGCCAGGAAAACCAGGAAAACCTCTCTACTTCAAGTGAAAGCAGGAAGAGGTCTGGATCCTGTTTTGACTGTTGGCCTTCAGCAATCAATGTCATCAGCTGGTCAGCAAGACAAAGCACTAACACAGGGCTCCAGGAATGCACAATGATAAGTTTTCAAAAGCTAGGTGCTCAAGCTGTTTCCAGGCCGAATTCTGTTACATCCCAACTAGACATGTCCAGGAAACAGCACTCACTGGCACACTCTTAATGCAGTTCTGACAGCCAAGGCCACACACAAGGGAGGTCAGGCTGAACTTTGCTGCCACTCTGAGGCACAGTATCACCTTAGAAGTATTTGGTTTATGCAAAAAAAACCCAAAAAACTGTATATTAGCACTCTGTTTATGTTCTTGAACCCTAGGAACTCTCTTGTCCCCTTCATTAGTGATGCTTTTTGTCCCTCCATCTGCAGCAAAATTAATCTCTCCAGGCAGCCAGGGACCAGACTAAGGGCCTGTCCTCCACCTTCCCACAGACAGGGTTCCTGGCATCACCACCACAGTGCTTCCTGAAGCACTCCCTCATCACAGGTTAGCTCTTTGAGGAAGTGGGTGATAAAAACCCACCCCGGGGTGTCTTTTTGTTTCCTGGCTAATAATACCCAAAGCTAGAAATCTGCCCTACTTTTTCCACCAACATGAGGAAAGCAGGTCAAGCTCAGAGTAAGGGAAGAGGTTGTGCAGCGGACACCTGGTTCAATAAACAACTGGAAGGAAGCTGGAAGGAGGCACAAGTTTGCTAATTGGAAGCACAGGGGCAGCAAATAACTACCTTCTGTCTGAGCAAATAAGGCCTTCACAAAGCTGTTAATAAGGCAAAAAGGACCTGACAGCAGATGAGATGCACACAGGAACCCCAGCCTGGAAACAAAAGCACCCTTTGCACAGCAGGTATTCAGTTCATTACCTCCCCCATCCTCCCTGGCCACATCTCACCACCACCAGCACAGCATCTAGGCTCAGCTCTGAGGGCCTCAGCTTCCCTAAGCCTACAAGCATTGCCAGACATCCCAGCTTCCCACACTGCTTGTGCAGGAGTCACCAGAGTGCAGGGCCCTCCACTCCAGGCAGTTCAAATCCCTGCTGGCTGATGGGCATCAAAACTGGTTCAGTAAACCAAAGGACTCACCTCAACCAACTGCCAGGCAAATCCTACCCTCAGCCAGAAGGGATTGTATATTTGTACACTAAGCTCCCTCCTTGTCAGCAAAACTCATCCCCAGAGCAGGAGGGAAGCCTTGGCTGCTACTGCACACACAGCACCTCAAGTTCTGAGTTAGTGCTGTGCCAGATCACTGCTTGTGACCCCTACCCCAATCTAAACCATCTCAAAGACACACAGAATTCCCACCATCTTGTTTCAAGTCACCTCAGGAGGGATTTGATTTTAAATACTAAGACTGTCAACACCACCTCCAATCAGTACTCTTACACCTTTTTTCTTCTATAAGAAAGTTCCAAACCAGAAGGAAGCATTGCCTTTTTACTGCAGTTTCTGCTGATGCTACAGTTTCTCACTTGGTCAATTTAGCACCAAATCTGAAAGAAGCACTCTGAGCTTTCCCATCCTCAACCAAAAATGGTTCATGACATGGCACTCACTCCCAAGGCAGCACAGGCACAAAACCAGAGGCACTTCCACAATTGTACAGGCACAGCAGATGCTCTCATTCAGGTCTCCCTGTCTGCAGCTTTGAACACTGGCCCCTGCCCTGCCCTCTAGCACAGGCTGGTCTCGCTCCTTGCTGCAGACACTCCACTTAAGGGAGACAGTCTTACACACAGCATCTAAATATCCAGGGGATGGATTGTCACATAGCAGAGAAACATTTCACTGGACACCTCTGTAGCATGGAGCTACTGGAGAAGGAACAGGGAACTGGCATTAAACTGCTACCACATTCCAGCTGAAACCCTTCAAGTTAGCTGGGCAGTTTGTTTCTGGACTCCAGAAGCTGCACACATGTTCAAAAAGGGACTCTTCTGTTAAACTGGATACATAGTGAAGAAAGTTTAAATGCTTTTAAAATGGAAATTTAGAACTTGCTTAAACTTGAAAATTCAGATTACAGAAGAGTGTGAATGAGTGCCAGTTGCCACAAAATAGCCATTTTTTATTAACATCACACGGAGGCATGTCCCAACACGTCCAGTAACAATTAGCTGGCCATTCTGCCATGAGAAATGAGCATTCAAAGCTTCAGGTCTGCCTTCTATGTGGTTTTCATTAAAGAGTTTGTAAGCCTCTGCCTACGGAGACTTATAAGCACAGAAACAATCTTTAAAGCAAACGAACATAAATAAATTTCTCTCCACTTTTCTTGCTTATTAAACACATGAAGGAAGACATAGGGCAAAAATCTTGGTGCACTACAGAAGAACAAATTTGTGTCACAGCCTTGAGGACTGTAGAAGATGCACTATACATTATGGTACCACTATCAAATGCATATGGGGAAGAAGAGACAGAAACATCTTTGAATCCTGGGGAAAACAGTAATAGGAAACCAAGAGGAAAAGCTCAATGTGGCTTGCATCTACCAACTAACACATGTTTAAGTAGCACTTTTATTAAAAAAAAAGCTATCCTACACATGTTAGGAAGTCTGTTGACTCCCCTCTTCCTAAAAGGAGGAAGTGGAAAAAAACACCACCTGAGAAAAACAAGACCCACACTGACAAAAACACTAACCTGCCAGACAATGAAGCATATGGCTGCTGCATCCCACCAAGTCTGCAATCATCTGGGCAGTTGCTCCCCACATAAGTTCTGAAAACCACCAAGCCACAGTTGTCAGTCCCAGAGGTCCACTCCTGGATTTTTGGGTAGCCAATGTTACAAGACATAAACGACTTTGGACTGGGATGTTGAGTACAAATGAGTACAACCTCTTCCTACAGAAGAACAGCAATGCAGAACTCAAAATTAATAACTCAGTGGCACAGGTCCTGTGTTTGGAGCTCCCCCAAGCTCTGAGAAGGGTTGCCAGTATAAGCTCCAGAGCAAGGGTTTGCTCCAATCCTCCCAAGCCCTGCAGTCTGACCTCAAAGAGACAGGCTAGGCTCAACACACAGACAAAATAATCCAAGAGAAAAAGCTACCCCAATTCTGTCATTGAAAAAAAGTGCTTTGTTTCACTAATCAGCTATCAAAACTGTGTGCTTCACAACACCCAAATTTTCCATCAACAGCTATCCAGCAGAGAGCCACTATACAAAGGTTTATGTTTAATGCCACCTTGGAGCTCAAAATAATGAATTTAAAGGGGAAAGCTGACAAAGATCAAACAGACCAAAATTACTCAGCTTAGATACTACCATCATAACAGCATAAAAGCTGATACAATTCACAGTAAAGCAACTGGCTCAACAGACAGAATAAATTAATCCAAACACTAATAAGGAAATACTTGTTACCTAAGATGCTGTTGCAATATTAAACTGGGCACCTAAGACAATGAATTTTTTTCAGCACTTAGGAGAACACCACCTCAGACTAAGTGAAAGTGCATGATTTGCAATTCTCAAGTAAGATTTTATCTTAGGAAACTTCACAGGAAATTTTGAATCTCCTTTCTCTTGCAAGGAAGGGAACGTGAAGCACATAAAGAATGCACTACTACTCTCTTGGTGTCCTGCCTACCCTTGGGAGTTCTTCCAGTAGAACTATCTGACTTTTAAAATTATATTTCACTCTCTTCTGCTCTAGACATCAGGTTATCATCTTTGTCATGTTCCACTGTCATCTTCATTTTCCAAAAAGTCAGTGCAGTCCAAAACTTCCCCAGACAACTGCTCCAACACAAGCTTGCAGACAAGCCTCTTGCTGCCACTCATAGTCACCAGAGGCAAGAGCCAGCACCACTCAGTAACCAGTCACCTTCCTGAAGGTATCTCTCAACTTCCAGCCAGTGAGCTTCATTTGTAACCAACTTGTAAACATGACCACACTCCTTTGGTGCCTTTTTTTTTTTGTGTGCATGGTTAGCTATAGCCCAACATCTGTAGAAATAACACAGCAACACAATGGTACCAACAAGTCACCTTCTTCACAAGTCTCAGGACCTAATTGCACAGTCACTTCAGTTTAAAATTAGTTTAAGGTATATTCAACAGATTTCTGTCAACAACTGAACTCTGATCCTTCAGAAGATCTCCACCCTAGCCAAATGGAGCAATTTTTTCAAACATAAAAGCAACCAGGCATACAACCTGCAGTAGCTCACCACTTCTGCAAGGTGGGCAGTGTCAACACACAACTAACTTGTTTTGCCAGCCAAGCCCCCTTGGGCAAGAATTTCAGAGCACTTAGAACAGCATGTGGAAACCATGTGCTGCAAAGACTAAGTGGAGATCTCATCAGCAAGGCAGTGTCAAATTGCAGCTCTGCAGGGTGGAAGTTCTCAGCCCTCTGTCCACTTCTCTATTTTTGCTTCCACCAGTACAGCTATACCCTCCCCAGAGGGGACTGGTGTCAGGCCTCGACAGCATTACAATCACCAGCACGCAATCAAACCCACTCTTCCCTCGGGTGTGCAAGCAGCCGTGAACAAAGCAGCTCAAAGTGCTCCTACTCGTTCAAACTCTGGGACAAGGAGGTGGCAAGTACCACATCAAGTGTCCTACTTGAAGAAGAAAGCGACATTTTTCTGGAGCCAAAGGGAGTTGTAGGAAACACCCACCGAGCAACTGACAGCTGGGCTCTCCCCATCGTTCACCTGTATCCATGAGAAGGTAATAATGTTTCTTTAGTGACAGGGAGTATTACACAATCACTGCGATTGTTTTAAATCAGTAATTAGTGCTGCCCTGTACTTGAGCCTCCCCCTAATCCAAAGATGGCATCTTAGATTTCCAGACTGACAACTCATGCTTTTCTAATTAGCTGTGGGACAGCCCCGTGCTTATCTCCTTGTACCAAGTGTCTCTGGTGGCACTTGATGCGCTGCTTCCACGCCCCATCCAGTAACTTTTAACTGTCCTCAGACACTGCCAGGGCCACCACTTCAGTCCAACCTCGCTGAGCAGCAAAGCACTGCCTAGATGGATGCAGTTTCTTTCAGGAAGGTCTTCAGAGGAGCATTTCTTTGTCTTCCCGCAGCACCAGCTGCACTAAAGCAGTGCAAAATTCTACTGCTGCAGGCAGTCCATCCTCAGAAGAGCCAGGTCCGGCTGAAGGCTTCCTGGACTCTGCTAAATACTGGCTAGTTGTCAAACTTACCTGCAGTCTGTTCAGGGGCTCATCTTCAAAAGTACAGACAGTGACCAACCTGCAGCAGGGCACAGCTCCACTGCCATCAGGAAAACTGGAGCAGATCTCTAGAATGAAGATAGATGAAAGATTGCCAGGGCTTAAGCTAACCATGGCCTTCCAGGGCTTAAGCTAACCATGGCCTTCTAGGCCAGATGCTGGCTGTGAAAGTTGCATTACCTAGCCGGGGTGAAATGAGAGATAAGCTTCAGATAACAGAAATTCTTATGCCTCCACTAAGGGTTTACATTGCTGCCTGGGTAACTGAACACCTCACACAGAGCCACCAATTTCAACAATGCAACAATCTCCAGAAAAATCTCCTCAGCAATGAAGTTGCAGCAAATCAAGACAAGTCACAGGTCACCTCAATGTGACTCCAATACCCTACACTAATGAAACCACTTTGCAGACTGGGAGTAACCCTTCCAGAGTGGGGCAGAAAATGAGATGAGCTTTAACATCTTTTGTTTTCCTAATACAACCCTCTCTGAAATTAGTTTGGTTTCAACTTTGTCTGAGACAAGGACAAGTCTAGAATGAGCTTTCAAGGTCTCCTTCCTTTTTAACAATTCAAGTGCCAAGACACAGGTCAAAATCCTACAATGGCAGGAGCTCCTCTCCATGGACTCCCTCTTGCAGACATCTCAGTTCATGGTTCCAAGGAAATTTACTACAAGCAACTTCCTAGGGGCCTGTGGGACCAGTGGTGGGGGGACTATCATCATGACACTTAATTCTGTGAATAGTTCTCGAGTTTTGAGTTTATGTGTATGAAAATATCCTCCCTGTGCCTTACTCTAGAGATCTAACCTTATCTCAGAGCCTGCAGCTCTGACACTGTGGGACCCTGGCACACAAACCATCCAGCACTGGCTCTGCAAGGTGATCCAGCCAAGGGTGCACAAGGTTCCTTCCAGGGGGGTGCCTGGCAGCCCAGAAGAATGGAAGTGTCATCAGCCCCCTTTCTGCAGCACCTAGGAGAGCAGGACAAAATTTTCCAGCCACATCTTAACCCTCTCCTCCAGAATCCAGCAGCAATATGGGATCACCTTGAAAAAACAAAGGAAGGATAGGCTTTCACCTGTAGCCTTGTGGGCAAAATGCTTAGCAAGGTTTGGAAGTAGAACACTACTGAGAATTAGAGCAGTGACCCATCATCACTTGCAGTTTGCTGGCACAAGTGGCTTCACAGAACATCTGAATCTTGTAATTTCTCTTTGCATTGTGAATTATTGAGTCCCTCAGGCTAAGATTACTAGTTTAGGCAGTCCTGAAGATGGAAAGCATCTACTTTGTGTACATCACTTGAAGAAAAAATAGTGTAATACCACCACCACCTTCCTATTTTACAGGCAGGTACAGGAATTCAATGCCTTTCCCAGAGTCACTCTAAAATAAGTCTCCAGTGGCAGTGGTAACTGAGGGTGAGATAACACCTTGGGAAAAGAAAAAACCAATACATCCCATAAGATCCAAATAACTGAATTTTAAAGCGAGCAGTGGGTTTGACATAAATTTCTTACTCCAGTCATCCAGGACCTTGCTACTCCTATTCATATGTAACTGGCCAGTGACACAGAAGTCAGTTTTTGTGTGAAAGTCCAAGCCAGAACTACCCTGGAAGGAAGTACTTGAGAGACAAGTGCTTTTAGTAAAATGACAGGTTGGAACGGGAAAATCATACAGAAGATCAAACCTTGGGTGCAAGCCCTCAAGGGACACTGACTGTGGGGTGCAACAGCAGCAGCACACAGGTTAACAGTTTCAGAAAAAGGTTATTTTCCTGGTCTCATTTCAGGCTTCCCAGCTAATACCCATCTCTCTTCCATGATTCTAAGCACAATTCTCTGCATGGCAAAACAGAGGTCTTTGCCTACCCCTGTTCTCCAGGGCTGCCAAGGGAACTCCTGGCCAAAGAGAGGAGAACCCAGCAGCAGCAGCAGGATTCCAGCTGCTGACGGGCTGGGAGTGTAGGAGGCAGCACCCAGACCCAGTGCAGCTCCAGGTGGGGAAGGAGGGCTGCCCTCACACTCAGGCATCAGCAGATCCCACTCAGCCTGGCACTTGCAACTGCACAGAAGGGGATGCCAAAGAAATCCGTCAGCACAGACTGCAGGGGAGTGCAGAAAGCCACCATGACACTCTGAGGTGTATTAAACACTGGGTGGAGCAAACACAGGACATGGAGGAGCAGAGGGAGGTTTTATTTGACAGTACCATGAATTGGGCTGAGACCTAGCAACAGTTAAGGGAATTTCTGGCCTATGAAACCACCTGCATGTAACAGGCAGAGACACACCTGCAATTCCTCCCTTCTGCTCAGCAGCACTTTGAAACACTTGTCAAAATCTGACTTTATTTTGATCAGATTTATGCCTCAGCAAATTACTGTTGGTTCAATTTGGCTTTCTGAAGTATCTTGGAATCAGAAGTATCTACACAAAAGATGTAAAGAAAGGGCCACAGACTAAGACTGAAATACTGACACACTGCATCAGGGACTGGCCTGGTTAGGCTGTTTAGTCTGTTATCCTGCTGGCAGTGGAAACAAATTAGAGATTTTTAAATCTTCCCACTCACAATAAACTAATGATGATGACGCTTCCCTAATAATTAATTTTGTGGCTCCTGCTTGGCATACTTATTTCTGGATGCAGAATGGGCATCTCCCTCCTTGCAGAGCCAAACAGGCAGAGATTTGATTAAGGGGCAGGACAGGGAGCCAGATGAACTCAAACACTAACCATGAACTGAGATCAAATCTCTTGGGCAGCACCTGCAACCTCTCCAACAAAACCCATTTACTGCCCTTCCACAACTTGAACAGTTACAACTCCATGCAGTTCATTTGGGTTTTGTGGTGTGGCTTTTTTTCCAGGTGTAAGAGTGCTAATGCTCCCCAAGAGAGGAGAAAGTGAACTCTCCCATGTATGACAGAGCCAGACACCAGAGCAGAATGCCAAGGAACATGTATGTGCTCAGCTCCTCAGAATGCCACTGTGCAAAGCTCACAAACAGCTCACATCACGCTTTCACACAGCTTTGAGAACTGGTAACAGGTTGGTGCAATGGACAAGATCCAAACCACTGAATGAGCTCTAAAGAAACAGTAATGCAAGCTTCAACACTGTGCAGTGTGATGGAAATGGAACAACTGAGCAAAGCACAACATGAAGAGGACACCATCAAACAGCGAGGTAAAGCTAAAGCTGCACATCACTGTCACATCAACCTTCATCAAGGAAAAAAATCAAACCCCTTCCCTCACAGTCAAGACTGCTCAGAATTTGCTCAAGTCAGTCTGAAGAAATTAATAGACATGGACAGTCTATTTTACTGGCTGAGGTGACAGACCTTTCTATACTTGCCAGCATTTTCTCCTCTGCACTGGCAATCACTGCTCCAAGGTGTGCTGGCACTGTCACAGTCCAGGAGAAGCTTCAATTACAAGTGCCAGCCAAGGAGGCACAAACAGCAGCAAGCCCCATCCAGGCACACCACCGAGATTTCCAGCCCTAGTCTAGGCAAGGCTGAGCTAATGAGACACTCAGTGACACATGAGCCGGATCCAAAGTCATCTGAGGCCAGAAGGGACCTGTAATGGCAGTCCACAGGCTTCAAAGCCACATTACTCCCACAGAAATCCACATGTATGTTGAAATTGTAAAGTACATGCAGGGAAGGTCACTACTTTATCCCTCTGAACATTTTATGTCCAGCCTCCTGAAACATTTTCTGACCTGCCCCTGACACAAAGGTTGTTGAGGGCTCCTCTGTAGAGGACATCTTGCCCCCATCCTTCTCTGTGATGTTGTAAACCACTACAGTGCCCAGACTTGCTGTCAACTCTCATCCTCTTAACATCCAACTGCCCTGACGGATAGAGAAGGATTGATTAATATGGGAGAAACAGAGACATTTCATTTCAGTTTGACTTTTGCTGTTTAGATAGATGGTTTTCTTAATACCTAAGCTGTGGCACAGATTCAAGATCCCTACAGAACTTCAAAGATACTGGAGGACCACCTCATTCAATCATAGGCACTCTCTCCAGCTGTACTTCTGGGAACATCACGTGAACTACAGAAACATTTCCACTTCCAAAATCTGCTGCTCTATCACTTTTAGCATCACTTGTTATCAGCTAAGTGAAGCAAGGCTGAAGTGTATAACACCGTGGCATTTTTCCTCTTGAAACAGAAAGTTTTGAAGCTGCTTGACAAATTCTAAGGACTTCACAGGAATGTTACAGGCATCAGTATGAAAAAAATCTATTTATGTTGGCAACAATTAAATAAAGAATTAGGCAAGTGAGACTATGAAACACAGAATCACCCCTGGTGACATGTCATTGCTCTATCCCTCTCTTAAGTTCCAGGCGTCAGTCCCACTGACAGGGCTCAACAGGGAAAACAAGCAAAGGCTCGACTTTGCCAAGCCCAGGAATGCAGCACAAAGGCTTGCTCCACACAGCAAGCTGTGTTGTCACGACAAGGAAGACCCTGGATATGACAGCACTGCAGTTCCACTCTGCACTTGGGTGTAGTCCTTTACTTAAGAGAAAGCTGACTCCTACTGCAAGTTCTCAAACATCCCTTCTCCAGCTGCAAAACTCTTAAATCTAATTCAGAATCCCATGGAAACAAACACTTGCACTTCCAACACCTCCCGAGAACTATCCAAGCACTACTGATCTAAATGATGGATCTGTCTCCAGGTGTCAAGCAACAATACTTTGATTTGTGCTCAAAGATGCCCAGGGAGCATCAAGAGGAGCAGAGAACAGAGATGCAACAGCTCAAAAGATGCAGAGAAATGGGCTACACTGCTCAGCAACAAACTGGACTAAGACATTCGTCTCTGATGCTGGCACAAGTGCTGGGCTGGAGACCACAACCCTGCCCTACAAACACTGGCTTGGCACATGCTACTTTACTTAACCCCAGTCTCCTTTACTGAACACTGACTTGTGAAGTAAGTCCACATGGGGCAGAGAGATCTATTGGTCAGAACAACCCACACACCTGGGGAGCCTCTGTGCTTCTCAGACAGCCCTGAGCCTGTTATCCTACCTCAGCTTCCCACATCCTTCTCAAGCAACTGTGCGGGGTACTGGGGAAGGAGGAGCCTTTCTCTTCCTCACCAGTATCTTCAGACATATAACATTAAAAATACCTTAAGCAGAGCCCACACAGGCCTGTAGCATGCACAATTACATATTATTTACTCGGACTTAGAATCTCTCTTGAAGCATTTCTGCAGGATTTGCCTAATGACCAACCCAGCTCTTCGCACAAACTCACAGTTCTGACACAACTTCCATTAAAAACGCTGCCAGAAACGAGCGAAGCGGAGCTCGGCACGTGCACAAAGGGGCCAAGCACAAGGGCCGAACCCACCCAACCCACACGATGCTCTGGGAGCGCAGCAGCCCCAAGCGTTAGCGAAGCCCCGCGCCGCCGGCACAGCGGCCGCACCTCTCTCCGTTCCCGAGCCGTCCGTTCCAGGGGAGCCCGGCTCCGACGCGGCCCCGGCACCGGCGGTGCTCGGCGGCCCCAGGGCGGGGGGCCGAGGGGCGGCCCCGCTCCAGGCCCCGGCAGCCCCGGTCCCACCGGACCGCCCTCCCCTGCCCTTCCCGAACCGCGCCGCTGCGAGAGCCGGCACCGCGCTGCTCCCGGCCGGTACCGCGGGCGGCTCGGCCCCGCCCCGAACCGCGCTCCCCGCGGTCACCCGGCGGCGGCACCGCACACAAAGCCCCCCGGCCGCGCGTCTCCCCGCGGCGCCCCCGCGGTGCGGGCGCGGGCGGTACCTGCGGGGCGGGGGCCGGGCGGACGCGCTCCCTTCTCCCTCTCGCGTCTCCCTCCCTCAGTGCCGGCGGCGGCGGCGCCCGCTCCGCTCCATGGCCGCGCGCGCGCCCCGCTGACCACGGGAAGAATGGGGGACCCAGCGCGCACGCGCCGCCCGCGCCCGCCCCGCCCCGCGCGCCGGCGCGGCACCGCCCTGCAGCCGCTGGTACCGCGGTGAGGTCAGCGCGCGCCGTACGCATGCGCCGGGACCGTTACCGCGCGCCCGGTCGCCATGGCGACCCCGCCCGCCGGGAGCCGGGAGCGAGGACACGCGTGTGCCTGGGAATGCCACTCGTATTCCCGGGAATGCCACTCGTATTCCCGGGAATGCCACTCGCGTTCCCGGGAATGTCACGGCCTCCGCTGACCGGCCTCCAATCAAACCAAACCTGCCGCGCCCCCGGCTGCTGCTCCGACCGGGGACAGGCCGGAACGCTTTGAGAGGAGCCCCGCAGGCTGCTCGCGGAGCGTGAGGGCTCAGCGCCGCCGCGGGCCCTGAGCGCGCTGCCCGCCTTCGGGAGGAGCCGCAGAAACACCGGGACCGCAGCCCGGACGCACCGACCGCAGCGGGACACCCGGGCCGACATCCCTGCTCCGGCAGGGCCGTCCCACAGCACAGGGCACGGCATTGTGCCATGGCAGCGCTGGAGTGAGAGAAACTCCGCACTGTCTCTGGATGAGCTGTTCCAGTCCAGAGCGCGCGGTCACTGCACACTAAAGTTCTTCCTGATGTTCAGGCAGAAATTCCTGTGCATCAGTTTCTGCCTGTTGCCTCTTCTGTTGCCGGGCACCACGGAGCAGAGCCTGGATCCATCCTCTTGACATCCCCCTTTAGATATTTATACACATGGATGAAGTCCACTCTGTCATCTCAAGGCTGAACAGCCCCAATCCTCTCAGCCTTCACTGATACCAGAGATGCTCTAGTCTCTTAATGATCTTTGTCCTCCCACTAGACCCACTCCGTGTCTGGTTTTTGCAGCCTTAGTTTAAAAGCTGCATTTAAAAGCAACCTTTCTCTTTCTTGGAAAAAAACTTCTTTCTCCTTCATGGAAAAAATTGCAGTACACCCACTCTATAACTGAGGTGAGAATGGGAAATAAATGCCCTGTGCAGAAGCTCTTTACCAACGTGTATTTGGCCATCTTGTTCCCTGGGCTCATGACTGCTGTTCTCCCGTTGGTTGTGGGGAATGAACCTCCACGTCCCCTCAAACCAGCACTCTCCTCATCCTCAGTGCTGCAGAAAGCAGCTGACCTCCATAACACTGCAGCTCCCAATGAGCACCGAGTCTGAGCCATCGAAACGTGGGAGAGCAGCACGTGAAACAAAGGATCAATTTTCATTCATAACTTCGTGAAATAATAATGCCCTTCTCCTCGGCTCACAGCTCTGCCACAGCAGGGACTTTTGGTAAGCTCCCTCCAAATAATCCAAGATTTTCCAGCTTGTTCTTTTTTGCCATCAGGTTGCAGAGCAATACCTACCTGCTGCTCTGGGTGAAGCCATCGGCACAGGCTGAGCATAGTCTGGAACAGGCTGCACAGATGTCAAGGGAAAGCTGGGGATATTAGTGCTTAAAAGGATGCCAGGTCTGAGTGAACTGAAACCAGGTGATTACAAACCAGCTTTAGAAATTACCATGGTTCTCACCCCCGGGCAGTAGCTAATCTCCTGAGAGCCCTAACTGGCTAAGCACTACCCACAGCAGAGAACTCCGAGTGTTTCCCCTCCCTGGCTGGGCAGCTCTGCAAACAGGACTCCTCCAGAGTTTTGCCCTTCTCCTGTTATGCAGTCCCCAACAGCAGCTGAGGCCAGAGATCATGGGTCCATTAACAAAGGACCAATAATTCCACTTCATCTGGATCTGCTAGAACTACAGGCAAAGTTCTCTCAGAGTCTAAATAGTTCCTGCTCTGTTCCTAAAATACTTTCACAAAACACCTTGCTCATTTTGAGTGAGAAAATGAGATAAAAACAGAATTGTAGTAAGTTAGGTGAATTATGATAAGCAATATTTTGTTTAGTTTTAGTAAGAAATCATTAGCTTTGTATCACACATTTATTATTGCATTTCACACATTTGCTGCGAATTTATTCTCTTCAGTATTACAATGAAGAGGCATTTACTTTGGAAATCGCCCAAAACTGCCTTCTGATATAATTGTATGGTTGCCCTTTTTTCACAGATTCTTTCTTCTGGTGATTCTACATTCACTGTTTGGCAGGCTAAAGCTTTGTAAAGAAATGCTGAGAAAGGCAACTGACATAGGTTAAAGTATTTTTTTCTCCTCTCCTAGGTAAAACTTGCACATAAAATATGACTTTTATTCTCTCTTTTGTTGCAAGACTTTGGGGGACAACAACTGCATAAAACCTAGAAGCTTCCTTGTAGAACTGACAGATTGTGGACATGGTCTTTATGCATTTTCTTCACATTTTTATTTTAAAGTAGCTAAAGTCCGCACAGAAATGAATTTGTCACATAATCAGCTCTAATATTTGGATTTTTTTTTCCTGTTGCTACATGACTGTTTCCTTGCTCCCTGCAGAGACTTTCAGAACAGTTTATGCCTATATTCAAGACATTGTTCCATGAGCAGCAGCACTAATGATGCCTGGTTCCTCACAGGTCTGTGTTCTTTGTCCCTCTAATCCACCCTGCTCTCTCAGCAGCCCTACCTTCCTTTGTGTCCTGTGCCACTCCCCTCCAAGGGGACACGGTGGGGTTAGTCCAGGGCTGTATCCCCGTGCAGATGGGAGGGCAGCCCTCCATCACAAGGGATCAACCACGCCCGAGCTCCCTCCTGCCTTCCCCTGAGGCTGGCAATGATTATTTCTCTCTTCTATTCTCATGAAACTTGAGATTGTTTCCTCCCCCCCAAACACTGAGAAGGGAAAAGGAGGGGGTTAGCCTGACAGCTGAATAGAAGCAGACAGACAGCCTGGTCACATAAGCCTTGTTTTCATTAGGAAAAGAAGTCAAAAATACATTGTAACCTGCAGGTTTTCTTCCAACTTTTTAAAAGTAGGAGGTGAAAGCATTCTTCTGATTCTTGGCCTTTAGGTTTCTTAACAGTATTCTCAATATTCTTTAATTCTGCTTTCGATTCCATGGCACAATCCATCAGCTTTCCCAGGGCCATCACTCTGCATTAGTTCTGGCACACCTGTGACAAGCTGCACATCCATTGCCTGCGACAGTTCCCAATGGAAACACCGTGAAGGCACTGCAGGATACCCCAAGGGCAACCAGATCCAAGCTTCTGCATGGAGTCCAGTCTGCAGGGACACCTCAGCTTCTCCAAAGTTATGGTTAGGTAGCAACTGTGCTATTGCTAAGGAGCCCTTGGGGATTCATCCTGGGCTGCAGAGAGGACTCTCCAAATGAAGGAAATGGAAGTCACCACTGGAGGAGCTGCTGCCATCACATGAGAGTGCTTGACCAGGCCTTCACTACCAGTGGCTCAGCAGCAGGCATTTGGCAGTTCCCCTATCCACAACATACCTAAAAAGGTACTTTTTACTATGCTCTCATTTCTCAAAGATCTTCATTTACCTACCTGTCTCCAAAACAAAGAGGCCAGTGCAGCAGAAAAGTCTCCTGAGAGGATACTGCTCCCAGTGAAGGTGCAGGCAGCTCCCTAATCGGATCACTGCAAAGTACACTGTTCCCTGCTTGGTGAGAAAGGTCTGGTTGGACACAAGGAGCTGTGTGCTTATACACGTGCAAAACAAAGCACAGCCCATCTGCAAGGTGAAGAAAGAGATGAACTTATGGACATCTGCAGCAAGGGCACAAAAAGCTTTAAGTAAGGGCAAAACAAAGTCAGAAAGCTTTCTAAAATAAAGAAATGTAAGGATATTCTAGCTTTCAATTACAGACACTGCTCTTTCAAATAAAAACACATCATCAGAACTAGTGGGAAGCAGATGGATGGACTTTTCAGCAGAAACACTGACTATACCTGAATGACCTGCTCTTCCCCTTTCCTTCAGGGCTTTTTTGCACAACATCTGCTCAGGAACCTGAGAGCCTGGTGCTTCAGGGAGAAATGTTTTTATTTATGAATGACAGTATGATGATGTAGCTGCCCATAACAGCAGAGGACAACAGTGTGAAAGCCTGGCTGTCCTTGGGTTGCTTTCCTAGAGCTGAGCACAGTGCTATGCAGACTCAGCCACATTTCCTTTATGTGCTGTCCCAACTTGACTGCTTGCATGGCTAAGGGGGAGAACAGCTTCACTTGACTCCATGTAGCAATGGACTTCTCCCTTTGCCATCTCCTGGCACTTACATCTCCTGCACAGCCTTGTGCCATGCTGAGGAGAAGGCTGGACTGCTTAGGCCAACATGAGGTGAAATCCAAGCACCCAACTTCTGAGTGCTGTGACTCCTACTCTAGCACAGGTCCCCTGTGCTGGAGGTGTGACTCACCTCTTCTACCCCTCACTTACCTGGGAAATGGAATAAACTCCTCGTCCATGCTGCATGAGAACAACACTTGAGACAGGGAAAGCACAAGTACTTCAGATCAACGTGAAATTTAACAATTCCTCGTTCTTCCCTTTGCACATGGCAGTTGTCACAGCCCCAGATTTGAGCATTTTCAGCTCACACAATGTGCTCCCGCACCGCTATCTTTAATTGGCACTTTCCTGCCAAGCCTCAGTGTTTTGCATCGGACTTTTTCCACGTGAGACCTGCCACGAACAAAGCATCCCACTGACCCACTTAACTCCCACGTGAAGGCACATGAAGCTTCGCTTCAGTCACCAAACAGAAAAGAAAACACAAGAGCAGAAGGTTTTGATTAAAGGGAAACGAGCAAATGGCTTCAAGGCCCATGGAGTGCACACTGGCTCGTCTACGTGTGCTCACTCCTTGCAGACATTTGGCCACCCAAGGAGAAACATCCTGCACAAAGCAGGTAGTCCTCAGGCAGTGTGAATTGGGTTGGATTCGAGATTTCCCGTTGGCAGGAAGGTCTTGTGAGCCATGCAACATCCCCACAGGCTTCTTGTCCTGACCTGGAGTGACTGCCTCCAGGAAGGCAGGGAATGGCTCATTCTGCCTGACCAAACATCAAGGAAGGTACCAATTAGTGTTAATTGTGGTGTTCTTTGTTTTGTGACCAGAGCCTGAGCTGAAACCCCCAAAACTGAACACAGGCTACTGGCAACAGTTTTCCATGCTTTCTGAGCTGTGCTACATTTAATGCTGTAGCCTGGAAGATCAGCTCTGGCCTTACCAAGGCGTGGGCACCAGGTCTTGTATTTGCATCAGAGACTGTATTTTTCCTGGCTGCCCTCAGGCCTCTGGGAAGAGACATTTACAGGTCAAACTTACAGGAGTTCTATTTTGTCTTGCACTTAAATTTACATTAAATGAGATTTTATCCCCATTTCCGCCTCTCTCATTGTTTCCCAGTTACACTGATTCTAATGGATTTACCTCTTCCTGTGCTTGTTCTCTGTAGTCATCTGCTGATACTATTTATCTTTTTTCCACCATCCAAACACAATCATGCTCATATCTCCTTTTTTTTTTATACTTGCACATTGCATGTGCACATACCTTACCAGCATGGGTTCTTTCAGTATTTGAAAAACATTTCCTTTTATCCTCACTCAAATATTAAGCCAACTGGAAAGTGACACATCAAGGTTAGGAATGCAGTCTGCTCCTGACAAGGAAAAAATGCTGAGCTTTGCAATAGAGGCTAAGTGGATTAAGATCCTTTTTAAAGATTAGGTCACCCTTCACCCCAAATGCAGATTTCTACTGAAATTAATGGAAGCTCTTACAGAATGCAATGGGAAGGATGACATTGAATGGCAACACAGCAAACATACACTGGCAGCCCACCCAATCCCAAGTGTCCAAATCACTAACTCCAAATGAGTCTTAACAACCAACTGGTTGATTCTGTACTGTATATTAACAGGCAGGATTTAATCTTGTAAAATTATGAGCTGATGGGGGAAAAAAGATGAGGTAGTAGTTCTCAGGATAAAAACTTAGGCTGTGACTCATCTGATGGAGCTGCACTGACATAACACCAACAGACACATTTGCCTTAGGAGAATCCATACTGCCTCTGGAGCTAGTCCTTTGCACTTGCATAGCTCCTGCCAGACCAGCCACAAAGCTCCAGCAGTTCCCACCTGGAATTTGTTTTTAAGGATACAGTTCAATAGAATATACTTTTAGCACTGCCCTGTTAATAAACCACATACAGCATGTCTTTGTGTGGGATAGCTGAAGGAAAACTTTATGGATTTGTCTTACATTCCCTCTGCCATCACCTCTGGGTAGATGGACCCAACCCCCTTCCAACAGGCAGACCTGCAAATGCAGCCCAGCACCTGAAAATCACACCAGAGCCCTTCCAGCTCTCACATCAACAGAAATAAAAATAGTGCAGGTGACAAAGCAGCTTTGCTGCTGCTGCTGCACAGCTGGCACAGACCCTGCTCACTTCTCACTGCAGGGCTCCTTGTGTGAGAAACAGTAACTGAGCAAACACAGCAGAGAGGCAAATCCTGCCTTCAGCCTCCAAATGCTGCAATGCTCTCAGCCACCCTGACAGAAGTAACTCTACTTCCCTGCTTGTTTAAAAAAAAACAATACACAAGCAAACTGGAAGTTTGTGCAAGCCCTTGTGGGAAACTGGCAGCAATGCCTCACTGCAGAGCAAGCAGCCCAATTTCCACATCTGCACCTGCTCACCAAGGCTCCTCTCGACCAGTACTGGAAAAACACACAGAAAAGAACAGGGCTTTCCAAAATCACTATCACAAAAATTAGATTTGCTTCTTCCCTTCCTGTTCTTTAAAACAACAAGTTTCAAATCCAGGGCAAGCCCCATTCTCCATGTGAAGGATCAAATGGACAGACAGGGAAAGGAAGCGACCCCAGTGCCTGTGGCTCCCTGCAGGCCCCACCTCACTGTCTCCAAGTCCTGCAGAGTTAGTCCTCACAGTTCTGCCTCTCTTCAACAACACTGCTTATGAGGACTATCATAAACCAGGATTTCCTTCCCTGATCAGAGGCAAACCTCGTGTAGGAGCTTCTCTGCAGCTTTTCCTTTCCCAGCACAGGAGAACCACATGGTTACTGGCCACAGGCACACAGGTGTGTAACTACTCCAAGCTTCCCAGTTCAGCCAAGATCTCTGTTCCTGCCATATGTTTAATTAATGCAGGGTGTCAGAAGTGATGAGAGGCCTTGTTGCACCCTGCATGGAAGAAAACGTTTCACTTCAGGAATTCTCCCTCACACATTAACCATTTCCTCAGCTTGCTCTGACAGCTGCTGCCCTTGGGCAGGGAGGGATGTGCTGCAATAGCAGTGCCAGCAGCAGCCTGACACACAGAATGGCCTCCCCACCGTTCCAGCAGCACCCTGGGCTGGTCCCCAGCACATCTCTGGCTAAGAAGTGCAGATTATTGCTGCCTAGAGTTAGACATTTCAAGAATCTGGGAGTTAGATGGAAAAGTCAGGAGAAAAGGATGTGTTTGAACAGCATCTTGGGCAATGAAGAAGTCTGGTCCAAGAGGATTTGTACATATTCCTGGAAAACATGTAATGGAGATCACACTCCCTGTACTCCTGTTACCTGCTCACCCAGCTTTCACCTGCAGCACCCTGCCCAGGGCAGGGATGTGCACAGCACCTCACACAGCACAGCCCACCCCAGCTGGCTGCATCACACTGCAAAGTGAGAGCCAAGCTCCCCAGCACTCAGCACAGGAATTTGTTGGAGCTCCCCTCTGCCTCACTGGTTGGTTGGAGAGGAGAGCACGTCACCCCTCAGAGCCATGCCTAAGTCCTCCCTTGCACCATGAGCCATTTGCAGACAGGTTTTAACTTTGCTCCCCAGGGCTGCAGCCATTTCCAAAGCCAGGTATGCAAGCAAACAGGCTTGGTGCCACTTGCCCAGCCTGCTCTTCTCCTTCAGCTGGCTCATGAGCAAGTACCAGCACTTGGACTGTGATGGCAGCACACTCCTTATGCAGCCTGGGCACCCCACAGCACATCCAACAGGCAAAATTAGTATTAGGGAAACATAAAACTGCATCTTTAATTTTGAGCACTCGAACCCTGCAACATTCACCAGTATCTTTGTCTTGAGAGGTGAGCATTGTATTCATCATTCCTTTATCCCCTCTGTCTTGCAGCCAATTCTGCTTTTTCACCCTCCCTACTCCCATTCTTCTTTTACTTCCAGTATTCTTTTACTTCCAGTGCCAGGAAATGGTGAACACTCTTACACCCTGCTCCCTCCTCCAAAACAGAGAAATTGTAATAAATGAGTGTAAATTAGCAGGCTTGGCTAGCACCTAAGTTTCTCAAGCTTGCCAAGAGTAATACATACATGAGTGTTCAGCAAAACAGCTCCACAAAGTCACTCATACCTGAAAGGCAGAGCACTTGCAAGTCATGCCTTGAAACCACAGCCCCAATACTCCCAGCATCCCAGTAAAAACAACTTGGAGCCTGCCCTAAAATCAGTGGCCAGGAGGTTTGTGTTTGTCCAAGATGAACAAACAAATTACCGGAGAAATGAGAAATAAAAATCAGTGCAGGGACTGGGGCATAACTCATGACACAGCACATCTGTCCACTTGCTACGGAAACTATGTTTGGCAAGTATCAGGTGTCTGAATTTCTGCTTACGTACATCTCCCTGGACAGCAGGGTATTAATAACACAGGCAGCCTAAAAACAGAAGCTATCACCAAGAAAAGCTGCCTTCTGCCGAGAGCCCCTTGCTGTAGCCTGAGTATTGTTGTGCTTTCCTCAAACAACACAGAATTTTGCTTCCTTGCTGCTCCGAGTTGCCATCTAAGCTGATCTCAATTGAAGGAAGATGAACAAACAAAAGGAAGGGAAAGGAAAATTACAGCAGGAAGCAACCCTTATTGTGAGCAGTTTTCTTGAACGTCTTCCCATCGAGGCTCACACTGCTATGTGACTCTTGAGAAACAGCAGCAGCCAGGAGTTCAGCTTAAAGGCACAAACCTTTCCAAAAGACCTCCAGAAGCCAAAGTCCCTCATGCAGGGGACATGCAGGAGCTCCTGCAGCCAGACAGGACAGCCCTGGCACTGCAAGCAGCATGAGAAGCTGAGTCAAACATGGAAGAAAGCAGCAAATGGACACAGGCAGGGGCAGAACACTGGGCACAGAGATGAGCACAGCAACAGAAACAGAGTGGGAAGAAAGCAACTCCATGTTCAAAATGCAGGCCAAGGCACTGGAATGGGAAGCACAGGAATGGAGATGCTCAGGCTTTGGGGAATGTGGAACTGCACCAGAGAAGTTACTTTGGATAAACAAAGTTTTCTAAAGAGCAACTTTAACTCAGAACCTAGGAAGGAGCACTTGAGGCAGCACCACAGAAATGGGCATTTTTGGTTCAGATCAGTGTCAGGTTTCTCATGTATTCTCAAGGCGTGTTAGAGACGTGACTCCCAGCAGCGCAGGCACTCGGTGCCCGCAGAGGGGAGAGGCTTTCCTCACAAACGCGTGGCTCCCCAGCAAGCCCTGTGCTGCGGCATGGCCACACAGCTGCGCCGTGCTGCCCCCCGGTGTCAGCACATTCGGCTCCCAGCAGGAGGAACGAGCCACATTTCTGCCTCATCCTGACTCAACAGCCATCTTCATGTGCCCAGCACAAAGTCAGAAACATGGATTTAAAAAGAAAACTGTCTATTCTGGGCAGGTGCATTTTGCTTCTTTTCTGCTGCTCTCTGCTGTATGATGTCAAGGTAGAAGTTTTTCAGAGCTGCACATCAAATACAGACAAGCAATTTCTGCCAACCACTGTGGTAGTCATGTATCTCAAACCTCAACTGTGTGTATTTCCCAGGGGTTTGGGGTGCAGGCACTGCCTGTTTCCCATCAAACAAGGCACAGGGAAGGAAGCCTGCAGATGTTCACACCAACACTTCCACTGAAAGGCAAGAACAGTCCATGAGCATTGGGCTGGTGAAGGAATTCCCCTGGCCTGCCCAAGGTGACAAGTATTTGATATGAAGATGGACTCATCCAAGTGGCATCCTCAAGAAAGGAGAATGATCTAATCTGAGTCACCTAGACAATGTCATTATGATCCCACGATTATTCCAGTGATCAGGCCAGATAGATCACAATCAGCAAGGCCAATCAGCAAGGTTTAGATTAATTTTTCTCTGCCAGGACTTCAACTAAAGTAGCCAAGAAATTAGTGCCAGCCACCTACCTAGCTGGTTATTATCACCTGGGCTTTCCTCTAAAATCTTCTGCCAAGCCTGACCAGCAGCCAACAACAATAAAGTGTTTAAGACAACAAAAGATGAAGGCTAAGTATGTGCACAGAACCCAATCTGGGTCTTCTACAGATCTCAGACCTGCACCAAAATCAAATTCTAACTGCACAAACTGCCTGTTCAAGCAGGACTGGATACCTGCCATCTGCAATGACAAGCTAGTTGGAACAAGAATGAATCTTAATGCATTACAAAAAGCTACACTCAATTCTCTGAACTCATACTACTGCTGACAAAATCTGCCTTTGCACTCCTGGTTATTACAATATTTCAATGTGCTTATCACCCCCTGGAGCAGAAGACACTCTTGGTTTCATGCAAGCACTGAAACTAAAATGCAGTGACAAAGGACAACAGAACTGCCAGTAGAACTCAGACTGCTCTGATTATTGGTGCATCTTCTCAAGAGCCTCCATCAGTGCAAATATGTGAGAACTTTCACAAAACACAGACGTTCAGTTAAACAGAAGAACCATTACCAAGAGCAAAGAAAGTTGGAAAATGGTAATTTCTTTAATAACCTGTCATTAATTATAAATTTAAGACACAGTTGCTTGCATTAGCCAACTCTGAATGGACAGCCTCACATTTTCTTTCCAGTGAGCTCTAGACACGAGTTATAAAATTAACTGAAGATTCTGGACTATTGTAGCTGTGTCACAGCACGGGCACTTGTGAGCACGAAGTCAAGGATATCTTCCTATGTCCCTTGATGGCTAAACCACAGGGACAGGATTTGTTAACAGAGTTCTTGCCTAGGAAAGCCTGAAACAGTCTAGGCAGGATGGACCAAGCCAGGGCAGCAGACCCAGCAGAAGCTCCACCTCAAAGGTTTTTAAGTTGAGAAAAATATGGCTACAGGCATAACAATTTTAAGTCTATTTCTGTTTCTTCAGGCTTGGCCTTTGCCTTGGCTGCTTCTTTGGTCTCTGCACAGCGTTCTTACCGCTGGCAGAGGGAAGCCTGAGAGTTACTTCATCGTCCTCTGTGTCATCATCCATCCGAGCAGCTTTCCGGCGCTCAAGCACTGCTGGAGTACACACTGGAGTAGGATCCTGAAGAGATCACAAAAACAGGATTCACAGCAAAGCCATTTGCCAGAAAAAGCTGTCCCTGCCCTGGGGTACCACAAGACACCAGTCCAGCTCTCCTTCAGAAAACTGTTTACGTTTTATAACTAGCTACTTTTGTAGACATTGTTTCTTTGGACAGAAGCGTCACCTTCAAAGAAGGTGAATGTGTATGTGTATGTGAAAGGCAAATGGAAATTAACTCACATTTTTTAACATGTTGTTATGCACATTTCCCTTCTAAACTTTGTATTTCCTGACTCAAAGCACCATGAAAGTCAAGTGGAACATAATAAGGGCAACGAGGTGGGGGCTGAGGGAGTATATTTGAGACTGGCATACAGAAATGCCACATTCAATTTTACAACAGAGCTGAAACATCCCAGCTTTGTTATCTCAGTAAGCCCTCAGAACTCAGTTGACAGAATGTATTAGTTATCCTGTCTGCCTCACAAAAAGCCATACCCAATTATCACAAGTAAACCCCAAATAAATCCCCCAATTATCACAAGTAAACCCAGTAATAATAAAAATCCCCAAACACTCAACACCACAACTCACAACAATGATGAAACAGAAGAGAAATGTTAATGTCTTAGACTTTTTAGACTGCCAATATCCCAAATCTCAGTCCTGATGACTTGAACTTCCCTTTCATCCTACTGCTACTTTTACCTGGCATTTGTTTCCAAACCACTAACTACTGTGCCTGGAGAGTGTGGGGTAGGAGGGACAACACAGATGGAAATGGGGACAGACAGCACTGCACTGTATCAACAATTTAACTCCCTTTCTATCAAAACAGGATGGCACTGAAACACAGTCCAACAGAAGGACTCCATCAAGGAAATCATGTCATCCCAGGGTAAAGCACAGGTGCAGGGGTGTACAGGTGCCCCAGCACCCTGCAGTACCAAGGGAGTGCTGGACAGCAGAGGCAGACAGCACTGAGGGACAGGCACTGCTGGTTACAGCGTGCTGAGCAGAAGCCTTTGCTACTAAACAATCTCACAGGAGAAGGAACCACGAGGATTCTATCACCATCCTCAGTTCAAGAGTATAAAAACATCTCAAAGGAGCTACTTCTGGCACAAACATCTCTCAGGCAAACAATGTTAAAGCTTTTGTGTGTTGAAATCAGTATTAAGGTGCCAGCTGAAGACTTCCAACATCTGCCCCAATGTGAATGGTGGTACTGGACACCACCAGGACTGGTCTGTCTTACCTGGCTGCTCAAAGAAATGTTCAGATTTGTTTTCTTGGATGTTTTAACTTTTTTCCTCTTTTTGGAAAGCGCCTGTGCAGCCTAGGAAGAAAGACAGATCAGGTGGATCACTACACACTTGTGTGAAAATGCAGTCACTTAACACTTCATAAGATTTGTTTCATAACTACAAAGCCTTTGTTACAGCAAATAGGTTTAAAGAAACAAACTGACTGATACAGAGGTGATCTGGTTTGAACAAAAACACCAAAAGCAACACAAGAAAATGTGCTCCTCTGCATTTATAAAACATTCCATGTTAAACAGCATTAACTGCTCACAACTCAAGTACCTGACCCAAGCACTCTGCAGAGGAACATGCAAGGGCTGTGGACAGAAGTTCTGGTTTTGGGACCTGCCTCCAAACCCCCACTCTGCCAAAGCCCCTCTGCTCTTTGGTGATCTGCACTCCAGTATTAAACCACAGAATATCCAACTGCTTGTACCAACAGAACAAAAGGGACGTCTGCCCTTTGCTGTTACCTATTATTTCTCTACAAGTAAACATGCAGGCACATGGAGTGCAGCCCAGCAACAGCACCACACTGAATTCCTGGGGCTTCCATACAGTTCCTAATAAAAGTGAGCCTCCCTGGGGCTCCAGCTCTTTTGCCAGTTCCACACAAAACACATGATTTCCATGCATTCAGCACAACTCTAGAAACACATCTTGCTTAACACACTCACTGAAACAATGCCAAACTTACAAATCCTGGGAAGTCATAGTCCAGCCCCTTCTCAGCCAGCTTCTTCCGTAAGAGCCTCTCCTTCCTCAGCAGGCGCTGCGTCATCCGGGCCTTCTCCAGCAGGGAGCGCACGCGGTTGTAGCGCCGCACGGCCGGCTGCGAGGGCTGCCGAAACATCCTGTCACAGCCCTGGAACAGGCTCTCGTGGACCTTCTCAGGAGGCACGAACTGACCTGCAGCAAGCACAGCGCACGGGTTACAGCTGGGCTCCCCTTCCTGCCGAGGGCACTCACACAGCACAGCTCACAGCCACAACACCGCGCTGCTCAGCGAGTCAGGAACAAAGAAACCAACGCTGCACCCTCAGCCAGCCACAGAAATGGGGGGGTGGGTGTGCAGGGGGATAGAATACAAGAAAATAAAGATAGTGTAGAAAGTAATCTTACCCCTGAGGAGTCGCAGCTGGGCCAATTATCAAAGATTAGGAACAGGCCTGATTTTACCAGGCCACAGCTGTAAGCAATGAGAAGATGCTATAAAAGAGTGGGGTGGTTGGGTGAGAGGGGAGCTAGAGTCAGCTGGCTGCTTTGTGAAGAAGAAAGAGTCAGTGCTCTGAGGAGCTGCCCACGAGAAACACCAAGAAGGTATGGAACTTTTGTGATAAGGAGACAGCAGTGTGGAACTCTTGCAATGACAACGTGGGTGGATGGATAAAACACTTTAACAGTTTCATCCAGAAAGATCACACAAAATTGTTTTACAACAACACATCAACTTATAATCCTTTACAAAGAAAGTTCTACTGTTACCATGACTGAGAAACTCAGTGATTTAATCAATCTTTTACTCAAAACCTCCTTTTGTCCAACCTCACAGACAACTGCAGCAGTTGCAAATGCCAAAGAGTGTCCATGTGAAAGGAATGATCTCTCCAGCAAACCCAACTCTGTCCTGAGATTTCGTGTTACACAGTCACTAGGAGCAACATCAGACCAGAGGTAAAACCAGCACTAGTGACCAAAAGCCTGCTGAGCATGCTCTTTACACATGATGAAAATCTTTACACATGATGAAAAGCTCAGCCCCACAGAAAATACTTCTGGGACAAAACTTCATTAAAAAACCCCTAAAATTCTATGCACAGTTGAAAAAGAAAAATGAAATAACCACAAGTTTCCTTTGCATGCTAGAGAACTTAAACTCAGCTTATACTTACACTTCAGCAGTCTCTCAGAGAACAGGTAGTTGTTCATTGTGTCTGCAACAATCTTGGCCACATCATCAGACTCAAACTCCATAAATGCATAGCCTTTGCTGGCTCCAGTCTGTGAGAGACAAGGGAGAAACATCAAACAGTGCTTTGGTACTTGAAGAGCTCTATTAAAATTATTTTATTCTTCTAAAGTCATAGCCCATTCTCAGCTAACGACAGCTAAATTCACAAAGGTCACTGAAACTGTGAGAAATGCAATTCAGTCCTGAAAGACAGATTTAGTCCTAAATTGGTATCATGTTATTTGTAAAATACATATTTGCACACAAAACAAACTGCTCACAAGTATCTACTTGCCAAAAAAACCCCAAAGCTGCCCTGCATTGCTGCTGTTCCACTGTTCCATGCTTATACAGTAATGTTAAAATGTGACACCAAACCCAGAAGTGAGAAAAAATTAGCTTTATCCAACACAGCAAGTAAGTTAAAATAGAATCGTGGCACTTCAGTTGTACCCTGAACTGGAGCACGCCAGCATTTCCCACTGGAGTGAATTTACTCACGTTAAAAAGGCCCGCAAGAGCCGTGCCCCGGCCGCCGCCTGGCAGTCGGGGACAGCCCCGGGCCCTGCCGCTCCCACGAGGGGCTCCCGAGGGCCTCAGGGCGCAGCGGGCTCTGCGCGTTCCGAGGGCCCTCGCTGGGCACGGGGGAGCCCCGGCGGTCACGGAGCCGGCCCGGCCCCGGGCGCTCGGCCCCATCACGGCCCCACACGGACCGCTGCTCACCTTCTTGCTCCGGGAGAGCCGCAGCCGCGTCACCGTGCCGAACTGCCCGAAGTACTCGCGGAGCTGCGGCTCGCACAGGCCCCGCGGGAGATGCCCCACGAACACCACGCCGGGCGTCAGCTCCTCCTGTGGGCACAGAGACCGCGTCAGCCCGGGCCGGGACTCACCGCACCGCGCCGCCCCCGCCCCGCCGGGCAGCCCCGCTCACCTTGGCCGTCCGCTTGGTGCGGGCCCGCTGCACCTTCTGCTGGAACTGGCGCTGCAGCCGCGGCTCCAGCGCCAGGAGCGGCGCCGCCCTCACGGCCGCGGTACCCGCGGGCACCTCCGCCGCCATGGCCTCCCCCGCCGCCATGCTGCCTCCGCGCGGCCGCCGGAAATGCGTCACTGCCCTCGCGCCGGCGCCGCGCGGCCAGACGCCGTCTCCTGGCAACGGGGCGGACGGGCCCTCGCGCGGCCACACCGGGCCCGGCCCCGCCGCTCCGGGAGGGCGGCCTGGGACACCGACACCCCGGGGCGGCAAACCCCCGCCCTGGGAGCGGCCAGCTGCACCCCCGGGGCGAGCAGCACTCTCTGGGCACCCTCCCAGCCTCCCCCACGGCCATTGCTGGCTGCTCGGGCCGCTCAGGCGGTGCGCGGGGCAGCCCGGCGCGGCGCTGCAGGCGGGGCGGGGCAGGCGCGCGCCGGCGGCGCGGAAGGCCCCGTGGGCGGGAAGCGGCGGCACCATGTCGGTGAGCGAGATGTTCGCGGCGCTGCAGGGAGTGCTCGGCCAGGACCAGGACATCCGAGAGGTGCCGGGGCGGGCGGGACCGGGAACGGGACGGGGTGGTGCCCTGGCTGTGGCTCGGCTGACGGCGCGCTGTGCCCGCAGGAGATCCGGAAGGTGGTGCAGGCGCTGGAGCAGACGGCGCGGGAGATCCTGACGCTGCTGCAGGGCGTGCACCAGGGGCCCGGCTTCCAGCACAGTGAGTCCCGCGGAGAACAGCCGGGGGCGGGAGTGGCCCTGGGAGCACGCGGGTGCCCTGTCCCGGGACCCTTCTCCAGGGTCCAGTCTCTCCCGGGGCCTTCAGCGTGGGTTTCCCGGAGGCAGCTGGGGAGAGGAGAGCGCAGCTGCGAGGTTTCAAGCCAGACAAGCAGTAAAGCTGCCGTTCGGCGTTATGGACACTGTTCTGTCGCTTTCTCCCTCCCTAGCATGGTGCTTTTCTGTCTCGGTATAGAGCAGTGTGTTCTTTTCCGGGTATTCACATCCTGGGCTGCTGAGTTGGCTCTGTAAGTGATTTGTGCAGAAATTGTGTTATCATCTCTTGTTGGGCCTCTTATCAGTCTCATCTCTTCACCCCACACCGCAAAAAGCTGTGTTCCTGAGCACTGAGGGGGTATTCAGGATGGGGTAGGGTGAGGGGAACACACTTCAATCTCGTTTGTACAAACACATTCTCTCTGTGTGTATAAAATCTGCTTAATGCGGCAAAATGTAAAAAGAATTTGCAAGGGCTGAAACAGCAGGACCTGCCCTTGATGTCTGCTTGAGTGGTAGCAGGAATTGTTCTGCAGCTTTGGAGGTTTGGGTTGTCATCAGCCTGGTTCGAGGCTTCTCAGGTGTTGGACAGAATGTTTCTGGGCCAGCCCATTTCCTCCAGGCCACGAGAGCAGCTCTGCATGCCCAGGTGTCAGATCTGCTCTTTCTGCCCCCTCATTTCTCAGCTTACTGATGGCACTACTGGAATAAACCTAAATATGTGCATTAAGAGGTGGTTTTCTCCAGTCAGTTAATATCTTGTGAGAAGAAGCAACCATCCTGACTTTGCTGGAAACTCTTGAGAGGAATTTGTGCAGGCACTGAAGGGAAACAGGAGCAGCCTCCCCGGGTGCTGTGTTTCTCCCTTGCAGAGCTGATGGGTTGTTTCAGCCTGATGAGGTTCCCCAGCACGCTGGGGCTGGGGCTGGAGGCCTGGCCTTCCTCTGGCCTCAGAGAGGGTCTGTGCTCAGCAATGAGCAGCACCTGAGCTTTGAGCTGTGCAGGCAAGTGCAGGTTCCATCTGCTGGGAAACATGGCAGTGCTGGAAATCAGAGCTGCTGAGTGGTGTTTTGCACAGGTTCAGTTCTCTAACCTGGGAACATCCATGTTCATTGTGTGGGGAACAACTTCAGGTATGTAGTTGTAGAGGCCCATCTTCAACTCGGTGTATTTTCACTTGATTTTTAATTCCTGGAGAGAGCTGGTCCTGGAACTTGAGGAGTCTGAGAAGAGATTTGGAATAATTAAAGAAAAAAAAAGGACAAAACCAACGAAAAAATGGAAAACAAACAAACAAAAAAAATCAAACCAATAAACCACAAACAAATAAACAATCAGGCAAAAACCCCAAAGCCTCATCTTATAATTATTGCAAAAATAATGCCTTATAGGTCAAGAGTTAACTTGTGATAGCAGACCTGTGAATTTGTCATCAAATTCAGCTCTGTTAGTAAAACCATGGGATAGTTGGGAGTTTGATGGAGGACAGCTTCCCATACCAGCCAGTGGCTTTTAAAATGTCATCTCCCAGAGGCTTCCTTGGTGCTTGTCCCAGCTGGAGCTGGAGAGCTGCTGGGAGGGCTGGGCAGGGCAGCGTGTGCTGCATCGGCTGTGGCTGGAGACAGGCAGGGCCAACACAGCCCCAGAGACAACTCTGTCCTTGCTCTTGAGGCTGCAAAGCATCGGTTTGAATCTGGGGCTGTGTGTGTGTCACTGGACATTGTCTGAGCCTTTACAGTAAGGATTGTTTCTCTTTGTCACAGGTGCCTCTGCAGAGCCCAAACGGGAATGTGTTCCCTACTGTTCCCCCAGCCACACGGTGCTCACCTGACAGAGGCAGCCCTGTAGCTCTCAGTGAGCTTCACACAGCTCTTTCATCCTGGCTGCCACATGGAGCACTCCCACATGCTGCTTCCTGAAACTTTCCTTTTTTCCATGTCATTCTCCTCTCTTTTATTTTCTAAACAGAAACTATGTGTTATTAACAGAAGTTTTATAATCACACTAGAGTGACTCCTCGTGGGTGTTGTTTGCTAAAAACCATCCCGGCTTTCAGATGCAGCTTTTGTGAATAGTCCTGGCCTCTGCACATGGAGATGCAGGAGGGCTGCCAGGTTGATCTTTGTCCTTCCTCGGGCTGTGACCCGGCTGTGTGAGGGCTGCAGGGACGCTGTGGCCGCCGGCACTGCAGGCACTGTAGCGGGGCTGTAACTCTGTCGGCGAACGGGAGGTGGCAGTGGCTGCTGCGGGAACAAGAGATCATTCCTCTGCAGAGCTGCAACCCAGGCTCTGCAAATACATCGTAAAAAGCAGGAAATGCAGTTTCCTGAAGGGATGTTGCACCTCATGTAGCCAAATTCTGATGGATTAGAAAAAAAAAAATAGGATAATATTTTATTATAGAGAAAGAAAAGTTTCTTTTCCTTTGCCTGTGAGAGTTGCCTGACAGCAGTTCTTGGTGTGTGCTTCCTTTGGAGCCAGCTGCCGTGTGCAGTGCTGTTCCATTGCTTGGGATCTGGCTGTTGCTGGGACATCTTGGCTCAAGTTCCAAACCAAGGCCCAGAGCAGATCAGACAGCCTGGAATTCCAGAGTCTTTTTGCTTTACCTCTGTGGCTCATGGTGCCACCAGGAATACTTCTCAGGTTGATTCCAAGTGTCAGTAGCCTATCTTGAGCAAGAAAGAAGTGTAAATAGCACTGTTTACACTGGGAAACTCTGTTTACAAACCTCTGCTGCCTGTCAAATACCCTTTTCCTGAGTGTATTCATTCCCCAAATGCTGTGCTGTTTCTTTTTCAGTTCCAAAGAAGTGTCAGAAGGCTCGTGAGCACTTTGGTACAGTGAGGACACAGATGGAGTCCCTGAAGACCAAGTTTCCTGCTGATCAGTATTACAGGTGTGCAGGATCACACACAACCAGACACAGATATGTATGGGAATTGCTTGGCATTTGGTATCATTGCTTTGGAATAATGATGTAAAGGTTGATGGGCTGAATGCTTTCTCTTTGAAAAGCAAATCGTGGTAGACAAGTGTGAGGTTTTTATCAGCATAGATAAAAAATGCTTTTGCTCAAACACTTTAACTTTTCACCAAAAATACTCAGTATTGAATTATTTTTCTAGAAATTTTCTTTAAAAAGAAAAAGGAAAGCTTAAGAAGTTGGAGCTGCCCTTGTGTCTGGGAGCAGGGCATTTGCTGCTCCATTAATTTCAGTTAAGTTGTTCAGTTTGGGGCGTTCCTGGAAGCAGAGCTCTAAATCTGTCATGAAATGGCTGTTTGGTTCTGCAGACACTAAATGAAGTTGTCACCTTTGTGTTCCGTTGCTGCCGAAGGGGACAGTGCCTGGCAAGAACATTTCAAAGAACAAGAATCTTGTCAGTTGAGATCTGCTGAGGGAAAGCTCTGGCTGTCTGTGGGCGGCACAGCCTGGAAAAGTGTGGGAGCTGAGGAGGTGTGTGAGAGGGGTGAGCAAATGTCAGTGTCTGGTGTGGTAACCTGGGTGAGGAGTTCTGGAGTACCAAGGAGATGTCTTTTAGCTGGTGTCATTTTGATAAACCAAAAATACTGCAAAGTGCATGTGTTAAGGCAGAAAACACAACACACAGAAAATGTGTGTGTGTTGCCTAACGCTCCAGTAATAAACATTCATTATTTATACCTGGCCCTGGTGTTTCTCTTGCAGGTTTCATGAGCACTGGAGGTTTGTGCTGCAGCGGCTGGTGTTCCTGGCAGCGTTTGTAGTCTACTTGGAGTCAGAAACATTAGTGACCCGAGAAGCTGTTGCAGAAATACTTGGGAGTAAGTTAATGTTGTAGAAAGAAAACAATAACAAAAAGCTTGTGGCCTTAGACATTGTAGTTTTCAGAGGTACAGGGAAATAGCAGAACTTAATTTCTTCCTGAGAAACCAGTTCCAGACTTTATCTGGTATTTGATTTCATTATATAAACAACAAATTCTCAGAAGTCGACGGAAATTGGCAAACCTAATGTTAACCAAAGTACTTAGTCATTAATAAGTTCTTCATCAATGAAGGTCATTCATTCAAAGTGTGTAAGTGTACCAAAAGCACAACACAAAGATGAGAGCTTGTTTCTCTAACTTCTTGCTTTTGGTATTTAAAAAGTGTGTAAAACAGATTAAATTCTTTGCCATAAAAGAATTGTATCTTCACAGAGCAAAAGATTTGGAAAAAATAAGGAAAATAAATCCTGTATATTGATGTAAATCCAGTTACTCTGTTGGATGTACAGTTGAGGATGTACAAGATGCTGAATCAAGAACAGTGTGGCTCTAATTACATCACATACAGGAAAAGGCTGACTTTTATTTTGTAATAGTATTTCATAAATTTGATATTTCAAATTAGCACCAGTAAACAAATGCAATTTAAGGTGGCTGGATTTGGTCATGTTCAGCACCATCTCATCACTGCTCTGTTTTTGTCTCAGTTGAAGCTGATCGAGAACGGGGCTTTCACCTGGACATTGAAGATTATCTTTCTGGTGTATTAACTCTGGCCAGTGAGCTGGTAAGAGATATGCATGCGTTTGGTTTGAAACTGACCTTGAAAACAGAAGTAATGTGTTTTTTAGCTTTATCAAGTTGTTCTTGGCAGTTATGATACACAATACCTTGATCTGAACTTGTTCAGAGGCAAGATGCTTCTCTGCATGGTCCTCGATGATACTTCTAAGATTTAAACTTAAATTTTGATTTGATTGAAAATCCAGAACTATGCTCAACAAAAAGGTAGCTCTAAGTACAAATAATCTGACTGCCAGGACCACAAGTGCTTCGTTTGGTACAGTGACTGGTGGGGACTGTGATGTGATGTGGGTGCTGTGCTCTCTGCTGTCTCTGGCAGGCCAGGCTGGCAGTGAACAGTGTCACAGCTGGGGACTATTCTCGCCCTCTCCGCATCTCAACCTTTATCAACGAGCTGGATTCTGGCTTCCGCCTCCTCAACCTGAAGAACGACTCCCTGAGGAAGCGCTACGATGGCCTGAAATACGATGTCAAGAAGATCGAGGAGGTGGTTTATGACTTGTCCATCAGAGGACTCAACAAGGAGGCGACAGTTGGTGCAGGCGGGGAGAAGTGAAGTTTGCTCCTGGCACAGCATCATCGATTACCTCAGATGGTTGCCAATTTAGGAAGTACCTAGAGAAACCTTCCTGCAGTAGTTTAGAAGAACTGCAGCTCAAAGCTGCTTTCTATTTTCTTACAAAAGGTGTAGTACAGGTGTTAGATGTTTTGTAAAATCATGTCTAGATTAGGACAGGAGACTGTTTCCAGTGGAATTCCTCCGTCAAACACATGGTGCTGTTCTCTGCACAGCAGCAATAGTAGTCAGTAACTCCCATTAGTTCTGTCGTGTTGCTTCCCTGCTGTCAGGGAAGTGCTGTGGCTCTCTCTGCTCACACACCCTCAGAGGTGTGTGCACAGCACTCAGCTCAGTGCAGACACATGGGATCTTTAAAGAAACAGTGTGTAAATACTGACTTTTTTTTAAGATGCTTTTTTTTTCTTTTTGTTTCTTAAATTTTCACTTATGTAAGTTGAACAAATTTGCATAACTGTTTATGAACCAGATCTCTTTTTTTAATGGTTTCTCATTATGTACACCCTGTAATTGAGAAATTAGTGAAAATACTCCTGAGAATTCCTCTATTGGAACTGGTGTCTTGCACCCCAGTATCTCTGTCTCTCTCTTGGTCTCATATTTTTTTCTTTCCACCATCATTTCAGTTACCAGGGAGAGCAAGGTTTTCTTAGGTACCTGCTTTCTCTGTCTGGTATTTGTTTTAGTGGCATGAGTAAATGCAGAGTTTAAAATTATGATTTGCCTTCAGAACTCTGTAACCAATTTTTATGTTTTTTTAGCTTCCAAGTTTTCTGAATAGAGAAGTGTAAACTGACAAACTGCAGGTGGTGTCTGAGTTGTAACAACCTGTACAGGCCACAACTGTACCTGTATCCTGGGATTAAAAACAAAAAAACACCACAAAACTATAGTTTGTGTAGTAAAATGTGTGTCTCCAGAAATGAGGAGGTTACTGCTTTCAGGTAAGTATGTAAGATGTTTGCAAACAGCAACAGCCTCTTTCATGTGTGTAAATGGACAGACTCATGCCTCCCCATGTGTTTGTTCTAATGACTTTGAGTTTTGCCATTCTCCTACTTCTGGTGGTGCAGGAGGGTGAAGGAGAACAGCTGACTTAGGAGGAGGAATACTTCAGAGGATGAATGGGAACGGTCAAGTTTATGCAGAGTTTGTTTGCGTTTCGGTTTCTTAGTGAAGATTTACCACTGAGTTAGGGGGTTTTGTTTTTTGGAAGAAAATGGTTTCTTGGTTATTTTGGCCAATAAAAGCTGTTCTTTGATTATGGCCACTTGGTACCTCTGCCTGTTGTCTGATCATCTGCTGTTATTTGCTGCCCTTGCTGGGAACCTGTTCTGGAATACCAGCATTTCTGTTCATCCTTCAGCTGTCCTGGACAATAATGGAGTTCCTCCCCTTGGCTGTAGTTGTTCAGTGACACACTTCTAAACACTGCAAAGTCAAGCTGCAAACAGATTTCATAGGCTTTTTTAAATTTTTTTTTTAACTTCAAGCAATTTCACCAAGTAAAACAAGAGAGCTACCTTCGTGACCCAAGAGGTGGACAGACTATTTTAAGTGCATCTCATAATCTTTCATGTTTGTCCTCATCCTTTGTATCTTATGTCACTTTAACACGGGGAGATGGCAATATTCCCCTTTCACAGCTGAAGAAAATGAGGGTGTAACTTCCTGAGCCCTGTGGCAATGTAACAGCTTTCACAGTATTTGTTCTTGCCCTGTGCCAGTGTTTGCTCATTTCCTGACTTAATGCTGTGGCAGTGAGAGGAAGGAAGGAGCTTAAGCCAGTTTTACTGCCCAAACCAGAGATGGGGGTGAGCCAACACCCTAAGGCTGTGCAGACACAGCTGTGCACTTCAAGGTCACACAGGAAATCTGTGGGAGCAGGGGAATAGGGAAGGATTACCTGAGCATCAGTTTGGTGTGCCTTAGCTTAGAGGACTCCTGGCATGTGGGACTGGAATGTGAGACCATGTGGCAGGGCAGCTGCTGGTTAAGGCTTTGCACTGACTTGCATCCCAGGTGCTCCAGTTGCCTTTGGTCGTGCAGCAGGTCTGCTTCCTGACAGGGGATGCTGTGTGCCTAACACAGCTGTTCACTACATCCCACATCTGCCAGCTCTTGCTGCTGGGTTCTGAGAGCTGCTGGAGATGGAGCAGTGCTGTGCCACACATACAGGTGCCATGGGGGGGACAACTGGAAGAGCAAGGTAATTACTTGGGGCTTACAGAGGTGCAAGGTGTGGGATCCTTCTGTCTAAGGCTCTGTGAAGAGCAAGTGCCCAAGAAAGAAACACTCAGTGATGTCTTCTTGGAGGGTGTTTAGCAAACAGCTCCTTCTTTCCTGTTTTTAAGTCTTGGGGAGAGCCTGACATCATCCTCTGGAAAAGCACTGTTTGCAAGAGCCAGGCTGCACAGCTCATTCCCAGCATGGGTCTGAAGAAGGGAGAAGGAAATGACTCACCTAGGCAGCAGCAGGGGAAGATGGGGATTCTTTTGTAGCTTCCTCTGTATCGCAGTAGCCTGTAGGACCTTGTGACCTTAACAAGGAATCTGCACATTTCTCTGATCCTAAATGGCAAGTGTGTTCCTGTCCCAGAGCTGGGAGTAGAGGGAAGAAGGGAAAACCCAGAAGGACTTGAATAGGGAAGGGGGGAGCAGGGAATGGCCGTGGACTGCAGAAGCTTGATGGCTCACGGTGAATCAGATGCACTTGAACACTGAACCAGTGACTCCTGTTGGTGCTGAATGGACTGTGCAGCGTGTGCTGGCAGCTGGGAGGGGAGTGAGTCAGCGCAGGAGCACTGGAGAGGCTGACTCAACACCCAGCACGGCTGTTCCCTGAGCCACTTCAGCCTCGAGTGTGTCCCTGGGAGTGCTCTCTTGGATTGTCTTTGTATTCACTAACTTGTTTGTTTGGATTTTTCACATCTTGATGTCATTTCTGTGGGCTTGCTTTATTTCAGTAAAAAGGGTACTTAAATAGTTGATTAATGGCTCTTTATTTATAGCCCTGCCTGTTGAAGCCCAGCAGATCAATGAAAGTGCTGACCTGAAACAGTTTGGGAAGCAGGGGTGAGCAGGATGCACAACAGACCTTGGGGCTGGCTCTTGAACTGGGCTCTGCCTGCTGGAATTGATTAACGGCAGCCAGCCCAGCCACCACTTTAAACTGGCACTTGTCAGAGGTCACCTTATCACCTCCAGGCTGCCCCTTCCTGGTGCCAGCAAACCAGGTGTCTGTGCAGTGAGCTGGATCAATGAACTGATTTAGTTGAAACAATCTTTATTTTTCAGCAGTGTTTGCTCCTGACCCGGTGCATCACACAGTTCCCCTCCATGCTGTGCCAGTGTGCTGGAAGGAGGCTTCTTCCTCTCCCTGCAGTGCCAGCTTTCAGTATTCTCTGAGCTGTAACACTGTGTGGTAAATTGTTAGATTTTTCGTAACTGCTTCCCGTTTTGAGAGGATTGCTAAGGATTTTCTCTCTGAACAAATAATTTGCCTTCATTTCACTGCAAAGTGAGTGAGCTACAGAGCTTCACCCAGGTTTTTCAGCCAGCAAGCTCATTACACACCAAGGCAATTAAGGGGAGCAGAAAGTGAATGTGGATGATGCTGGGGGTTTGTGTGTGGATCCTGACCTGTCATCTGCAGTCCATCTTGTTCAAGTACTGTCACAGGAAGAGATCTGCACTGGATGCAGGGTACAGCTCTACAAAAGAGTCTAGGGGTTGTTCAGAGTCTCCTCTCTGCTGAATTCATGGAGTGCTGTGAAACGAGTGTTTGGATTTCAAAAGGAAGACTCCTATCTGTTTTGTATCTCCTGTCTGTGTGTTGTGGGTCAGGCATGAATTAGGTAAGATGGATATGTCCTTGCAGGTTTCACTGCCTGTTTATTGTCACTTCAAACTGGCACTTCTGGTTTGCATTGGTTGGTCAGCACTGGAGGCTTGCCCTGCCCAAGGAGAACATGGCTGTTTGAAAACCAGCCCTTTCTTGAAAGGAGGAATACACTCCTTGTCTGAGTGCTTGTTCACCTGCACATTCACACTGTGGGTGTACAAACATCTAACCTGGGGAAAATGTAGGAGCCTGAGCTCTGCAAGGTGCTCTGCTCCCCTGGAAGTCCTCCCAGGGATGTGGCTCTGGCACTGCAAGGGAAGTTCCTGTCCTAGGAGGGAAGGGTTCAAGCTACCTGGGCCTCCACTGCAAACAAATCCTTTGCCTGATTCCATGCAGAGAACCTTCCCTGAGAGGGCTGTGAGCAGGCTGGGTCTTCGCAATTGCAGCTGAGAAGATCTGAGGGATGCAAAGGCTGCACTGGTGGAGATCACACTGGGGCAGGATTTGAGCTGGAAATTATTATTATGTTAATCCTTGCTAATGGATCTAGAGCCTAATGCCATCTTCTAATCATCTTCTAATGCCATCAACTCTATCCAGCTGTGTAACTGCTCCCAGTCAAGCCTGGGCAGAGACCAGTGCTGGAGGATGCTCTGCCTGTGTTCTGATTGCCCCAAAGCGTTCCATCTCTGCAGAAGAACAGGAACTCTGTTCCTATCACTCAACCTTTCCATCATGTTGTAGAAGGGTTTCTCTCAGGGGATCACCTTCAACTTCCCAGAGGAGGTGTATTCTTTTCTAATGAGTGCCCTTAGGGCTTGCCTGGAGTATTTAGACTGTACAGTGTTACTGTCAAAACTTCCTTTTCTCTTCTTTGCTTGTACCTATGTCTGGTCAGATTACTCCTCTGCAGCAGCATGTGAGAAATAAGGCAGTTCCTTCATCTGCCTGATCAGTAAGACATTTTGCTCCTTCATACTCCACTGTAGTGACAGGTCATTCGATGACAGAGAGAGCTTTGAATATTTATCTGATCTCTGGGAGGACAGTTTCCTCTGTTGCTTTCAGTTCCAGGTTTTCCAGTTTCAAGTCAGAGAACGTCAGCCTAGTTCCAGCTAAATCTTACCCAATTCCCCAGCACACACATAAGAGGAGACATCACAAAATGGGAGTTACTACAGCTGCCTCATCCATGAGCCCTGAAGGGATCTCTGACATGGTGCTAGAAGATTTAAACTTTTATCCCTTTGAACATGTCAGGGACAAGCAAGACAGTGCAAGATTCACCAAAATCTCCTGCTGGGAGAAAAAAAAAATATTTCTGGGACTTCTGTTGCATTATAAATTCACGTGCAGCAAGTCAGGAGACCTGAGATGATCTCAGAGCTATTTTTCAGCATTTGGTGTATGCTGAGGTCAATCTCAGTATCCAATGACAACTGCTTGCTGCCAGACCAAAGCTGGTCTCAGATGTATCTCACATCCCTCTCAGATGTGTTCTTGATCAAACAGTGAGACCCACACTGAGCACCCCTTCCCCCTCTGCACTTCCTTTAATGACAACCAGGAAAGTATGAGGACACCTAAAGGAGAGGATCTCTATTCACTAAAGCAGAGGTGTCTGCTCTCTGAAGTATTTGCTCTTCATCTCCACGTCTTCTTCAGGCTTTCCCACCCGGCCTCATGACTCATAAAGGAGCTTTTCTTTCTTTCCTTGGGACCTGAGCTCACAGAGGGCTCTCAGTCCAGTGTTTTGTCATCTTCTGTGTCTGCCTTCAGAACTCAAAACTGCATGGACTCTAAAAATAAAGACTGGCTTTTGTTGTTTTCCTGGTAAATGACCAGTAAGGCTTATACAAAATTCTTTTTAAAGGTCATTTATGAGTTCTGGTAAATCAAGGAGGTAACCAACTTTTTCCCCCTGACAAGGGGTACTTCCAGAAAGGTCTGCTTGTACTTCTTGTGTAAATTTGGGGGGCAGGAGTCTTGAAAAGTAATCTTAGTGTTGTCAGTCATGACAATGAAAGGCATAAAAATATTACAGAGACCTAGGAGGACAGCCAGCTTGGAACAAATAATTGCTTTCTTGGCTTGCAGACAACCCTGTTCCAAGTACCCAGGGTTATAATAGCATTTTGTCAGTTTGATAATCAGAAATGGAAAAATACAGCACGACTAATCTCCATGGCTGCCAAGTAAGATGTGTACATGTGATACTGAAAGACCTGGAACTTCCCAGGAGAGGCATCATCTAGTTCAGAAGGTGCCTGAGGATTATGGAAATCTACTGCCTTGTCAGTGTACTGACACTCTTGCCCTTCCTGTGCTGCCTCACCCCACACCCCAGGCACTCACAGGGCCACAGGGATTGTTCCCTGCTCATGTCCCCTTTCAACACCTGTAATTTACAGGCAGGTCAGCAGCTGCACACACCAGGTACATAAAAGTAGCCTGTGTTGGAAGCACAACCTCTGTCCAGTCTGACAGGTTCAGCAATCCCACTGCTGCTTCCCAAAGCTGTCCCAGATCAAAGGGCTTGTACTCACTGTTCCTTGGCCACAGCTCTTTAGAACAGGGCTACGGCACCACGTACACGTCCTGCTCATAACTCAATACCCGGTGATTATTCATGGACCTTCTTCTGGGGAGAGTTTGGTTCAGAGGAAATAGGCCATGATTACAGGAGCCTGGCAGGCAGGTGCTTCCTGTGATACCTAGAAAAACCTTGAATCTGACAAATTGAACAATCAGCCAAACATAAGATTGATGCTAAATATCAGACCCTTTATGTACTTATTGTTCTCTAACCTTTTTGAATAGCCAGGCTGGCTGAAGGTATCTTGATTTAAAGATATGACTGTACAAACAGTCCACTAGTGGTTTCGAGCATGAATTGAGGTGGAGAAAATCACTGTGCTGGAAAGTAATTGAAAACTTTCCAGCAAGCAAAGCTTTGTGGCTGTGAAAGCCACTCACTGTTTGGATAAATTGGGCTGTTACTGTACTTATGCCTTCTCTTGTCAGAGGTGCCCAGAGAAATGAAGAGAAAGTGGCTGTGCCCTTGTGGTCTTGGGAGAGAAGACAAAGGTGCTACAAGCTGTTGCTTTTTTGCATGTGAGGTGAATGGGGCTTGAAGGCTCATAAATGAGATCTGTCACAACAGCATATTAGAAATCTTCCTCCAGCAGCTGCTCTGCTCAGGCATCTGTCTCTGTGAAAAACAAATGGCAAACTAAAAGCAATGCCTTGTGCTCTTCACTGGTTGCTCAGTGCATATTTTGGGGGAACAGTTTATTGTCTAGTGATTAGAAAGAGCTGCAGGGAATTCCAGCTCACGGAGGGAGCCAGGCTGCTGCCCTGACAATCACTTTGACAGCTACAGAGCTCGGCTATGTGCAGCCATGCTCATGTCTTGGGTACCCTCCAGATGATGCAAATCTTCCCATCAAGGACAAGATGAAGCACTAAAGTGCTGGATGGTGCAGAATGAGAGAAAATACAGCCAAGTAGGCACACACCAGTGGTGTCTGCTGCAGTGCCCAGAGCAGTGCAACAAGCCCTGGCAGCTGTGGCCAGAGGACAAAGCACTGGGCACAGTCTGAGGCTTGCTCAGATGCTGGGTCAGTGGTGACTTTACAGGACTAGGGATACCTTTGTGAAGATGTCTTCTGTCTGCCTTCAGTGGTGATCTTTGATACTGGTTGATCTCTGGAGAAATACATAAATGTGCTTGTGTGAATCCTCCTGTGAAATAAATGCCTGTAACAAAAATGTTTTGTTGATAGTGAATAATACTGATTGGCTTTGTCTTTACCCTGTGGGCCTAAAAGAACATTTACAGGCTTTCCTCCCAGATCCATGGACCAAAATCTAGGCTCCTTTAGTTTAGCCTCCAGGCTGAAATCTGGCCTTTGCTGTGTAAGTCACAGCGTGACATTTTGCAAAGCAGCGGTCAGTGTTAATGTCAGGCTGAAAAGGTTAAACCCTGTTTGCTTTTTTACCATTGTTCAGCTTCGAGCCATTTCCCTGCTGTGCAACTGAGAGAGGCTGGACCTTATGGGGCAGTTATTTGAGGCCTCAGTTTTGGCTCCAGAGCAAAAGGGTTTGTGCCAATCTGTTGTTGTCTAGTGAGAATTCAAGTAGCAGGTTTGTACCATTCACCCAGTCCCATTTGGAGTAGCCCTGAGTTCTGTTCAGGGGATCCACAGAGCAGATGCAGGCACATTGCTCATCTGAATGCCACCCATATGAAGTGAAACACATACTCTGTAATAGAAATATTAAAAAATATCCACCTAAAGTAATTGAAACATAGTTATTAAAACATTTTATGTTACTCTACAGTACAATGTAAATTGTTCCTTTCAATTAAATTTTGAAATACACTAGATTACATAATTTAAATAATTGCAAACTCTTAAATTCATTATCAGTAGTAGCAGAGCTGTATTTACATATACTTCTGAGATATTTCAGATGCAGCATTATGTTCCAGTCCCTAAGTCAGTTAAATAACAGACTCTCACTGGGAGTGTGCTGCTCTTCCACAGGTTCTACACATATGTGGGGTTTATGTGTTTGCTCTTTTTTTTCCTCTCTTTTTTTTTTTTTTTTTGGCTGTGTGCATGCAGCTGAATCTGAACAAATTGATACCTACTTGATTTGGATTAAAGATGAAAGGCCTTTCTTTTTAAACAAGTGTTTTGACTGAATATACAGAGGTGAATAATGAAACACAGTCCTTAGGAGTAGTGGTGGAAAACAATTTTTACCAGCTTTCATCCTCTGTTGCATAATACTGCACCTAATTTGCTGAATACCCAGACTTTACCTAATGCTGATGAAATAAAGTCAATAGTGGAAACCTCTCTCATTGTCAAGACTGGCTTTCAAAACGATCCATGCAATGGCAAGCATCATACATCATTCTCCTGCAGTGCAACATTAACAAGTTAAATTATTATCCTTCAGTGATCTCCTCGAGTGGAGCCCATTTCTGTATGTACATGAGCTACAAACTATTGTGAGTCCAGAGGCTGGAGTTCAGCACCAGGCTGTGGCATTTGCTTCCAGTGCCAGTCAGAGTCTTTGGGGACCAGGCTCCTCCCTGTGTTGTCCATGGAGCACGTTCAGGCCACTGGGGCTCTCGATGGTCTTTGCATGCGGCACTGGCCAAGCCAAGCCTGCAGGACTCAGGGCCTGGTGTGAGGAGTGCTGATCATGATGTTGGGCAGCGCGTTCCGCCGCTTCTTCCAGGAGCCCAGCTCCCTGGAGTAGCGCCGGATCTGCCTGAACCAGTGGTGAGTCCGTGCCCGGTCGCTGTCCCGGAACACAAACGCCTCCCGCCTGATCTCAATGAGTTCGAAGGTGTCGTCGCAGTCGGGATCAGTGGAGACGATGCAATTACTCAGCCTCAAGGGCTCCCTGAGCAAATGGAACTTCCCGTTATTTTTGTCCCTGATGAGAACCAGCACTGCGTCCTTCACAGGCCCTGGCTCAGCCGATTCCAGGCTGGACTCGGACACACGCTTCATATTCACCAGGAGGAGGACCTGCATGTTCTGGAACTTCAGGGTCTTGCTGCCTTTCTTCACCCACTGGCCGTCGGGGGGCTGGGCCAGCTGCAGAGACCCCTCCATCACAAACCGCGTTTCCTCCCGCAGCCACCCGACAGTTTTGAGGGCGGTTTCTCTCATCTCGATGTTGATGACTTCCCTCTTCTTCTTGCTGTCCTGGCGAAAGGATCGGAGCGTCCACGTGTTCCCCTCCTGCTTGGTTTTCATGTTGATGTGCTCCAGGTGGGACTCGATGCGGCTCTTGGCCTCCCGCAGGCTGCCGTGGTCCGGGTGGTACTCGGTGGTGGCCTTGATGATTCTGCTGAGCAGCAGGGGGTACTTGGTGACCCTTTGCAAAGGGGCCATCAGGAAGGACCTCAGGTTCATCCGCCGCAGCGCCGTGTTGTCATTCTGGGAGACGTTGAGGAATATTCTGCAGGGATTTAAGAAGACAGGATGAAATGGTGGTTGTTCTGCCAGCAGATGCTGCAATCCTTAATGCAAATGAACAGCATGGTGCTGACAACTGCTGGGCACTGTAGCCCCCCCATTTTTAGCAACCTTGTGAATTCTGTCATATTGAAGACTAACAACCATTTCTGCAGCTGCACTCAGTTGCAGAATCCCGATGAGGTGCCTGGGACACTTTTACATAACATTCTAACAGTCTTCTATTAAATAATAAAATAGCAAGGGTGTGATCTTTCTCTGGTACCTACTGATGTAAACATGAGGCAGATACATCAGTTTATATCAGATTGCATTAACTTGTAATGCCTTTCATCATTAGATTACAAAACATATTAAACAAGAATTTGGCTGAGCTGTGGAAAGAGAAATTACTTGCCTGACATTGCCCAATAGACCATAGGAATGGGAACCAAATTCCAGTCATGTGTGCCACAAAGTGGCCTTCTGCAGTGGAAATCCAACCTGGGCTCCAGCACGGGGACTGAGAGCTGATCTCAGCTGAGTATTATTTGGTGACAGTTCAGTGCAGTGGTCACTGGGCAGATACTGCTAGCACAAAACACAGAGTATAGCTGGGGACCAACTGGTTGATATCAGTGGAGATACCAAGGATTGCATATTTTTTGAGAATAAATGACTGTCCTCATGCTAAGAGGGAGCAGTGATAACTGAAGAACATTAGCATCAAACTTTGATCTAGATGGGCTGGCAAAGGCTTCACCCTCAGCCTGCTGCCTTTCTGTCCCCAAAGCCTGCATGAATATGCTCATCCCCCTTCTCACCTGAGCAACTCCTTCTCCTTCTCCAGAGCATTGAGCATATTCACAGAGGAGGACTGCTGAAGACAGTACGTCTGAAAGGCTGGCAGCATGTTCACAAACTCCAGGAATATTTCTCCGATGCACACGGTCATCAGGTCATCGTCCCCCTGCAAGCATGCAATAGGGCCCTGCTCAGTTAGCGCTGGAGAGGCAGAGCCAAGGGCCTGCCTTCAGTCCTATCAGCATGAACTGCTGCAGGATCAGCTGAGTGCCAGACCAAAGGTGGAGCTGGGCTCACCCTTCGCAGTGGAAAGGCAGTTCCTGCAGGTTTGGGGGGAATCAGTGCCTGGGGAGGAGAAGGAAAGCTGGTCTAACTGCTTGCTTTTCCACATGCAAAGAGCTGTCTGCTCTCCTCCTGTGGTCTCAGTCAGCTCATCAGAGCAAGGGCTGGAAGGCCAGAGTGAGCTTCTTAGTCAAGAGGGTGTATTGTGCCCATGCTGGTGGGGCAGGAAAGCTCCTTACGCAAGGCAGGGTGCATCAGTAGAAGCGGCCATACACAGCTGTAGAGCAGGGAGCAGCCTGCACTGCCTGGCCCCACAGACAGTCTAGAGCCAAGCTGCAGCAAACTGCAAGCCAAGGCAAACACGGCCAAGTCAGCATGAAGCCAGCCAGCTCAGGGATGCAAGAGCACAGCCTGAGAGACAGAGCAACCTGAGCTCTGTGCCCCCATCATCACATTCTTACCAGCATCGAGCCCAACTGGCCTAAAACTAACTTTGATAATGGACCATTAATACTTGTTAATGGGATAAATGAGCAAGACTGCTGATGTCAGTGGCATCACCACAGCACAGTGAGTCCAACACCCGCGACCTGGCACAGAGCTCCTGAAATCTGCAGGAATAGCCGAGAGAGTAAGGAACTAGATAACTGACAGCTGACCATAACCCAGGAGTCCTACCTCCTGTTCCTCTGCTCCAGCTATGCTGCCCCCCTAATACAAAACCTATTCCAATCTGCCCAGTCCAGCCCCTTTAGAGGGCAGAGGCAGCATCATACCTGATCAAAGGCCTGATCAATCTCTTCTTGAAGTATCTCCAGGAAGTTCTCATTGAGGTCAATGAGCTCCTGGATGTTGCTGAAGATGCCCTGGAGCTGCTCCTGGCTGAGCAGGCCAGCTGCCTGCATGGGGAGGTAGAACTCCTCTTTGATGATGCGCAGGTCCTCTCCATAGCTGGCCTCTGTGTTGACAAACTCCAGCACGGACTCCTTGCGCTCCGTCCTGCGCTTGCGGCACTTCTCACAGAGGTCAGCGCGCCTCTGGTTGCAGTTCTGGACATCTGTCTCCACCGGGAGGTCCCTTTCTCCACAGTCGGTGCAGGGACGGTGGGCTTCCCAGGCCTGCAGGGAGCTCAGCGTTTCAGAGGCCCTGTTCCTCCACTTCCTGGCTGGCATCTGGCCAATGCCACTATCTGCCCTCTCCACATCCGCTGACTTGGTCCGGGTGGCCGCAGTGGGATCCAGGTCATCCCGGGCATCGTTCACACCGACAATCCCGCTGTCCGTGCTCAGGCTGCTGACGTTGCTCCAGTGACGTCTGGAGCGGAGGGAGCCCCGTGGGGTGCGTCGGGTCTCATCAAAGCTGCCGCCATGGCCAAGGTTGGCCTTTGCTACCACTGGACCTGAGAACAGACACAAATCGTTACAGGCACTGCCAGCTGCACAGAGCTCACCCGACGAACTCGTGCTGGCACAGCCATGAATGGCAGGAACCCTGAGGGCACAGGCTGGCTCTGGGGAAGCAGGGCTATAAGCTGCCTCCCCTGTTTTGCTGCTGAAACTGGTGGGAGTCAGAAGTGAACAGCTCCCAGGTGAAGTCTGGGATCTGTCATCTCTGCACTGCCCATACCTGTGAACTCATTTGGGCTGCCTCTTCCCCTGCCATCTACCAGCCAGGGACAAAGCAGAACAGATCCTGATTTCCTGCACACCTGGGTACAACCAGGATGCTTCCCTCCCCTTCTTTTACAGAGTTATTCCACATTCACAGCAGCACAGCAGGGCGCAGCCTCTGGCCCCTAAGCCCCCAGTGTGCAGTTGAGTACCACAGTCCCGCTCCTGCCGGCGCTTCTGCGCGTGCTGCCGCGCTGCAGCCGCGATCTTCAGCTCCAGCTGCTTCCTCTTCACCGAGTCTGTCGGCATCGGGTCACTGAAGTGCGGCCGCAGCCGGCACTCCCGCTGGGCCTTGGCACCATCCGTGCTCTCATGGACAATGTCGGAGCTGGATCGGCGACAGGCAGGACTGGGGCTCTGCAAGAAAGGCAGGAAAGGCTTTGGAGCAAGGCTGAGCTCAAAGCAGCACCTCGTGTTGCAGACACTGGACTCCAGTTGCCAAAGGAGGGAAAAGGAAACTCATCAGTAATGGGATGGCAAATGTAGCTCTGCTAGCTGATGATTAAGAAATCTGTCCCCCTGAGTCCCTCTGTCCTGCTCAGCCCTAACAAGTAAGGACCCCTCTCCCTTTGCTGTTGTATAGCTCTGAGTACAGCAGCTCCGAGGCGGTTGGATCACGGCTATCAAATAACCATGGAAAAATCAACAGCACAGCCCTGGCTATGGGTGTGTGCTCAGGGACCTGAGCTCACTTGCAGCTGCTCTGTGAAGGTTTCAGCACTGCAGAGTCAGGAAGTTCAGCCTCTGTGCCCCATCTGCACCAGCAGCTTGCCCAAGGGGGCACTAGGATGGAATCTGTCTGAACCCCCAGACACACTGGAAGCCATGAAAGGGTTATTGTGAACTCCCTGCATGAAATGCAGCGGCACAGGCAGAGGCAAAAAACTTACTCCTGTTTTACTGAGTGTAATAAAAAAGCTTCTAATGCTTCTAACAGCATTTAATCACTCATGGGAGTCTTCCAGATTGCCATCTCCCAGCCTGCCCAGTTCCTACAATGAAGGGGTCCTTCAGAGCTTCTAATAAGGAAAAAATCCTGAACACATGCATGAGAGGGGAATTCCTCTCTCTTACATTCCCTGCAGGTGGAGTGTCACTGGATGTCTCATTGCTTGGCTTGTCCTCCCAGGTCTCTGTTGCCATGGACATCGCTGTGGGCTGCTGGCTGTCCTCCAGAGGTGGGAGATCAGCTTCCCTCAGATCACACTGCCCCTTGGAGGGGGATTTGGCAGCAGTCTCAGCATTGCAGCTGCAAGGGAAGAAGACTCCATTGAACATCACGGATGCAGTTCTCCTGCTGTTCCTGACACAGATGAGACTGAGCAGAGAGCCCAGGTTCAAACAATGATCTGCAACAGTTCAGGAAAAGTGCACGCAGGGTTCATGACTGGTCAGCACAGACAGCTGTGCTTGTGTTTCAGGGGCTCTAAGCACTGCTCAGTTAAGAACTGCAGACTGGATAACTGCACTCATGCCAATATCAGTCTGGGTTATCAAGTCTCGGCTGTTCACAGGGCATTTTTTTGTCCATAAAACATGAGGTGCTCCACAGGGACCAGAAACACTCCTTTCTAAGTAGGCCACATCCATATTTGCTGCTATTTAAGGAGATGCTGCCAACACAGAAACCATATTGCTCATCTGGAAGAAAATCGCCTGCTATAAACCATAATACTTTGAAGGGATTAGAGGATTAAAAGAGTATTCCCTCTGTTTTTCATCTCACATGATCCTAAGCCCACTGAAGTCATTGGAAAGATACTATCTGTTTTCAGTGAACTCATGATCAGGCCTTTTGGAGAGCTTGAGACCTGAAAAGCCTGGCAGTGTCTGTGGCTCTCACGTGGCAGCTCTGGGATGCCCTCACTCACGGCTGTCCAGGGCTAACAAGGGCCTGGCCTGGCTGATACAGATCAGCCTGTCCAACCCCACGTCCCCCCTCTGTAGACAGCATCGCTCTCCAGACAGACTCAGTCTGGTGCAAAACCACTGACTTGGCAGAGCAGTTGACAGGCTGTTGTTTGTGATACTATTTGTGATACATTTTTTTAACAGGTTTTCTAAGACAGCTTATTTCCATGCATAATGAAGCCTGTTGGGAAGAAATTTTTTTTTTGGTTGACTTAATTTTTATGGACTTGGATTCCTTTAAAAAGGAAGGTTGTGAGGACTGAATATGGATGCTTGTATATACAGGAAGCCAGTGTCTGGAACATATTTCAGGTTCTGCATGTATGTTATGCTTAACAATAATCTCCTATGAGAAAAATCTGCTTCTTCTTAAAGGCTTCACTTGTGAACTTATGCTGGTAGGTCACACTGCTAATGTGCAATTCCAACAGTGTCAACTATAAGCAAACACATGAGACAGATGGGCATTCTCCTTGCAGTGAATGACACTTGGCTCCAATAACAAACCATCAGCCAATACTAAAATGACTGAAGAGGGAACAAATCTCCCAAAACACAAACTGGTTCTGTTGTCAGGCCAGAAAAGTTGGTTTGCATCTCTTCAGCTGATGCTTTTTCATCTTTCTCCATTTATGTTTCCAGGTCCCTGCTGACACAACCAGTTAAAAAGAGTTTAGCTATGGCTACGTGACAATGGCAACAGTGCCAACAGCAGGCTCCTGGCATTTGCTTTTTTGCTGTCCCTCTCCAGGTCTCTACTCCCCAGCCTGCAGAAAGGGAATACCAACATCTCTGCTGGCACAGAGCAGTCTGTGGCACCTACAAGGCAGCAGTAAGAGCAGCACAGGCTCACAGCAAGGCTGCAGCTCCCCCGTGGTACTGGCCTGGCTTGAGAGGCTCCTGTCTCCTTCCTCCCTCCTGCCCCCAACCATGCTTGGGGTACCACTCCTTAAGTGTGTGTAACTGTGTGTGGCCATGATCTAAAATCAGTCTTGAAATTATATGGGTTTAAAACCTCTCCCTCAAGTATTCTCAGACATAATTTCATCTGTGTTTCACTGAGTTGTGTAAAGTATGAACAGGTCAGCTGGGCAAACCCATGGGAGGGAGGACACAGGTTAAGAAGCAAAAAACTCTTGAAGAGGATGTGCCACTGCTGAAAACCACCCTTTCCAAAAGCTGCTCGTGCTCAAAAAGCTCCTGGTTAAATAACACAGAGAAGGGACCATGCTGGGGCACAGAGAGGCAATGGGATGCACCCAAGGTTAGCAGCAGAGCTCATAATTGGAATATCATCTTCTTGATCACACCAGCTCCCACTGTACAGAACATACTCTCATGAGAGATGCTGAGCTTTCATTTGTCATTTTCACAGTGCTTCAAGATCATCCACTTAAAAATGGGAAGCACTCCAGAGTATTGCTGCTCCTCTAAGTGAAGCTGACAGCAGCTCTCTGCTGACAGGGTCTAAAGACCAGATGCCACCACTTATTGCAGTTTCCATAGCCCAAAAGGGATATTTAAAAAAAATTTCCAGACATGATCTTCAGTGGGAACAAGAGCCAATATTACCCAGAGAGCTGAGCTAAGGAAACATGACTGAAGATTGAGAAATTCAACCCACCCATGGCTGATCAGCTGGAGGTAAGAAAGGCAGATATGCAGAGCCCACACTGTGTGAAAGAAGGTTTCTTCATACCTGGTTTGACTGCCCTACTTCTTGTCATGATAAGATCCCTCCTGCTTGATGTACTAGCCACGTGGTCTTGGGGCAAGTGCTGCTCCACACACCACCAGATCAGTGTGTGATCAGAGGGATGTGGGCAAAACAGGGAGGATAGATAGAAGCAGTTTTGTGGAACAACATCTTAGGGCTGCTCCTTCAACATTTGCCTCTGGCTTAGGAGGAAGAGGGAACATTGCCAAGAAAACAGGATATTGCCCCTTTCTCTAGTCCCCTCCTCCTGGCAGAGAGCTGTGCTGCCAACAGGTTCACACCATCACCTGCTCAAGAAAGTCAAGTCCCTCTGCCCTCACAGAGGGGTGTAGAAGGGGGGACTACAGCATTCCTTCTGTTGGACTAAATCACTTATTGGGACAGGAGTTTGTGCCTGGGGTTGGTGTCAGTTTTTCCTGTTCTCCCCAAGAGAGGTGATGCACTTGGGCCAACATAGAGAGGACCAGTTATTTCTGAATGTGTTTTTAAACCTCTGGCCATCAACTCTGAATTTCATGGAAGTGGAGGTACTGGGGATGGCATACAACTGGAAATGCACCTGCTTTCCTTCACTGTCTCTATGGGCCTCTTCATGGTTTTATCATTGTCCATGCCAGCAGTTCTCAGCCCTTTCCAAACGTTCCTGACTCTTTCTGACGAATGGAAACATTTTTTGCATGCCTTCCCTGCTGTCAGCTGCCTTCCTGACTTGGTGTCAGTCCTCTGCCAGGGGAAGCTGGTATTGTACCCACTGTCCTGTTGTCACCCCACATACAGCCCATCACTCTTTTCAGGAAGCCTTTTCTTAGTCATGTCCTTGGCTAAATAGTGCAGCCTTCTGTTGTCACCATGTCCCTCATTTCATAGACACAAACCTGAGTTATTTGCATGTCCTTATCCCGAAAAATTCCCCACTTAAGCAATTTCAGAAAGTGGACTGTGTACTGAAAAGCTTACAGGATTTCCACCTAGAGAGCAGCACCCCTTCCCAGCCAGGACTACAATCTAAGTTAAGGGTATCCAGTGACCCATGAGGGTCTAAAGCCACCATCATTATAAGATTTACAATCAAATCCTCACTGGCAAAATATTAAGTCAACTGACTGAATCTAAAGTAATTAACAATTAATTACTATGGAGACTGCTAACTTACAGACAAAACTGCTTTGTAAAACTGACACACAGAAGCACTAGAAAGAGAAGACAGTTTTAGCTATTTTACTCTGTGATGCTCCATCACAACATCTCTATCAGAGACATGCTGAGCTGAGTATCTGTGGAAAGAGGACCAAATCAGCAAATTAGCTTTCAGCTAATTTCATTTGAGACTTAGAAATAATATGGTCTGGATGGCAGTGATCATAATTGAGCACCCAAGATGCAGACAAAAATCTCCCATCTCTGCAGTGAAAATCAGCTGAAGTAGTGAATATTCAGGGACATTATGGTTCAGGTGAAAATTATAGAAAACTGATACATTTCAAAACAAAGGAAATCAGAGTTTCCCAATAACCCAATAATTGTTAGTGCTTTGGCAATAACAATTACCATTAATTGTTATTACTCTGAAAAAAATAAGGCCAGGGTGGTTCCTTCACATATAAAACTACCTCTCTAATACTGGAACCATTGTTATTCACACTTTTAGATCAACTGTCATTTTGGTGTTAATAAAAATTGCTTCACAGATTTTAACAAATCCAGCTGGGGAGACTGAACTCATTCACAGAAACAAAAACCACTGTGGATATTAAATGCACAGAAACCACACATAAAGGCCCTGGGCAGGAAGTGTTTGGAGGCTGGGAGAGCAGTGGGAAGGAAGATCATACGCACTCCTCATTTCCTGTACTTTGCTCTGCATGCAGCTTGGGCTCCAGATACCAGTGCAATCACTGATCTGCAAAGAGACAGCTGTTCTTACACCCTTACTGCTTGTGCCATTCTGCACATTTCATTTCCCATTCATGACAAAAACAGCCTAATCCATTAAAATGGCTGCATCCCATAACTCTCATCTATCTCTTTATTAGGTTTTCATACTGTAGAAGAAAAGCACTAAGGCTGGGCTGGACAGCTGAGAGCAGCACTGAGGGCTCTGACACCACCTACTTCCCTTTGGATGCAAAGTTGCAGAATTATTTCTGCTGTCACTCTGGCTTCAGCCCCACTTAAGTTCTTTCAGATGACTCTCACTCCTGTGCAGAAGTCACTATCATCTCCCCCAAAACCAGAGTGCAGTCTCAGACCAGCCAATCCAGAAATAAAGGGAGAGCATCCAAGGTTGATGCCCTGGCATTTCACACACCCATCTGTGGATTGCAGAAGCAGCCAGGAACCAAGTCTAATGCAATTCTTGGCAAATCCAACCATGAAAGTCAAGTGCATGGAAACAAACCACTCCACCAACACTTACTCCTGCTTTTCCCATCAGCCTCATCTCATGATAAGACAGTGATAACTGCTCCAAATTCATAGCTTCTAGAACTTGGCTGATTGCTACTGTGCCACCCTGCATAGAAAGGGATTCCCATTTCTTAGGCAGGAGGGAGGTAACAGGACTGCAGTGTCCAAAACCAAGACAGAGAAAGCAGTTGTGAACATCTTACCCACAGAAGGGGGAAAACCCTGGATGGAGAAGGAGGAAGGCTCTACAGAAGTATTTTCTCTGGCTACACAGAAATGGCAGAAGGACAGTATTTACAAGTACTTTCACTCACTGCCTGTGCAGGTCTCCAAGCAGGGGTTAAAGCCATCTTACCCTTGTGTGCCTGCTCACTAGATTCAAGCAGCAAGTGAAAGCACTTGCTGCTGCATGTCACACTATCTAAATTCAGGTCCTGCAGAGGTGGGACAGACTCTACATCTTTACTCAAAGGAATCATATCAGTACTTTGTCTCCTTTGGTTGTCTTATACTTTCAACAGATGCTAAAAAAAAAAAGACATTCTGACAATACAGAAATAAAATGGGTGGGGAAACTGGGTGTCAGAACTACTAATGGCTGTTGTCTTTACAGGATTAAGGTGCACAAAAAGGCAAAGTCTAGATGAAAATGCTTTTTGATGTTTAATCCCCCACAAGGTGGAATTTAAGCTGAACAGCTTTAAAGACATGTCCAGGTGGCTATCAGAGACTCCAAGATGAAAGGCTCTGCCAACAGCACATTTATGCTACAGGAATTAAATACACCTATCAGGAGAAAGACCAGATCATTAACAAGGGAACTGCTTTCAGGTGACCCCATGGAGCATGTTACCTTTTCTTAATAAGTTCCAAGGCCGAACCTATGAATTCATCCTTCATTTTTTGTAGCTTAGCTCCATAGCTGGATAAGTCTGTGGCTTCTAACAGCAGCGATGAACAGCAAGAGGACTGGGCTTCAGAAGCCAGTGACTGCCCTGCCACGTGGGGGACATCATTTAATTGTCTTGTGTCTCCTTTCTGCTGCTCAGCACTGAAGATCTCCTGCCCAGCACTGTGTATTGCTCCTGCCTGTAGAGGTGATCGTGGTATAGGACTGGAGCAAATAGGGACTGGTGATGTATCTGGGGTGGAGGTCTGGAATGTTCTGTCCTTCACCTCAGGACTGCTCATCTTGAAACCATCCCATGTGGCTGGGTTTTGGGAGAAGCCAGCAGAGGTGTGGTTTTCATGAAATACATCATCATCTTCCTCTGCAGTGACAGCAGGTTCATTCACAGCTTTGGTCTCTAAAGCTTCTGGACAGACATTCTTACTTTTTTCCTCCTCCTGTGTCTGGTTTGCAGGCAGACCCTTTTTCAAGCAATCTGCTGGCCCACTGCTGCTGTTAGATGAATTTCCCTCCTTACTTCTCATTTGCTTGAACTCCTCAAAGGTGGGTATGTAGAGCCTCCCTTTGCAGCGGCCTTTCTTGCTCTGTCCCAATGAGACTTTGCCATCTGTTTCCCCACTGCACTGCTCTACGGTCTCTGCTGTTCTGGATTTGCTCATCTCATGGCTTTCCCCAGCATGCTGAAGGGGCAAATTCGGGGAGCTATTCTGCCTTCGGAGCTGAAGCCTCCTCTGAGCTTCCTGCTTGATGTCTTCTGGGCTGATGATCCTGTGTGCCAAGCACAGTCCCTGTCCTGCTGTGAGGCTGTGCCTGAGAGCAGTGTGTTCCACCAGAACCGTGCAGCACTTCACAGCACAGCCATTCCTGCACTGCTGGCACACCTGGCACCCAAAGCACTCCTGGGCCAGCAGCTCAGGCAGGGCCACCTGTGGGCGCAGTGGCTTGCAGGGCTCTGCCACCTTACTGCTGTGCAGCCTCAGCTTCTCCTTCAGCTCCTTTCTGGCATCCCCATGCAGGGCTCTTTCCTGTGCGGAAGGGAAGAGCCACTGAGGCACTTTGGCAAAGGGAGGGAGGAGCACATCCTGTGCAGATCGGGATGTCTGTTTAGCACGGAGAGAAAGGCTCCTCAGAGAGTCTGCTGCACTCTGTACTGGGGCCACATCCACACAGCCTTCTGTCCACTGACTGGTGCCTCTGTAGTGGAAGATGATCTCGTTATCCAGGCTCCGGCAGTGAGAATACAGCCCACAGTCAGCAACTGCTGCCCAGTGCAGGTTTTCCACACTCCGATACATCCGGTTTTCCACAGGACTGGCCAAACGGGCCTTGCCTGTGTGGCAGGCAAGAGTGTGGAAGTCCCCAGAAAAAATATGAGTGTCTAGGTTCTTTAGTGGATGCATGCTGCTAACTGAAAAATCCTTTAAGCCATGTTGTGCACAGAGCTGATTGTTTTGGCAGCTCGAGATCACCCGGCAGTGTTCCTGTCTCTCATCAACACTGATGTATGTCATAGCAAATGCACATGGAGGCTCTAGGACAGTGGCGTCTAGGGGGACAGGAGGGAGCTGGGGTGTCCTTAGATGCCAGTCAATGTCCACAGCCCACAGACAGCAAAGTGTGCTGCTGGGCACTCACATAAGAGAGCTCTCACATGGGTGGAGTCGCCATACGCAGAAGACCTGTGAATGGAAGGAAAGATGAGTTACTGAAGCAGCCGGGTGCTGGCTCGCAGGATGCAGCAGTGGGTCTGCTTCCAGGCTATGCAGAATCCAATACCACAGCTTGGGCAGGAGCAGAGCAGAATAACTGGGCAATGAGCTGTGGGGTTTGGGGCAGGGAAGCTTCTTCTTCTCCAGCCAAGCCAACAGTGGCCTTACACTACCTGTCTGAATTTGGAGAAGTTTATCCTACCTACCCTCAGCAACTCCCTCACAATAACACTGCTCAGCTCTAGAGACAAACACTCAGAAGTGCTTGCTGCAGGCTCAGCTTACTCACACAGCAGCACTATGGAGACTGCAGGTTTACAAGAGATATTAGGGTTCCTTCCCTAAAATGGGGCTCAGACAAGAGTGTATGAGTTAAAGGGGATGCTGGGGCCGGGAAAGGATGACATAACTGTGGTCTCCTCGAAGACTCAAGTAGCAAGGAGGAAGAAGAAGGCTGACAGGTGGTGGTTTTGTACCTGACAGTCACATTGCAGCCCCTTATTGCTTGATTCACCCTTCACAAGGAAGATACATATGGTTTATTGACTGCATATGGAAGCCAAGCATTGCCAAGGCCTTTCCAGTGCAGAGACAAAGGTATCTTACAGACTTTCACAAACTCACCCTCCTGACTCCTTAGCCACAGGCTCAAATGACCATCCTCCCACGACAGCTCAGCGGAGGCCTCCAAAGAGAAAGCTGTGCTTTTCAAGGCTCCTCCTATGAGCTGTGCTCAGCACTGTAAGGCCTAAGTGACTAAATCATATGTTCAGAGTGGAGAATTAAATCCCTAAACTCCAGTTTGGGCCAGCAGGATGAAGGCTAAGTGGCTAAGTCCTTGCTGGAAGTGGACAGAGCCTTCTTACACTGAATGGAGAGACTCTAGATTTCTTTTAGGGATTTAGGCCTCATGGACTTTTCCAGCAGTCATGCAAGACATCAGTGTCTTCTACAGTCTAGTCCACTTCCTTCCTTGGCAGTCAGAGGCAAAGAGAATGAGTGAGTGCTATATGTAAAGGAGAGTAAGATTGGGCAGGGAATGTGGGGTTAGCCTGAGATTTGTAAGGGCAAGATAGAGCTGAGATGGTGGGGCATGAGTCTTTAATAATAGGCCAGGCAAGAACCAACCAGGTTGAACACACAGGAAGAGGTCTTGGCAAAGCAAGACAGAACCAGTTATAGCCCAGACTGTTCTGTAGTGCAGCTGGATTCCCCACGTGTGGCCAACTATTCAGGCAGCACAGCCACCTTGATCAGGAGGGGAATGAAGAGGTTTGTTACTCCCTGAAGGCACCACAGGCACCTAGTCATGTGATGCACCAACAGACATCTGTCTGAGGGGAACTCTGAGGTACTGTATTGCCTGGAAGATGATCTTGCTAACATGCCATGAAGTTGATTCATCCCTTGCTTAGAGTGGCTCAAATTAGCATATTTTCCCTGCATTAATGAAATTATGTCTAATCTCATCCCAGAGAGGGAAGGCAGAACTGCTCCTGTAGTTCACCACTGAATAAAGAACATAATTTGCATCCTTCATAACTGCTAAACATAAAAATTAAAACTAGCTCTCAAAGTGTGCTGTTCCCCAAAACATCACAGGCACTTCTCACCCGGTCTTCTCATGGTGGGGCTGGAGCTCCCCCTTCTTCACGGCTCTGGAAGAGCCCACAGGTGACAGCAGAGAAACGTGAGGATCAGGACTTTCTGTGCTCATAGGTTATAACATAATCTGTCAAGAAAGAAAGAATGATATGATGTGAAAGCCAGTCACTGAGCAGAGAGCATGGCTCCTGGCAGTGCCAGAGGGCTCCTGTGAGGAAGTGCTGTTAATAAAGGATGCCATGCCCTGTCAGTTTGGTCTGTGATCAGGTCACAGCCACAGGACTAAAAGCCATCACATGCTTTTGGCACTATGCTTTCAGAACAAGAAGAAAGAGAAAACAGCCCTTGCTGCAGTGAGAGCAGAGAATAAAGCTGCCCTTGGCCAAGGCAGGGAGTTACACAGAGTGAGGCCTGGAGAGAAAGCAAGGCCCATGTGAGGCAGGATCCTGGGCTGGACACTGGCTCAGCAGGCTCTGCATGTGTGCAGGTGACAGCAAGGGGGCCAGAGGAGAAAGGGCACAGGCAGGGGCAGAAGCAGTCAGGAGAGGAGCAAGGAAGCAGAGACACAGAAACAACAGGGTGGGATCTGTCTGTGGGTGCTCCATTCACCCAGAGATGGGCAGCATTGGGAAGACACTTGATTTTTGCCCTCATGATTCTCTTCAGGTGGAAGCTCACTGTCTGGGCTCATAGAGCTGACCCCTCTGTGGGCTGCAGGTCAGCTACAGAGATGCCAGGCATGGGAGGTCAGGGCCCACTCTGTCCCTGCCTGCTCAAGTGCACAGCACAGGCCATGCAGGGAGGTTTACACCCCTCCATATCTCAGGGGAATGCCTCAAACCCTCCAGCAGGTGAGGGCACCCCTCTGCACTGCAGAACAGCACAGGCCTATTCCCCAGCAGCCATGGAAGGCAGCAGGGACCTGCTGCTGCTTTGTCAGGGCAGGATTTTCCAGAAAATGTGCATGAGATGGCAAAAGTCATTTTCAGGGAAGGAGCAACTGGAAGAAACCTCCTGTGGGCACAGTGGAGCAGGCAGAGTGGGGGACAGAGAGTGGGAGCCAGAGGAAGGTTTGCAGAGCAGAAGAGCCAGAGAAGGCAGAGAACAGACAGAGCTGGCTGTGAGATAGCAGGGGACAGAGACTTTCCAGAGGAGGCTGCACAAAGTTTGCTGACATGTAGGCAAGAACGTAACTTTACTGCATTAAGTGCAGAAAGATGGGAATTTTGTTCCCAAATAATTTATTATAACATTTGTCACCCCTCAGGGGTGAATTTTCTTTCTCTGAACAGTGATTTTTTGGTTTAAACACTTCTGACACAGGAAGTCCCTCTGATACTTCCAGGAGAGCTTAGAGCAAAGGTGCACATGGATGTAGCTCACAGGTGGGCAAGCAAGGCAGTCTGGTGCCCTGGCTGCAGTGAGAGGGGGTCTCAGAAATCAGTGAGTTCTGTTCCCCCAGACACCTGCAGGGCAGCTGTGGAGATCTCCTAACAGCCAGCTCAGGCAGCAGCACCTTTGTTTTCTGTCACTCCACTCATGGAAGGACCATCTCTTTCCAACTGAACTCCTGTGATCTTGCCTGTTCCTCCATGTCACTGCCCTGAGGGCTGTGCACAGCATGTCAGGCAGCTGAGCTTAATTTCACTGAGCACCCAAGGCAGCTGCTGCCCGAGTCATGACCTGGACAGGGGACTGCTGAGGCACAGCCTCCTTCCCCCACTGCTCAGGGATGCTTGGAGCAGAAGAAAAACAGTGGTCTCTCTAAAACACCAGGTAATTTGTCCCTGGCTTGTAACCAGGAAACACTGAGTGTTTCTCCCTCCTTCCCCTGTTCTTGTGCTCCATGGCACACAGCAACTGCATCATAGTTTCAGCTCAGATGCCTGCATTTGCCAGGTCACTGACACCCCATGATATAAAACATGTGCCTACACACTCAGCTCCCAAGTACCATGGCCACAAGTCTGTTGTAGGCAGTCTGCTGGAGGAGAGCACAAGATGGAGACAGAAAAATCCCAAACCAAGTTAATATTCTTCTGGTTGATAAGCTAGAGATGACCTCTGAGCACATACTTGCAGGCCCATGGCACACACAGAGTATTTAGCTGCAGTCTTATATGGCCACCAACAAAGAAACATTGGGAACCACAGCAATTTCAAAGTTTCTCCTCCCACCACCTCAGAGCTGTAAGTACACAGCTATAGCTATAGCTACAGCTGGTGATTCCAGGCATTGACTAACAAAGGTCAATGAAGTGTGAGGCAATGGAGGAAAGGAAGAAAGTGCTGATTTCTTACATAGTGACCCAGCTCTGGGTCCTAATTTACCCTCTCCTAAAGGTACAGCAGCCCTAATGTATCCTCTGCTCTCCTCCAGTTAGACCAAGCACTGAATTGCCCATCCTTTGTCACTCCCCAGTGTGTGTGAGCACTGGGAATTGATGCTCCTTTGTTTGCCTCCCTGGGTACTTCCAGGCAGTCCTGTCCACACTTACCCAAAGCTCAGGTTTTATTCTAGACCAGCAATCCTCCAGGCCAATGGTCACTTATTCCAGGCCAAAGAGCAAAGCAGAGTTTAGTGTTGGCAGCTGCTGCAGCACATCATTGCTCCTCAATCACACTGTCTGTGAAACATTTTCCTGTTCCCTGGCTCAAGGACTGAAAAGTTTCTAGTGGTTATGAGCCTCATGCCTTAAGTGAGCATAAGACTAAGGGCAATGTGTGCTCAGCTTATTTTCTACCATGCGATTCTATTTAATCAACTTCTTCATTACTCTGATAAGTGCCTGTTTGGAGACTTGCCATTAACCTTAATTTTCCTGTAAAATCCCCCCCAAGAAATTATTTCTCAAGGATTAAAGCTTGAAGGATAAATTATTTCTTCCCAAACACATCAGAACTGTTCTGCCTGGCTGACCTTCCCAGCAAAGCACGAGACAAAGTGTCAGGAGGATGAAGCAGGCACGCACAGGGTAAGTAGCTCATTGCTGACGAAAAACACTGTGGAGAATACCAGATATGTCAAGGACTCCAGGAATACCAGGACAAGGGATCACACAGTCTCACAAGGCCTCAGGAAGAGGCCACCAAATCTGGCAGGGATGAGGAGGTTCACTGGTGCTGCTTTGCAGAGTTCACCGCAGCAAGATTTACTCTATAGACTTTTCAGACATGGACATTTGTTCCATGAAATGGTGGATCTGCCAGATCTGTCTGGCATCTCCTGATTGATCAGAGACATCAAGTGAGTCTGGTACATTTTCTACTTTCCACATTTACAACATTTCAGTCACAAGCAAATGAGCTTCTGAGTCATGGCCATCACACCAAATCCTGCTTCCAAGGCAGGGGAAAAACTGCAGATCCTTCCTTACTCCATCTTGAAATAAGAGATTACACTAACCTTCAGGTTTTATTCTAATGTCTCTGCATTAGGTTTTGCAAATTGCAGCACTGAACAGAGGTTGGTTTATTCCAGACTACAATCTCCCTTTTATTTCAGAGATCCAGTCAGCTAGAGGGATGTGAACAGCACATTTCAAAGAGCTGGCTAAAGGATTTTAGCAAGCTATTTTACTGCTGTGAGCTTTGTGCTATCTGATACAGCAAACCTCATGGTCACAGCATGATCTGTTTACTGACACGTCATGCACATCACTTCAGCTGCCTAGCAGAGCACCAGCAGTCTCAAGGGAAAGAATGCCAGATGTTTTATTTTTTTTAATATTAAAGGTTAACAAGAAAAAGAAAGGTGCTTTGGCTGCATTTGTTTTCTTAAGCTGTTCTCTTAACCAGTGCTGTGCTGCAGAAACTGGTTAATGAAGATAAGGTGACTGTAGTTAAATTTCTTGGGGTTTTTTTGTCTGTTGTAGAAGCTGAAACGGGAACACAGCTTATATAGTGTCTGTTAATTGCAGCAGGAGAGGTACAGCCATAGTACAATTTCCTGGGTTTCTTTCTCCTTCCTAGGGTAAACATAACTTTCCCTGAGTTTACAGTATTATCACTGCTTTCATTGTCCTCTGCATGGCATAAATCAGGACTGCTAACAAGAGGAACAACTGCCAGACTGATTTCAAAACCAGGTAATAATGGGAAAACAACAACCTTTACAGTCTGCTCACTGATTTAGAGTCCCTCTGTTCTCACCTTGAGCATAAACAAGAACCACAAAGTCTCAGAGACACCCTGGCATGGGGAGCCCCTGAAGACAGAATACAGCCAGGGTCACGACGGTGCTGAGAGCACAGGGAATGGCATTAAATTCTGCTGTGTTATGAGCTGCTTGTTTCACCATGTGATATTGTCTAGCTATTTGCCTCCTTCCACATCACTTTTCCTAAGCCTTTTATGGATTTTTTCCTGCTTCTCCAAGTCTTCCTCCATCCCACTGCATTCAACACAACACAACAACTTGTTGTTAACAACATGTCCAGAGAAACTGGTGCTGGCCACAGTGAGGGCTGGCTGGTCAGAGCAGCCCAAAGGGCACACGTGTGCCAGGCAGACGAGTCCCAGGAGAATCTGGCCACAGTATCTGTTGATCACCGTAGGAACAGCCTGCTATGGATCAGCTCAGTTTCATGTGAGTTTCTATTTGGGCCAGATTGGCTCCAAAACAGTCTCAAGGCAGTGCAAAAGCTACTTCCAAAATTTTAGCGACTCACTTAAGTATTCTTGGCTCCTTTTCTGTAGGATTTTTAAGCTGTTTGGGAACTATTTTTATTGACATAAAAGGTTTCACCTGAGAAGCCCTACTGCTCCACACACCTGTGCACTTGGCAGCAGTGCCTTTGATGAATTTTTCTGGCTGCTCTCTTAGTCTGAGCAGCTTCTCCTTCTTGATACTCATCATGGTTTTCCCCTTGTTCCTCTTTCAAAAAGGCTATAATGAGATGATGCTTCCAGCCTACCTCCACTGGCAGGCATTCCAGCACACTGATTTCAAGTAGAACACTTGCAAGGTGACTTGTGTTCCCTCTTGATTCCCTGCTTTGGGAAAGGGTACCTCCTTTTGTCTCAGCAATGCACCACTCAATCTCTTGGATAACATTGCTCCAACAGTCCTTCTGATGATGCAGCAGAGGGATTGGAGCTTCAGAGGACTGACATTTATCTTGCAGCAAAGGAAGGCTGAGTAGGTTGATTCTGTAGCACATGCTCCGGGAGACATCAGTGTGACACCCCCATTAAGTGTCCCAGCTGGAGCTGCTTGTCATCATCAGCTGTGAAGCATCCCAAGAGATGGCAGCATCCACCATCTGCCAGGCTTTCAGTGACTCAACACCCTGGCTGACCACACAGCTCCTTTGGATGACTCCCTCTCAGGAAAAGCAAGTTCCATTTGCAATGAAGTCCTCTCGAGGGAAGATCACCCACAGCACCTTTGAACCTGCAGGTACATCTGACTGACAGATGCTGCCCTTGTCTGTAACACTGTGAGCCACTCTGCTCCCCTCTTAACACTGGAGAGGGAGCCCACAGGGTTATAACCTGCAGAGACAATGCTCACCTTGAGTTAGCTGTTGTTCAGGACCCAGGTGGTTTCCCCTGACCTGAGCAAACACCATGATCAAGCATTCCCAGGCCTTTGGGTCAGGCAGAGCAGATCTTGCCCACCAACCCCCTTGGTATTGGCACACCCACACACCATTCACTACTGGCCTTACGAGGAACAGACACGATCTGAGCACAGGCTCTGACCTTGCTCCATACCTGGCAAAGACACTGGCAGTTCTCAGAGGCACACCTGAGCCAGGAAAACCTACCCATCCCCCTGTGAGATCTGGGAATTATAGAGCCATATGTCAGCTCACTTTACAAGCTGGCACCTCCACTTCTCCTTCAAATTCCCACTCTGCACAGGTGTAACATCAGCACCAACTGCAGAAAATGCTTCCAATATGGATACAAGTGAATTTGTTATTTCTTGGGAAGTGGGGAGAAGAAAAGATTAAGGCTGTGACTTGAAGCTCAGTCCCAGCAAAGGGTCCAACATCAGTTGTGAGTTCCCAGTGCCAGCTCCAGACCATTCTCCTCTGGCTCCCTGCCTGAGGTGTGCCCCAGCCCAGCCCTGATATGCTCAGTCAGTGACTCAGATGCCTTTGTGAGGCAGCCCAGTGCTGCCAGCCCAGTGCTCTGCCTCCAGCTGTGGTCAGCAGCACATCCTTTTGGGAAGAGCCACACAGATGGAGCACGCCTGCAGCTGAAAAATCATGAGGTGGGGAACTACACCTCAGATCATCTAAAACTGTTTTGATCCTCTCTGCATGTGTTTGAGGAAGGCAGAAGGGACAGTGCAAAAAAAGCAGCACAATGGGTCAGCTGAGTATGAGAACTGACAGAAGTAAAACAAGCCAGTAGTAGGAAAGGGCTGGCTGCTCCCTTCCCCTTGCAGCATGTGAGGAGGATCAACAGAGCCTTCACCTAAGCTGAATGTTGTCATCTCCTGTGCACTGAAAACTGGCATTTCAACTCACCATTTTCATTCACTTTCTGGCAAGAAGTAAAAAGCCAAGTCACACTTAGTGGGAAAAATAAAATTAAGTCCTTTTTTGATATTGTCATTTAACTAATGATTTAATCTCATGATTTGCAGGGCCTGAGTCATGATACTGGATTTCTTTCAGGGTGGAAATAGCCCTGGCTGAACTAGCAATACAAGACCATCATGGCACACAGAAACAACACTTCCCATGTCCTTTTACATTGCTTCCACCAGTCCAAGGACAACACAAAACCAGCCCTATGCAGTTGGCTCCCTCGGGGTAGCTGAAGGTATTCTTTCTTCCTTGTTCTACAATTGTCCCAAGAGTCTCAGCCTAATCCTTAAAATGCATAGGGCACAGGAAAGAAATCACACCCTTCTTAGAATAAGCTGTACGTCCAAAGTTCCTACTCCCTTCCTTGTATTGGGAAACGTTTTTTGCAGCACAGCCACAAATGTTAAACCTTGAGTGCACCACTGGTTTACTGCATCAGTCTTTCCAACCAGACAACATGAATCTTGGCTCCCATCTCACTAGTGGGGAAAGAAGCCCCACAATTTAATTCTGTTGATCCCAGTTTGCTAACTTTGCACTGGAAGCCACTCCAGCAGTCCCCAAAGCTTTGGCTAGGTGGATGGGCAGAACTCTTCCATGCCAGCACATGTGAGATCAGAAAGAGATCTCGGGGAGGAAGGGGGTGTTGAGGATGGTGAGGGACATGTATGATCTCATCCTACACCCTGCTTGGTTACATCCCAAAGCTGTCAGGCACTGTGTCATACTGCTGGCAGGCAGGTTTGCCAAGAGGAATGTGGTGACAGCCGTGCCAGTAGTCCTGGCCAGGCATGGATGGCCATGGGCAGTAACACTTCCTGCCCCTTGGCTCTGGAGGCACTCAGCAGTGCCTCTACAGAAAACCAGGCAGGACTGTGCCCACCACGTGTCTCAGCTGGGGGATGGATCCTCAGAAGGTCCAGCACTGCATGTTGCCCACTATGAGGCAGTGGGAGTCCTGACAGGGAGCTGGTGCAGCTGGCCAGGCTCCACCTCTGCATCAGTCCCAAGGAACATCACAAGCTCTTCCTTACCTACCAAAAAGAATTTATTTTCTTCTTTTTCACAGATTTTCAACTCCTCCCACGGGCCTCCCTAAACAACGCCCTCCCTTTCAGATGCTGATGCTTTTCAGCTGATTAAACTGTGGACCAGACCATGAGCTGGGTGTAAATCAGTATTGCTTGTCAATGCTAATTTACACCTGCTGAGAATGTCCCTTCCTTCACCATTTAGCAGAATTATATGACGTCTTTTATCTCCTCTCACAGTTTAGCCTGCCATTCCCCTTTCCTGGCCCCCAAGCCTCCCGCTTTGCTCTGAACTCCCTGGAGGTTTACAGGATAAGTTGCTTATTTGCAATGTAAAGTGTCTCTCAGAACCACAGCCCCGTGCAAACAAACCCAAGAGAGGCACATTTATCCCTACTTGTGCAACAAACCCAGCCCCATCTTTTCCTGGCAGCAGTTCCCTAAGCACACACTGCACAGAACTTGCTAAGGGAAGAAATATGTCCCTTATTGCCATTACACAATGCAGGATTTCTCTGGGGAGATGCAGAGGATGGAGAATGAAAGGACTGATTCCACAGAGACCCTGAGCTCTTTCCTTTCTCATTGAAGCTGATGGTGATGGCTTACCACCCAGATCAGCACCCTGTAGATTCTGACTGTCAATAGGCAGGATACCATTAATGACTTCTCGTTGCTATGGTGATATTGATGGATACTCTGTGGTGTTGGTGGGAATCCTGTGAAAGCTAGCACAAAATAAAAAAAGTGGGTCAACAAAAATGTGAGTTTGCCTACAAATGGGCAGTTATGTGACATAATTGATGAATTCAGTGGCACTTCACATCTCTTGCCTCCTCCTGGCTCCTACAGGAACAGCACAGTGTTCCCCAGAGTCAGTGCAAACCCTCCTGCTCACAGCACAGCTCTGGTGCAGAGGTGCAGTGCTGCAAGTGGATTTCATTCTTAGGCATTACTTTTGCAGCTTCACCCTGGCAATTCATTTCACATACAGAATAAAAATCATGGCTCCAGTGAAATCACTTGGACCTGTGCCAGAGGGCACAGAGCCAGGATTTCCCCCAGCTCTCAGGATGCCTTATCTCAAGTGACAATTTCATTCAGCTGCCTGGATAGCCACTGGGAACCCCCTGCCTCTCCAGAGCTGTTTCAAGCGTGGAAAAGCCACTGTTACAGATTTTTGCTCTATTTTGCTGAGGCTCAGTGCTGTGCTCTCTTTGAAGATGGTGCCATGGGCTCTCTCTTGGCTTCCTGCTTTGCAATGTGCAGTTTAGAGCAACCTTTCATCTTTCATCCCAACCGAGTGACCACTGGAAATGACAGGCTGGGCTCCAGTCACAATCGTGTCTTTTCACTTTGCACAAGTGTTCTTGGGATTTGGGGCACAGGAGCCATCTTGCTAAAATAACACTTCTCTCTGACCTTGCCTTCTCTGGGAAAATCACTCCTCATTCATGCTTATCACTTCTTCATTAATGAAAGAAAGAAATCACGCCCTAATTCTTCATTAATGAAGTGATAAAGCTCCAGTGGAACTCCTTATTTCTCTACAGATGCTATTTATCTAAGCCCATCAAGGAGTGCACAAACTGCAAGATGCCTTGTTTTGAGGGAGATTTTAGTATGATTAGCAAATTTTAGACTATGCTGTTTGTCTTAGCAAAGACTCTTATCTTTTCTGCTTTATGTCTAGAAGTACTTACAAATTTACTAAAGAACCTTTTATTCCTAACAGTAGTACCACTTCAGGCATGTATCACTCCATCACCTGATGGGCACTCTTAATCCAGAAAGTTTTTATTCATTTGGTTCTGTTATTACAGAAGAATTATATCCACAGGGGAGCATTATCTATAGCAATACCATTACATGGATAGTTTTGCCAGCACTGCTCCAGGGCAGATCAGATTCAATGGATGTGTCAGTATGTTCAGATCCTTTGCCTCCATATGAACTCAGGAACTGGAATCAAAATTACCCTGCCCCTCTCCTTTGCATTTTTTGATATCCCTAGTTCTAATGGCCTACAGAGTCTGGCAGCACTTTACATCAGGAACAGATCCCAAGAGGAAAATTCAGTTCCTTTCTCTACATCACACATAGCTGTTCATCAAATTTCCCAGGCAAGGTTCCTGAGCACACGGAGGCTGGACCAGCACTGACAGAGGGTCTCTCTTGTTTAGCAACCCTTTGATCAGACTGACAGCATCATTTATTTACTTTTGTTTCATATTCTTCAATGCTCCAGTAAGTTATTTTTCCCAGTTGATTATCAAGGGCAAAAGCTGCCCTTTCAAGTTGGATTTGCACCTCTTCCCTTCCCCTCCATTTCAATTAGCTATGGAAATTACTTGGATTTTCTTTTTCTATCTCCTCTTGCCTGCCTGTCTATACAAGAGGCTTTAGGAACACTGATGGCTGGAGAAAACCCCAGCTGATGTGTTCCCTGTAGGAAATGTTGTGACTTGCAATTAGCACATCTAAGTGCTCAGTTTGACCTACTGCTGGCAGGGTGGAGAGCACAGACCCAGCTGCAGTGTCCTGCCCTTTCCCCAGCTAAGAGCAAGGGGATGGAGGGCTGTGAGTGCTGTGGATGGAAGAAAGAGTATCACCACAAACCAGCAGGGACAGGCAAGGACAGGAACTGGTTTACTACACTGGAAGACAGAAGGTGATAGGAACGTAAACGCTTCTTGAAATGGGATCTCTGCCTGTGGGGAGCTGCTCTTCTGCTGCGTTTGCAGCTATTACTTTTCTGCAAACAGTTCTGTGACTGCAGAGAAACAACAGCAGTGAACTGCCCAGAGCAGCTTAGGGCTGAGCAGAAATGGCATTTGGACTGGCTGGAGCTCTGGGTTCCTCCACAGGGAGGTGCATGGATAAATGGCTTTAGGCACAAATCCCAGCATGCTGCGAGGAGCACACGTTCCACAGGGCAGCTTTCCAAGTGTCATTTGCCCTAAACAGCTGGTCACCAAAGGTCTCTGAGATCACAACATCAAGGCTTAAAGCCACATCAGATATGTTCAGGATAGGAGAATCACTCTAGGCTGTATTTGACACCAGCTGGGCATTAACACCCAGGTGACCCCACAGGAACAGCATTTGGAGAGATCAGACTGGAGGCACTACAGATCCATGGGATTTCTCACCACACACATCTCCCCTAGACACATCATGTCACGGTTTACTGGAGATGTTTTAAAGTCATCATTAAGAAACAAATTTTAAGACTGATTAATACCAACACATATACTCTTGGGATGTTCCTAACCACATCTGTATATTCTAACTTATCAATATTGCCATGGGACTGTTCCTTTTTGGTTTGCCAGACCCTACACTATAGTGAAAGGTGATGGAAGAGGGGCAGGACATGCCCCTCATTTAAAGCCAGCTGTAAGAAAATGTTTTTATTTGCTCAGATGTATTAGACACTTTGTGCAAGCTACATCTTCATGCAGCACAGGTTTGCAACTGTAACATGGTGAAGAAAAGAATAAATGCAGCAATTTTGCAGCTCTTCCTAAGAGAATGAGGAAGAAGGGTAGTGAATCAGATTCCTTCTCCATGTGCTGCTGGTGTTAAATATTTGCTACATCATATAGACCACATGACATTAACTGTGATGCAGACCCACCCTGGAACCAGAATCACAAGACACTCCATGTCACTTCTCATGCCAGTAACTTGCTGCAGGGTCTGAAGCTGGCAGTTCCCAACCAGCTCTGGGTTCTCACAGCCTGAGTTAGGTATCATTACTTCCATGCCATTTTGCAAAGTATTCCAAGAGCCTAATGAAGGTCACTACATTCTTGTTAACCTTTATTTTTTTCACAACTGGGAAAAAATAAGACACAGATCATAGTAGCTGATGAGAGTTCTTGCATGCACATTTATTTTACCAAAGTAGTGCTAAAAACTAACCAAGAGCATCAAGGCAGAGCTGCAGGCAACTAGCCAGGTTTTTTTTAATAACACAGCACCCAGTGTTTGCAGCTTTTGTGGTTGTCACAAAGTACACACACCTACCCAAAGCTGCATAGCAAGGAGGCAAAACCACACTACTGATACAACTTCACAATGCCTATCAAAAGAAAGGAAACATTGTTCATGCAGACATCTAATCTCTCATGGGAAACAGGCAGGAATCCCTTGTAAACACCTTTTTTAAGGAGTACTCTGAGAAGATACAGTGGAGATGCTGCAGCCATCAGTGTGGTAAGAGTCTCATGCAACACAGCATCTCAGAAAAGAATTCAATCTCAACCTCATGAGTACTGTCCATCAACAATTCCTGCACGTATCTATAACACCTCAGAAAGTTTAATTACCACTGAAGAAATGGAAGACTAAATGAGCCATGTGACATTTCCCACCCCAGACCCTGTAGGTCAGCATTATTTAAGACAACTGGGAGCTTGAAAAGCTAAACATTAGGGTTGGCAGATGAACAGATGGATGGATTGCTGCCAACATAATCCATCTTCCCACTTGCCTCCACAGGACTGGGTGACATTAAAAGCTAACTATTTTCCTATGCAAAGAGAAATGCACATGGTGCAATGAGTAGGCTTTAAAAAGGACACATCAGCTGGCAGGACCAGTGGCAAATGCTTTGTGGCTGCTGTTTAATGTGCAGGTGAGGCTGTAAAAAAGAGGCATCAGGCTTTGACAAGAGAGGGGACTGTAGTGACCAGAGTGGATTAGCTGTAAGACAACATCTGAGCAAGCTCCTAAAATCTGTCACGATGCTGTCATTTTTTCTTTGTGCATAAGAGGTCTAAATCTAATTAACCTTTTAATCAGAGCAGATAAAATTGTGGTGTTATCATCAAAGGGGATGCCTTATCTACAGCTTCATGAAAATTTCCATCTCTGCTCAACTTGGATTTTTTTTTTTGCTTGAGGCTCTATGAGTAAATTCCCCAAACACTGAAAAATAAAAGAGAGTAGAGTAGGAGATGGTTTAACACAGCCAGTTACTATGCAGATACCAGCTCATCTGATGCCAGATGGGTCTCAGCTCAGAACTTTCAGATCCAGCTCAAACACCAGTTCCTAAGCACAGGGGAAGTTCCTGCTCCCTGGCTGGGGCAGGACAGCAGGAGCTGTGACACACTGTGCCAGTATGAATTGTGCCACTCTCCCTGACCAAGGACACTGAAGCTCACAAACTCCCACACACCCAGGACTTTCTGGTTTTCTGCAAGGATTCAAACAAAAGTAAAACAATCTCCTATATCTACTAGCTATAGCAGGCTGTTCTGTCAGCTACTAAACTACAACATAATTTTTCTAAATTGATGCAAATAACTCTGTATTTGCATCATTTTTATAACTCTAAAATGATGCAAATAACTTTGTACCTACAGGACCCCAAAGAATAAAGGTTGCTGTCTCTGACTGGTCTACAGCATAACCCAGATCAGACTGTTGTGGGATTTTTCTTACAATGGCTGAAGTCTTCAAGATTTTCTACATCTGCTGCCAAACAACAGTACCGTTGACAAAGTCAGTCAGCACAAGCTGGTGCAGAAAAACCCCAATCAAGATCTGAATCTGGGACTCCAGATAATGAAGCTTCCTGAGTAACATACTGGTGCATCTGCTTCGCTGAACTTGCCTGTGTAATCTGAACCAAAAACCTCACTCATTTCCATTTACTACTGCCCATATGTCACCTCTAAATATACTTGCATACTAGCATTTATGCAACGTTCAGTACAAAATCCATATGGCCCCTTTCAGCAAGCAGCAACAAGGATAATTGCAAATGGAGTCTGGAGATGGAGCTTCTAAAGATTTCTTTCTAAGCCCCACACAACATTTGCTGTAGATAGACAGAGGTGGAAGAGTTGTTACAAACTGCTCCAGATGGACCACGTTTTCTTTCTTGCATGAAGCTAAAATGGATTTCTTTTCTATGAAATGTCTCCTAGTGATCCATCTGGAACAGATTTTGGGTAGCAGGGCAGATGCAAGCTTAGGCTGAGGAGTGTTGTACAGCTGCCACTAATGACTTTGACCAGTCTCATCTGGCACCTTCACCCTTGCTCCTGCCCCACACTGGCCTGGGAGCTGCATTTAAGTCCTTGCCCCTGGCCCTTGTGTGGATTGTGCTGTGTGTGCTTGTTCTGACCTGCTTGGCTTTACTTCTTTGGTGACATCAGAGCTGTGCTGGAACTACAGGTTTCTCTGAGGCCTTTTGGATGAAAAAAGATCCAATCATGGGACCCACTCCACCTTTCCTGTTTAGGTGCAGTGGGACGGTGCCCCTTTTCCAAGGTTCCTGTCTCAACCTGCCCTGTTGTCTGGCTTCCACCTCACCTTCCCTCCTGGAAGGAAGATGTCCATCCTTACTTCCTGACAAGGAGTTTTCCAAGCCCTTGAAATTGGTGAGTATAATCCACAGTTAAATAGAAGAAACAAATGTTCCTGTGGAATGAGTGAGCAGAAAATCAAGAGTTTTTGAAGTTCCCCTGCAGCGACCACTGCTGGGTGACTTCCAGGATGTAGGACCAAAGCAATTCAAGCCTGTCCCACTTGGCCTTCTGACTCTCAAAGAGAGCCTCTGAATGTTAACAACTTGCTGTAACAGATAAAGGGTAAATATGGGTTGGCTGTCACTGTCTGAATCGCAGGAATAAAATGTGGCAGCCAATGAACTTCTTCTACTTAAACCATCAAGACTCTAAAATTTCCCATGCACTGAAAGAAAAAGGTTCCATGTCTCTAAGAGACTGCAGTCAGAGCAGTAAGTCAGGGGCCTTGTGCTGCTGCTGCTCTTAGTCTTTTAGATGATGGGTTCTTAACTCCACAAATTGCTGTATCCCTCGTGGACACATGCTGTGTTAGACTTAATCTTGACAGATAGCAAGGAATTGATCACAGAAATAAAACATAACTGGTTGCTTAGTTACCAATGATCACTACACAGTTACATTTGCTGTGTGCAAACAGAGCCCTGTGCAACCCAATTACCCCTCATTACAACTCTAAAATGTCAGCTTCAGAGAGCTGAAAACAACTGAGCCAGGTAATGAAGGGAAATTTTAGTAGAAAAATACAAATGATAATTGGGAACTTTATTTCCCCCCCTAAATGTTCAAATAGGCACAATCCTGTGGCTAAGGAAAGTAAATATATTGGTTTGAAAAAAATAGGATTCTTGTTTATTGGAAAAGTGAAAACTAGAATGTTATGTATGTAAACGCTGGGAAAGTAGAAAGTAGTAAATAAAAATTACCATCTAAGAATTGCACAAAACTGATTGGGGGAAAAAGACATGGAGAGAATTAAAGAGCTTCAGGATTAATGATGGTATAAAGGAGCTGAAATGCTTTGGGCCCAAAAAACATCATGGTGTAACTCCATAAATGAAGTGAGGGGTGTGGTGATAAGGGGTAATGGCTTAGGCATAGAAAACAGCCCTATGGCTTTGTGAGGCAGACTTGAAGAGCCAGCAGGTGCAATGGCTGCAGGATCTGCAAACATCCTTCCCACTTCTTGAAACACAGATATATGGCTACTGCTATTTAATACACTGTGAGGAACCACCCTCATACTTCTCACAATTAGGTGCTATTCTTCTATGGTCCATCCCCAAAGAGCAAATCAATAAATCTCTCATAACTGTGACCTTCCTTCAGCAAAGTCTGTCTTTCATCCATCAATCAAAGAGCTCTGGTGCCAGCTCTGTGGATAAACTGCTTTGCTTGGATGCCTCACCAGAAGCACATTCATGAGAGGATGCACCACAGAGATGCTGCAGGTTAGATAATCATGGACTAATACATGCACTGAATTTATCACCAGGACTGTAAACAATTCATTCTTAGCATTGCTTGTGTTCAGACTCTCTCCTCCTCAGCAGTTCATCTTCCCTCTCCTAAAATACATGATAATAAAAGCACCTATAGAGATTTCTGCCTTCCTTGCAAGTGCTGTAAAGTGAAGCTATCTGACTGTGTCCTCATGACAATGTAAGTTCTCTGAATACAGAGCTGGATGCAGCCATAGTAGAAATGGGTTTGGTCTGAATGCTCTGCTTCTCTCCAGTAAAACCTGCATGTCTTGTGTACAGGAGGGACCATAAGTGCCAAATCCTCTACAAGACCTGGGCTGGAGAAATACCCTACCCTGGCTGACCTGTAGTTTACAGAGGAGAAGAAATAGACCCATTTCTTCTTTTCTCACCTCTTCATGCAGTGTAGCACAATGTAATAAAAAAATTCTACAGGGGGCAAAGAGCACTTTTTTGCCTTTGACTACATTATGAAATTGGTTCCTATGCAGTCAGGAGAGAAGCAAAAAACAGAATGAGCAATATTTAGGTTGGTAATGAACAGAGAGAGGTGTGTTCCTGTCTATTCAAGAGATGTACAGAAAGTGCTACAAGCACTTCAGTGTCAGGAAGCATTTGCTGTTGTTGAGTTTGAGCAGGAGCTCAGGGAAAGACACTTCACCACAGCCACCAGCTCAGCTCAGTGTTGGCTGTGGAACTATTGCTCTGTGAAGAAGTTGATCAGCAGCCTGGATGGCATATCTGCATTGCAGGAGAGGTGCTGCTTTGTGTTTACATAAATAGTTGTGTGGGGCAATGTGTGCATGTGTTACATTGATGGCTGATCCACAGAGGTGCTTGCTAAATGGGATTGTTTCACAAACATCACAGAGTGCCTGCCCTGGAGAAACATTAGAGATGTAGAACAGCATCATGAGAATGAGTCTGTGTGAAAGATGGGAAGTGCCCCTCAGCTGCTGTGGTGTCCAGGCCATCTGCCTGAAGGGTGACACTGCTCTGGGGGTCAGCATGTAGCAGCTGAGTGTGTTTCTGTAGAAGCAAAGCCACCTTCCCTGTGCACAGACAGAGCTTTGTGATCTCCTGAGAGATGGGGGAGTTCTGGTGTCTCTTCTGCTCCCTGTAGATCTACCCCAAGTTAGCACTGTCTGCTGCTAATCCCTTGGTTATTACCAAGGCCCTCAGGTATGTAAACCTGGACCAAATGAAAAAGGCCTCAAGAATAATGGGCTTACCTCATCATATCCCAGCTGGCAGCACTGCTGAGGACACGGTGGAAAACTTGATTTATTAAAATTGATGAAGGAACTGGCTAGTCTTGAATAATTCATTACATATCAGCTGCTGCTGAGGTAATAGGAGCTCAGCAAGATCCTCTTTAGCACTGCACAGTGCCTAAAATCTTTAAATAAGATGAAGTCAAAGATTGGCTAGTTAAAGATTGAAGGGCTTTCTCCATGTGAAGTGAGAGGCCCTGGCTCCTGGTGCTGAGGTCATCCAGCTGCGAAAATCACCCACGTCTCTCAAATGGAAGCCAGCCTGCTAATGTCACTGACATTTGCCAGGGCATGAAGCATTCTGCCTCAGCCATCAACTTCTGCAGAATATAATAGCTCCATTTTCCCCAATTCTTAGTGGAATCAGGTTTAGTTCTCAATATTCACCACAAGCTAGGGATGTCTGAGGGTGTTGGCTTGCTTTTCTGATCATTATGCTTGAAAATAAATCAGCTTGGTGCGCTAAGAAGTAGGCACTACTATTTGAGTACACAGCTCTTGAGGTGCAATCTCTGCTGCTGCTCAGGGCTTTTGTCAGCACCAGCAGAATCAAATCACCCACAGCCTGGGCAGTGGCTGGACTGGGTTTTGGAAGCATGTCAAAAGCCCTGGAACAGAATCCTGCTAACTTAATCTGGTCTCACTTGACGAACCAAGAGCTCTTTTTAACTCCACTGATGTCAATGGTAAAACCTTTGATAAACATGTAAAGCAGCAGCAAAATAAGGCACTGTAATAAGATGGCTGATACTCCTCTTCCTGTATGTCCTCCTGCAGAGGTCAGAGGAATTGCAGTTAATAAACAAAGAGGAAAAGCCAATTGAGGGACATATTCCTGCTTCCCAGCTGCTGGTATGGGGTCTCCACTATCTACAGTTATAGACCCTCCCTGAAGTCCATCACTTTCTCTCTTTCCAGCTGGTGATGATGGAAACTGGCCTCACAGCCAGTACTGTTCTCAGCTCCAGATCTGGTTTGCATTGCCTTCCTTTGTCCCCCACGAGGCACCTAGGAATTCGTGAGGTGCTGATGGTACAGCACCTCTAGATCCTATCTCAGCTGAACACAAGACAGCCTTTGACTTAAGATCCTAATGAATACAGAGACTGTGATGCCTTGTTGATTTCCTCATGCCAGATTTTACTTCCAGATGCCATTCCTGCTTCAGCCAGAGCAGATGATTTTAGCCAGAGTCTGAAGTATGTTGGTAAAGGTACTCTGATGGACCACTGGCATCATGAGGCATTTGACATAGCACCAGAAGACTGTCAGTTTCCTCTCCGCTCCAAAAATACTGCTGCATCAATCACTTGTGACAGTGTTTTAAAAATTAAAGCCAACTCACCCTTGCCTTGAAATGCAGGCAGCACTTTTTCTTCCTGCTGTCTGTTAACAGCCTTTCTGCAGGAGGTCACACAACACTGATTTACACTCCTGAGCTTTTTGTGCACATAGGTTAAGATCATTTGGAGAAGCCACAAACCGAAGTTGTGACTTCCCACCCTGAAGTGTGTGAATGAAGCTAATTGTGTAACTCTCACAGCTGCAGAGTGGGAGATGCTGAGAACAAACTGTAACTTGGTAACACATAAGACTGGTATCTGCTCCCCCATCTCCTGAGACAAGACACTCCAACTCCTGCGTTTCAGCTCCACTACCTGTAAGAGGCCAAAATAAAACTACCTTCCAGCATCTGCAAGAACTCTCCTGGCAGTCTCTGAGAACCAAGGAAAGTCAGGTAAGGTTTCCTAAAACTGAAATGTAATTACTTGAAATAAACTTAATTCTGAGACCTGTGCTCAGGTGTAAGAGCTCCATGCCACTGTCTGAGCACAAGCTGGCATGGCCCAGGGACATGTGCCCTGAGAGACACTCTGTCTTCCCCTCTGAAGTGGCAAGGACAGGAGTATGGTATCAGAACAGTCCATGACCCACACATGTCTCTCTTTACCCACCACCAGCATAACTCTGTGTGTGTTCTGTCTTTGCAGCTGTTTTTGATCTCTCATTGTTATTTTCTTCTCCTTTTCCTTCTTTCTCACCTTTTTTTTTTTTTAACAGTCATCTGTTGTCTCCTGGAAAGGGCTCCTGACTAGGCACAATTGCCTTGGGAGCTGGTTTAGGAGGCACAGTGCCCGCTGACCAGCCAGACAACAGCAGTTGCTATGTGGCTTCCTTTGCTTTATTCCTGCAGGAGACCAGCTGGAATTTATAGCATTTTCTATAAGCAAGGCATCATCCCTGAGGTACACTCAGGTGAGAGTACTTCAGGGAATTCCCACTGGGAGCCGAGAGCAAAGGACTTTATTATTAAAAAATCCCAAACCAACAACAAAAACCACAAAATCATAAATCCTGGAGGAAATGCCATTTCCTTTCAAGTGATTCTGTGAAGTAGGGACTGCAAGAGAAGTAGGGAAGCAAGAGTTTTACCAGTTCCAACACAAACCCATTTTTTTTCAGAAAGATATTCAAAGTCCATTTCAATGCAAACCCTTCTGGGGAAGGGTGGAAGCTGAAGCCTGTTCAAACATACACCTGATTTTAGCTGGGATAGAGTTCATTTCCCAGCCTAAACAGTGAAAAAAAGTTAAGAGGAGGGCACAAAGCAACCTACTTCTTATTCCAGGCAGAAAGGAAGGCAAATTAAGAGCAGGAAAACTTAGATGTTTTTCCTAGGGTTTGCTTGTTCTTTTGAGGTTTTTTTTTTAACCTAAGAGACATAAAATAGATGAAATTGAGTTGGCTAGAATTTTGGGGACACTAGAGTGGCTGGGTTCACAAAAGAGTTTGTAAATTGCCCAAAGAGGCACATGTGTTTCTCTGGGGTACAAGTGAGGGAGTAAAAGGGCCTTTCTCCCAATTCTGTCCTTGGTGGTGGTGTGCTGAAGGTACACTTAGTGCCACTGATGGCCCAGCTAAGTGAGAAACCTGGCTTTGTCTATACAACAAAAAGAAAAAGAAATGTTAAATTCTCTTCTATTTTCTCTACTCATATGGTGGAACTAAGCCAAAACCCTGCATTTGTACTGCTCTGCCTAAGGCAGCATAAGAACCTTCTCTGGTGAATCACCAGGCCCCAAAGCTTTTACTCCTTCTAAATGAATGCCAAGTATCCTGGGGAAGTGCTGCCAGGTACAAGGACACAGTGACACTGCTGGGCTAAAGCATGTCCATGGCTGAGGGTCTGCAGGATTCTGCCCCACACTCCCTAGGATGATAAGGTTTGGGATCTAATCCTCTGTACCTGACTTTTCACCGTGCCCCAAGTCACCTCAGTTTTTCTGCTTAATGCTATTTTCTGATCTTCTAGAATGCATTTTCCAAATATTTTGCCCAGTACCTTCCTGAAGCTGGTGAGAGATGTTCCTCGCTGTTCAGGGGCCCACATATGCAGGATGTTGGCAGGCAGGTGCACAGACTGTCTTTGGAGATCAAGAAAAACCGAAGATTGCTGCCACCATGCTTCTATGGACAAAGTACACACAGAAAAGTCTGGAAATGCATCTTCTGCAAGATGGAGATAAAGGGTGCAAGGGCAAACTCACTGAGAAAAATTTGAGGCCTCCTCTGCAGCTACAACAGCCATGTTGACACGCACTAGGTTAAGACCAGACTCAACTTTTTGATGTTAATTGCCTGGCTGCTTTAACTGGATATAGGCTTCTAAGTCCTGGAGTCAGCTGTGTGACACAACCAACTGATATTTACCTCTACCCTGTTATATCTTGCCCAGGGCTGCAGGGTCAGTGCACATGTTCCTGTGCATTAGAGCTGTCCACAGAACTGGTGGATTATTTTGCAAGAGAAGCAAGTAACATATCACATCTGAAGGGACTGTTCAGACTTTAATTTCAGGCAAAGCTACTCTGGCCTAGGTTCAGCTTCTGCTCCAAGGAATGGCTCCAAGGCACTGATAGCCATCATCAGTGACCAGACAATAATCACTGACCTGTCCAATGGCCTCTGATTGGTGATGTGACTCTCAGGCAATGCAGTCAGTGTCCCTCTGGACTCCCTGAGGGGCACAGATGTCTCATGCTCTATGGACACACAGAGTTAGAATACCACAAAGGAGTGGTTTGAGCATGGCTGTGGATAGGGAAGCTTTTTAAGATAAGCCTTGAAACACCAGGATTCCTGCTGCAGTTTGTGCCAATGGGCTGGCATGTGGAAGGATGCAGGACTGCTGAGTCCAGCTTCTTTCTTTTTGAATCTCTCCTATCCAAGATGATGTAGGATAGGAAGACCATGGGGGACAGAAGACACCCCTACTGTTCCAAGCACTGCACTGCCCTGTGAGCTGACTCAGTGAGGTGGAGCACCAGGTCTGCAGCCAGGCCCAGAAAACCAGCAGCAGCTGGGAGCAGCAGGTTGTGTGGTGCAGAGATAGCAGGTGGTTCCTGGCTGGGGTGGTCATGCACTTCCACCAGTGCACTGGCATGCCCAGACTGGCTCCACTGAGCCAGGGGTGTCACTGAGCCTGTGGAGCAAATTCCTGCTAGTGGGACTGCAGATCATCTTGTAGTCATCCCTGTTACAAGCAGCAAGACACTGTCTCAGCCTCCTGATCTCAACCTCTGTTAAGGTTTTGTATTAAGAGAACACAGGCTCAATTTCTCATCTCCATTAAAACTTCAGTGATGTAAGAGTAGAGGAAAAAAGACATTAAATACTCTGCATCAAGGAGTGCTGGGTCTTTTTCCAAATAAAGTGGAGGAGGATCCCTCAGTAGGGTGAAATCCCACACAAGCAGCTTTGATGACCACTCCTCTGTCCTCACAGTCAGTACATCAAACAGAAAGGCAGCTGGGAGACCCAGACTATTGAATACAGAGAAGCAATACCACAGGTTAGTGTTTGCCCTCATTTGCATGGATGTAAACAACCTGCTTGGAAGCAAGCAAGGATACTTGATTTTCGCTACTGCCAGTGTGAGGAGAACACTGCATGGGGTACAGAGCTACCAGGAAAAGCTGCAGTGAAATCAGCCCACCCCTCTTCAAGCCATTTACTGCAACACGAGGCAGAATGAATCAATAATTTGTATCGAGCTGGGAAAGTTAATCTGCATCCAGAGCATCATAACAAATTAAAAGGAAATAAAATCAGTACAATTCCACTGGCTCTCATTACTATCACAGTGGAGAGTAATTAAAATCTATGGGGCGAATTCAACACTGTAGGAACTCTCCTGAAGCCAAAGGCACTGTACAAGGGCATTGCTTTTTCCAGATGCTATGTATTTCCAATAGCAGCACAAATGGCAAAATGGGCAGAGTGGATAGGGTAGACTAAGAGCCCAACCTCTTTAGGAGCCAGGCATTCTGCTGCTTGCTCCTCCTCATGTGGAGTCATGCTGCACAGTTGCTGCTTTGGTGCTTGATGTGCTGACTTTCAAAAGCTCCAGGCATTTGTGTATGGGGCTCCCATTCAAGGACTTCCCAAGCCAACACACAACTTCCATTCATCAGCTCTGGCTGTCACCTCATCCTGCCTGTTCCCTGCTCCCCTGCATTATCCTGCCGCCTTTGCACTCCTCTCTCCTCCCCACTCCTAAGCACAGCCACCCGTGCTACACAGTCTCTTAGGTGCTAAAGGAATGCCTTTTCCTGCCACAGAGCACCTTCTGCTATCCTGTTGCCTGATAAGACTCTCAACCCATCTTTCTGCGCTTTCCTACAAACTCCTTATCCTTTGACTCTCACGCATCCCTGATGAAGAAGCTGATGGAGGACTACCACCTGTCCCAGCCACAGCCACTTGCACTCCCATTAAAGCTCTGCTCCAGTCCTGTGTCAATTATGTGCTGGAGCTGTGCTATAAGGCAGGAATTCAACCTGAAGCAGCATTCACTGCCCAAACTTTGATACCTTGACTCTGTGAGAGGCCCTGCTGCCCCACAGCCCCAGCACTGTTGTGACTCAGTGGAACACCTGATTCTCACTGAGTGGAAGGAGATGTGTGAAGCACAGGCAGCACATTCCTCATCACTGCACACAGCATTGTGTCCAACTACCCAGCACTGCAGCCTGAAGCAGCGAGGCAGCTGCCACACTGGCACCCAGAGGCAACTGATGGTGACAGCCAGTGGCATGGTACATGCAAAGTTTGGTTCAGCTGGAAACTGCCATTAAAAGAGAGAGGCACTGGATGGAACAAATCAATCTGGGGAAGTTCTATAGATGGTGTGTAGCAAATGATTTCATCTCAGTGTGCTTGTCTAGCTTTCACCTTTATGAACCTCTTATGTCCTGTCACTCCACCCTGTGTGTGACTTCCACCTATGGAAGCTATGCCAATGTCAGCAGGATGATGCAGCTACCAAATACCACGTGTGGCAAACACCAGTCTGCACACACACAGTGCTGCTGAGGGCTCTTCCACATGGACATGTTTACCATATAATAATTATGGTAATCTACAGAGATAATCCAAAGTGGATTGTTAATGCTGTTTTACAAATTGGTGTACTATGGTCCTGCAGGTGGAACCATGGACTAAGAGTTGTATTTCCAGATATACCATGATCTTATTCACTGTCTGGAAAAGTGGAGGTCTCACTTGACCTGGCCTTACCCCAGTATGCCTTTCAGAAGTTCAACCACTTTATTACCACATATCCACATCTGTAACCATGTTCAGATTCACCAATGAACAGCACAAAAGCCTCATTCTTAAAAGTCTTCAGCACCTTAAAAGTCACAGCCATATTATCACAGAATGTGCTTCAACATTTCGCCAAAACCAGATGCTCACATCTTTCAAAACAATCCAGCAAGGAAAGCAAACAGAAATCTGCCCCTTAATAAGTATTTTAGGCCACACCTATCTAGTGGCCAACCTCCCTCATTTTTCTAATTTCCATCTGAAAATAGCAGACCTTCTCTCCAGATATAAATCTCATCTGCCTTTCCGATTACAACAACTTTGAGCTGATTTGCATGATATTTATATATTCTTCAAAGGGATTGTTTTTTAAGGTAGTGTTAGCTTGAGGTACAACTGGAGTTTTGATATGAATATTACTTCAGTCAAAAGGGACTGTGCTCTGACGGTCTTTATAGGAGATACAAGTAGAAGAATGGCTTTTAGGCAAAGAGGAAATAAAGTTTCTGAGTCTCATCCCTCTCATCCCTCTATACAGGCCAGGGGGAGTAGGGATCTTCTTCCTATGGAGGTCAAAAGCCAACCTAAATGAAAATAAATATCTAAGGCATGCACTAATGTATGCTGCACTGTTGTAAGCATGGACAGGATTGCTGATGTGCTTGTGGGCTATGCCAGCGCCTGCAGCTGCTTCTGGCCGGGTTAGCTCTGTTTTATGGATTTACTTCATGCTACTCTGTAATGAAGAATAGCCTGAGGAGTGTGCTGAGAGCCAGAATAAAAAGTGTTGCAGAGTTATTGCTCCACTGTCTGCATGTGACCAGAAATATCACAGCACTGTGTAGACAAGCAATGACTGTCACCCTTGGGAACATGACTCTGTGGTACCCAGGTAAGAACAGAACCCAGAATAAAGGGCAGAAGATCCTCACTGAGAGACAGGACTGGCTGTTGAGTTGGCAGACCTGGTTCTCAGAGCCAGGAATGAGACATCGACTCTTCCTGTTGGAAGGTGCTCCAAAACTCCAGTGGCAGATCAAACAAGCAAGCTGTGCACCTCAATATTAAAATGCTGATCAGCTCAGAGGCTGCTAATCAAAAGGAGTCTATGGCCTACCCATTCCTCTTTCAAAAATAAATTTTCTTTTTCTTTCTTTTTCTCTCCTGTGGCTTTGGCTGATGCTTGTTTTCAGTGATACTAAGCTTTTAGGGAAGCTGAAGTACTGTGTTGTGAGGTCTCCCCACTGCAGGTATGGCTTCTGCAATCAGAAAGCACCAATTTCCATAGCTGTATCTGGCCCTTAAATAGGAGGAGAAGTGCCACACTGGGGCTTACTGACAGGTTATCTTGTGTTGTGGAAACCTGAGCCCTGACTGTCCACAGAGAACAGAGCTGTTGCAGCAGCTGTGGTAAAAAGGGGGCACATCAGTGCAAAACAGTTAAGCACCGCAAACCAGGACTCCTGAGGGAGTGCTCTCATCTGCTTGTAACTGAGACGTCTCAATTCAGGCCTGAGGGGCTTTTTTCAGGTTAAACTACCACAGCACAGATTAGCAGTGAAACTCTATTGATCCTTTATGAGAAACAGTTACCTCCCAGGTTCTTACAAGGCACTTTCTTGGAAAGGCTCTTTCAACACAGATCTCCTCTTGGAAGGGGCCGCTTCTGTCTACTCCTAGGAGCAGGCTGGAAAGATCAGCCACACCACCCCAAACAACAGCAGTGTTTCAGCACAGAGCTGATTGATATCTCCAGGCACTGACACCCTTTTGGTCAAGGGGGCTCAGCTTCAATCCAGTACCAGCCATGGGTAGTGCTAATTCCACTCCAGCCAAACTCTGACCCACTCCTCTGTCTCTAGACCACTCTGCAAGGTGTGTTTATTGAGATGTAATGGTCCTTAAGATAAGCAAGGACTTGAGTAGAGGGAATGGTAGGGAAGTTGTCCTTTCAACAAGCTAGGAAGCCAGCAAATAAATGTGACACAACAGCTCCAACAGGCTGTGATACTAGAAATTAATGTGTATCACTTCAGTGCTAGGTCTGAATGGAGCTGTCTCTGCTCAGTGTCTGAGTGTCTTTAATTCCCTTTTTCCTCAGGAAAGAACCTTGCATGAAAAGTTCAGCTGTGTGTACTCTGAGTCTTGTGAATCACTTGATTGTGGTCAAAGCCACTGTCATCTTTCAGTTGCTAACTGGCTTCCTAAACATGCCTACAGAAACAGCAGGATTGCTGTGTGGTAAACAAATTACTTTTGACAGGAGACTGCCAGCACTGCTCCCAGACACCAGGGAAGCCACAAGATGGGCTGCAGTGTCTGACTGGAGCAGCTCTAGCCTTGCATCCACAGCTAGTGCAGTGTCAGGCTGCTTCTCTTCTGCAAGCACTGACAAAGAACCGAGCCTGCAAACTCCCACCACCATCTGCTGAAGCTTCATATCCCAAAGGAAAAATGGATTTTTGCTTACACGTTTCTTTAAGCATTTCAGCAGCAGAAAAGGCAAGGGCATAGACAGTCTCTCTAGCTAAAAACACAAAGCCATGTTTTTTCTTTGTAAGAAAAAATTTACTGCTGCTCCTTGACTTCCCATCTAGGACAGAGTTTATTTCAAAAGCTTTAGAACATTTAGTCCCTTTCTGGAGAGAAATCCTTAGGACAGGTACCACTGAGTTCCCAAACAAGTTATTTCTAGAATGTGAAAATAAACAAAGGTTCCAAAAGGGCTGCAAAGGGCCCTGAGGTGTTACATGGCAAAGTGAATATCAGCAGACAGTGGAGATTTTTTTTTTCCCCTTGTGCTTCACCTTGAAGCAGCTGTTAGCAAAGCCAGAAAACTCCTCTGCCCCTTGGTGTATTTAATACAGCCTTGGCAAAGGGACTGCAGTCAGCTCATGAATATGGGAATTGCCTAATTCTCCAGCTATTCTTATTACCTCAGCCCGAGGATCCCAGCTTTTCATAACTAATTCCTGAAATCACAGACTTTCCACTGTCCTTTCTGTCCTTGAGCAGCAAACCACTCCTCCTCATGTAACAGATGCTGGTGCCTGCTGTGGTGCCACCCGTTTTCCCAGGCCCTTCCCTAGCAGGGACGGCGCTGTGGACAAGGTTACTGACCCCCGCACAGTTCCCAGAGATACTCACCCTTTGTTGCTGTAACTTACAGGAGGATGTCTGGAAAATAACAAATGCTGCATAGCCCTGTGCAGTGGCTCGGGCTGGCTGAACATTCTGAAGCCTGGGCAGGGGCTGGCAGCTGTAATGCAATCTGTCTCTGGCAGCAGAGATCTCTCACCCTGTTCCTACAAGCCGGCTCCCTCCACATCCCACCTTGTCTGTGACTCCCACCTTGTCACTTCATTTTGCCCTCATTGTCATATACATCCTCAGCCCACCTTCCCTCTCTGTGCCCATGTACCTGTTTTCTACCTCTTTGTTATTTTTCCTTATCTCACTGGTCCTGACAGCCCTGTCCATCCTCCCAAGACTCAGAGCTAAAGCTGTTCCTGTGCTGGAAGGTGACAATGGCTGCCAGGAACCAGCTGCGAGGGCCACTGCAAACTGAAAAGCAGATGGAAGCTGAAACTGGGATAATTATGAAGCAGGGCCTGCAAAACTTGTGGAGATGTTGGCCAGAGGTGCCCAGTTTATTCCCAGAGACACACGGGTACATCCCTTGAATGCTGGCAGGTAACATGGGAGCAGAAAACTCATCAAGCTGTGGACAGCTTCCCAATCCTGGCTATGGAGCACGGCATGTGATGCCTCCTCACCTCACTAACACCCACGACTGCTGCTGCCAAGCTGCTCTGGACAAGGAGAATGTGCTCACTGCAGCGGCAGCTGAGGAAATGTCCAGGCTGGTTCCAAGGGCTACACTCCTGCAGGGCACAGGCAGGTTAGATCTTTTGCTGTAGGCCAAGAAACAGCTACAGCAGCACAGGTTATACTGCAACAGGATCTTGGCAAGGTGGAAAAAACCTGTTAAGATCTTCCTGTTTCTTTTATGATAGAGGATTTTTTTTTTCCCCAAGAGCTTGCCAAAAGGGTAACTTCATCAATGGAAAATAAAAACTAGGTAATGTCCTCTAGTAGTTTATTTCTTAGTTCCAAACTGGTCCATTCAAAAGTTGCAGAAGAAACCACCTCCAAAGTCCATGGTTTTGTAATCAGAACCTCCCTTTCAATTAGTCATGTTATAGGGCTGTAAACACAATAATTCCATCAATACTATGGAACAGTCATGTTGCATCTGTATTAACATAAATGTGTGCTGATATGCCATAGGGCTAATCTGATATGACAGTAATTGGCTGATGCCCAGCCATGGAGGCCCTGGAGCTATGCTTGCTGTCTCTCCTCTAAAAGAACTGTCCTCTGAAACCCTGGAAAGGAAACCAACTGTGATGCTGTATCTTGCCTGCCATCAATCAGCAATGCTTCTTACACCTGCATCACTGAGGTGTTTGAGGTTTGATGGTAACTGTTTAGTTGGGGAAGCTGTATTTGAAGTGCAACTTGATCTCCTACAAACTTAAATATTAAGAAATCAGGATTTCCAGACTATCTTGTTAGACTAAATCAGACTCAGCAAGCTCGCAATGGATAATAAACTCAGAAAATCCATAAAAGCATTCCTTTCCCTTTTCTCCATGACTACTGGGAGCTGTGCATCATCACCTAGTCTGCAGCAGGCTTTTCTTACACAGATGAAGCTTAAGGAGCTTAAAACTTTATAAGTGCTTTGAGGCTACCGTTGTTATCTTGTACGGTGCTCTACAGACAGAGGCAAGCCTTAAATCTGAGACTGCAGCTGGGGTTCTCTGGTTAAAGGCCTTAAAGGAGATCAATGTAAGCAATGCCTAAGGATGTGAACCAGATCTCAGACAGTCCATCTCCTGTCTAGGCCATGCAAGCAAGTGGACAAACTCAAAAACCAGGCTAGGTCTTTGCAGTTGCAGGCACAGTATGAATCACTTATTTTGCTTTTGGCAATATACCCTTCAAAGAGCCTTAGTGAGGAGAGACCCTGTCTCTTTTTGAGGGATTTTGCCAAAGAAACCACAGCAGACACCCAGGCTTTCTGTATCTGGCTCATCAGCTCTGTGTAAGCTTTGCTGTCTGGATGCACAATGCCTTGCCTAATGCATCCTTGCTCATGACAGAGCTCTTGGGTTCTACCTCAGCAGAAACCAAACAAGAGAGACTTGTTTTACTCAGAAACCATTATTCTCAACAGTATGGCACTAAAGGTGCATCCCTTATGGCAATATGCAAGAGCAGTATCTCAAAATCCCAGAGAGTATGTGGCTGACAGTGCCCAAATCATCTCATGGAGCAGCCAGTGAAATTAGGAGAAAAATTTTTAAAGTAAGGTGGGAAACAGCACCCTAAATAGGGAATTTTCAATCTATGCTTAGGTTCTGGATTTGACTTAAATCTTTCTAGGACTCTTATCTGCTCCTTCATCTGTAAAATGAGATCAATAAAACCTCCCCAGATTTGCAGCAGTGCTCCCAGTCTTAATTGATGTCTGTGAAGCATTTTGAGAACCATGAGTGAAAGAAACCACTACCAAGCCCTCAGGGCTTACTATAATACCAACAAACAAGCAGAGTTGTTTACAATGCTTTTCAGTGCCACAATTACTAGGAAATGAGGAAAGGCTAAAGTGTAGATGCACCCAGTGCTGCCTTGCTGCAGTGTAAATGGTAGGAGCAGATTTTAGAGATTTTCCTCCAGGGAATTCTATTTTCAATAATGCAGTAAAATTTCTACCTCTCTGGATCCAAACAGATGCTCCTGCTAACACCTCAGGTATCAAAACCTATTTTGAATTTGGGAGAATGCGTCTTAGAGCTGAAATCACATGGAAATTAATTAAGAAATGACTCACTGGGACCTCGCAAATTTAAAGAGCCAGGTGCTGCCCAGCCACCCTTCCCAACGATTGAGCTCAGCCTAGTACCGCACCAGCACACGATCTCCCACCTTGCACAGGACAAAAAGCCCCCAGGCACCTCCAAGGCTCTTTCCTGCCGCCTTCAAAGCTCTGTGTCCCTGCGGGTGCAGTTTCAGGAACCGAGAGCAGCGGCCGGGCTCGCCCAGAGCAGCTCCCGGGCAGAGCAGAGCGCTCCGTGCCGTGCCGTGCCAGCGGAGCCCCCGGTGCCGGGGCGAGCAGCGAGCGAGTGCGGGGTGCGGGCACATGCGGGCCCCGGCAGCGGGCAGGTGTCAGCCGGGGCAGGTGCGCAAGGGCTTGGGAAGCGCGTGTATCCCCCGCTCCCGTCCCCGCGCTGGGCGCCGAGCTGCCGGTGGGACCCGAGGGGCCCCGCCGGACCGGGGAACGAGACCAGCGCACAGATAAATCACAGAGAGCTGCACGAGCGGTCCCGCAGCCCTCCCCGCCACGCAGCCATTTGCCTTTGTTGCAGCCCCGCGCCCGCAAGGTGCGGCGGGGCCGGGGCTGAAGAAGGAGTTCGCTCCCCGCTCGCTCTCCCCTCACAGCAGGGCGGTGGGGACACGTTTTGCGGGACTGGCTGCCGAGAGGGACCCGCCCGCCGCCCGCACCTACCTACCTGCGGAGCCCGCCCGGGACGCGTCGCCCGCCGCCTTTGTTGTGCATGCCCGCCCGGCAGCGCCGAGCCGCGGGTCGGCTCCGGCCCGGCCCCTCGGCGCCCGCCGCTCGCAGGCCCGGCTTAGCCCGTCACCACGGCAACGGCGGGCGCGGCTCGGGCGAGGTACCGGCCCCAGCGCCCCGCCCCGACAGGGCCGAGGGGACAGAGCGGGCGGGCCTGAGGGGACGGAGCGGGGGCACCCCGGAGGGCGCCGCCCCGAGCGGGGCTGAGGGAAGAGCGCGGGGCGGCCCCCGGGGCCGGGAGCGGGCGGTGCTGAGGAGACAGGGCAGGGCAGGGGGGTCCCCGCGGGCTGCGAGCAGACGGCCCTGCAGCCTCGGCTTTAGGCGCTCGTCTATCGGCGCCCGCCGTTCTCCCCAGCCCTGCGCCCCTCCTTCCCCACAGTGCCGGGCAGGTCCGAGCGCGGCTTAGATTAGCCTCGGCTTCCTCTTACGGTGCTTGGGATCCCTCATTCTCCATATCCGGTAGCTGTTCTTTAGACCGGCCACCTCGGGAGTCCCTATCTCCGGTCACAGATCGCACGTTCTTTTGTCCTACAGCGAGCACGGCTCTGGTGACTCTCCTGACTATCTTCCTGCATCAGCCGCCACAGGCTCTACACGTGACGGGCAGTCTCTCTGGAAAGAGGGGAGCTGCTGTGAGAATAAAGCCAAGGCAGTGGAACGCCTCCGTTTAGCCCTGTTCTGGGCGAGGAATTAATTGTATCCTGCATTTACAACTATTTTAATTGATCATTCATTTTAGGCATTACCATGACAGCTTGAACCTCTTCCCTTTCAGTCAGTAAGGACTTTGCAAGTTAATAGTAACGTTGATTGTTTCTAGGATTAAGTACCGCAGTTCACTGGCTCTGTCATGTAATGCTAGACTGAGCTGGGTCTTGTTACTGGACTTATACACGTGTGCCTGTGTTCATCTCGTTCTGAACAGGCAGGCTCTGGACTGGTGAGACATGTTAAAAGGAGGGTCCCTGATCAGAATTGCTCACATTCATGAGTTTTTTAAGTGATCCAGACTAAGTAAAGGCATTGTTTCTGTTTGAAGACAATTAGAAAAAAACCTAAATTCTGCAGAGAAAAGTTGATTGTGGAGAGAAATAAATAGCATAGCAACCCTGAACTCTTTCTATGTGTTCAACACCTGATTATACATTTTTTTTTCTTTCTGAGGTCTGTCAAACTCCTATTTAACCTTAGTAGAAAGGGATTTCAGTGGCACTGGGCTCACAGCATCCTCCACCGAAGGCTCTTCAATTACAAATAAAACATATGAAACCTCTTCAGTAAGCCTCATGTGTCAGAGGAAAAGACAGAGACAGAATGTGCTCAAGGTTACAGAGATGTTCTCTGGCAAAACTGGGAAAAACTGCCAGACCTGTGGTGTCCTGTCCTTGATCTTCATCTGCCAGATTTTGCCATTCTGTCCCAAGAAGGCACCTGGGGTAAACCCAGCCCTGCCTTCAGGGAGAGCAGGGGAGAGGGGATAGGAGGCAGCTGTCTTTTAGTTCCCCTTGGTCAGTCTGGGCCCATATATTACTCATGTCAGTAAATAATCTCCTTCTTAAAGGGTTTTCACTGGACACAAGGACGCTTGGAGATGACCTGGTGTTATTGTGCTGTAAAGGATGATAAGGAGAACTTGGAGATCTATTGTGATGGTCTTTGCAGCTCCCCCTGCAATGAGCTGCCTCCTTTTCCGTTGCATGCTAATTTATATATAGACCAGATTCCGCTACTCAGAAAAAGCTTTTGTCTCTCCTTGTACTCGATATATGTGATACTCTGCAGTGGAGAGCAGATGTTTGTACCAGATTCTGCTCCCATGGAAATGGGCAGTAGAAGACTCAGAGGCAAGGGGTGAAACAGCATCAGGGTTATCTCTTGTCCTCAGCTCAGAGCTCCTGTTACAGCCAGTCTGAAAGGCCAGAAGACGCCCTTGGATTTAGCAGCACAGTCTCGAGTGTATGCCTGTGTCTCTGCAGGAGATGGACATCCTGTTGTTTGCAGACTCCAGTTACAGCTAAAGCTAAAAAAAAAAAGCATCTGTCTGCATAAACAGGAATTTTCCTCAATTGCAGGAGCTAGCAGAGGACACTACTTTGTCTCTGTCTCTGAAAGGGCTGAGTAATGTTTTGTTTGTTTTGTTCTTTTTGCTGCCTTCCTCCATCTCCATGACTTTGGTGGCGCCTTTGGCAGAAGAACAATTGCCTTTGCTCCCCTTTTATCCATATCCACCAGAGGATTTTGTTTTCCAGACTGTTTGCTGCTGCTGAAGCCATAGCAATAATGCTCCTGTATAGCTTTACTTAAGGAGGGAAGAAACAAAACCACATGACAAATTGGTCCAATTTATCACAGCAACAGAAACCTGCAATTCAGCTCAATCGCCCCCACAGGCCAGCTTAGACAGCATCAATATTTAATGACCTGAGCGCCACTGCCCTCACAGGTTGAGCTCCACCTCTGCCCTTGCCTTGTCACAGGTACCCCCCAGGAATGTCACCCCACCAGTGTGGAGAGCACCCCCAGAATTCCTCTGCGTGAGCAGGGTCTGCCAAGTCAAGCCTGCTTGCTACCCAAAGGGGCACAGCCCAGACCTGTTGGGTATGACTAAACTCCCTTTTTCCTGCCTGCCTGAACAACCCATGCCGTAGGTTAATGCCCAAGTAACATCTCCAGGCTTTCTGGGCACACCTGTGGGCTGTGGCAAAAAGGAAAGCAGGAGTAGGACTGGACCATCACAGCTCATGGCCTCTCCCACAGTCTTTTTTTGGGTAATTGTTTAAACCAGACAGGACTGTTCACTTGGTAGCAAGTTGGAAGAGGCTTCTGTTCAGCTGTCAATATCTGTTCCCATTATTAAGACAAGAATATTTTATTCCAGAAGGGGCTGCAATGAAATAAAAAGCCAGTAACATGTCCAGCATGTGGTGCAGAAAGATTTGAAAAGAGAAGGAATCAAACTACACCAAATACCTGCCACTGTGAGCCAAGCAGGGCATCAGAGGAGGTTGGGAACCACTTTTACTGGGCCCAGGCTCTGAACTGGCCAAAGTAATTGGCACCCAAGAACATCTCCCTGCTCCATCCCAGCATGTGGCCCCTTTCTGGCTTGCTCTGCCTGAGACAGTACAGGAACAAGTGACACAGCTATATACAGCCATAGGCATGTTCCCCCATAGCTCTCTTGCCTCAGTTTCCCTGGTCTGTAAAATGGATGTGACTGCAATCTCCTGGTGACAAGCACAAAGTAAAACAAAGCATTTTTTGGGGGCAGAGGAATTTGTGCTGCTGGACCAACAACTTGAATTCCTCCAGCAAAACAGCATCTTCCAGTAGATTTTCTGTTCACTTGAAAACCCCCATGATTTAGCAAATTGCATATTCCAAAGGAGGAGTTTATTATCCACTCCTCTAGCAGCAAGTGACAGAGGCCATTACAATAAATGGCATTTTGGGAAGATGGCTCTCTAATTCACTTGGTATTTAACACTGACCATGGGGGCTCAGCTCTGTATGTGAGATACATTCTGCAAAGCCCTTTTGTGACCATCTCCCTGCACCAAGGACCTGTTAGAATAAGGGTGATTAGGAATAAATGTAAGAGCAGAGGTTTCTGCATCAAAATAATTTGGGCCAGAGGCTGCATGGCCAAGGGGACGATGATGTGCACAGAGGACTCAGGCATTTAGAAGGGAAAAGCTGGCTTGCTGCAGCTCATCCAGAGATGCTGGGCCATTTCCAGTGCCAGAGCTTGGCTGTTGAGGGATATCTTCCATCCCTTGGAGCATTTGGTGACTGCACCCTCTGCTCTTGTAGTCATAGGGTACCTGTCTTGTTATGGGCATGGCTCAAAACTTATACAGCAGAACTGTGCAGCTCAACAGACACCTGCAAGTGCCCTAGAAAATACTTAATGGATTGTTTCATCAATTAACTGTCCAAGAAAGGAATTGTGAGCCAACTCAGTGCATTCCAAATCACAGTTCTGTGAAAAAAAGTTAACACAGAGCACAGCTCTTCCTCCTGGCAGCCATCCAGTTATTAATTTCCATGTATCAGCTGTATCTCAATGGGCTTGGTCTTCCGCCCACTGTTTCTATTTATTTGTTTTCCATTCATCTCCACTAAAATTAAAACTCAAAGCCTTCCAGAGAGAATGGAAAACAAACATGCTGAACCAATACTGCTGCCCACATACAACCAACAGAAACCCTGCACTTTTTCCTCCTTTGCAGTGAGGCAAGATCTAATTTTTAAGACTTTCACCTGAAAAATAGCACAGGTAGCTATGGCATTAGCACAGTCTCAAATTCTTGTTTCCGACACATCAGTAACTGAAAAGCCAAAGGTTGTGAACTTATTTTTAAAGTGATACAAATTACAAAATACCTTCATTTAAAATATTTAAATCCTATTTGCAACAGCACAATCAATAGGATCCAACTCTTGATGTACAGGAAGGGATTCTTATTAAGTAAAATGCACTAAAATAAAAAGGCTTTGGTCTTTTTCAGTGTTTTTCAAATGTTTTCCTTCCTTAAAAACATACACAAGTGAGTGCATAGTGCAGATATGAGTCTGGTTGAATATGTAATTCTTCTGCTTGTTACCTAAAAGGATTTCCTTCCTCCAATAAAGAGAGTTTCCAGTTCTGTGTTTATAGCATCATCAGGAATTACATCATCCTCCATAAACTCATCTCCAAGCTTCTTCCACCATGGCCAACGAGTGGATTTTAGCATAGTGTTGTGGGCTTGTCTTGCCTTGGTAGCTACAGGGATTGATCGACTCATAAAGGCACCAATATCTTTTTCTGTGGTCTCTGCTAAACCTGGAGCATCTGCAAGAACAGGAAGAAGAGTTTTCTGTATTTTGTTTGTGGTTTTATAAGTATTAAAAAAAAAATAAAAATAAAAGGAACACTACCCTCCACTTCCCACTGTCCTAAGCCACTCCTTTCCTTGTGCTGGCATTGCAATTTTATGACTACATGATAAATCATAAATCTGACTGGAGTGGCAATCCAAATAAAGGCTAATCTGACAAAAGAAATACATAATGGGGTAGAAAGAAGAAAGGGGAAACATGGACTACTTCTTTCAGGTGCAGTGGTGGTATCCACCAAAATGACTTCTTGTGGAAGCATAACCTCAGACAATCTCCTGGTCACTACTGTGGATCAGTGCTCCTGGTACAGGGTGATATCAGCTTGGTGTTTCCACTGCTCTGGTGCAGCAGCCTTGTGGTTTCCCTGCTTGGGAGACCCAGTGTAAGTGTGTTGCTGATTTGCCTGCTCAGGGAGTGATGAGCTGCAGTGACACAGCACGTGACAGACTAATGGAATTCAGTAACTTGCTGAATTCTGCCCAGCTTGGGTGCTCTCTGGTGGCTGCACTTTGCTACTCTTGCTTTTTCATGCAGCCACTTGTCTGGAATTAAGATAGCACAGTAGTGAATTCTGTTTCACTTAAAGCCAGGCCAAGAAAATGAAAACATGGAAATTGCAGCTCAAAGATTTCCCTTTTCATCTGGAAGGGGTGAGAGTGTTTTAACCAGCAGCTTACTCACAACATGAGAAAACAAACCAAAGGAAAACAAATGTGGGTGAATAGGTTGGGTGAGACCCCCTTTTTAAGAAATTCTAATGCCTGTTAGAGGGCTATTGCTTTTCTTGTGAACGTATCAGACAGACTTCTAGCAGAAGAATAAGATGTTCCTTGAAAAACAGATGTTTATTCTTAACCTACAGCAGCACTTGGATAATCTCTAACAATGTCTGGATCTCAAGATAAGGCACATGGCAAAGAAAGATATTTCAGTTTGGAAATGAGGTTTTACCACTGCTCACTCTAATTTTCCCTGAAAATTGGTTTAATCCAGATGTCAATCAAAGCCATGAGCAGAGCAGTCACATACTCATTAGCAGCTCCACATCGGTGTTGACCTGAGCCAGCAAAGCCTCTCTCCTCTGTGCTGCTCTCTGATCCAGCCTGTTCCTCAGCAGGAACTGTGCCAGCTTTGCCTGAGCCTGCACATGCAATTCTTTACTCCCTTCTTCTGACATTTGGGAAGCCTGGAGGAAAATAAGTTTGTTACCATTAGAAGCTGGTTATTTTAAAACTTCTGGGGGTAGAATAATGCCTAAACCAGGAATGCAAATGCTGTTCCTAATTGTTAACTTTGTAATTTTGCTTCCTCTGCAACTCTCTTCAAAATTATCCATCATCATGTATATAAATTTTCCAATTACCGTTTGCTTTGACACTTTTTATTAGATTAATGGTTAAAATCCCCAATATCCTAGTGCCTTGCTGCCAAACAAGCAGGGTTAATACATACATACCTCAAATGGATTATCTTGATCATAATTTATGAAGATGAATATATTTCATCCCTACAGTATTTTACGTTGCATCATTAATGCAAATTATGAAATTACTAAGAAACAGACCGGATGCAATTTGATGTAGTCATCCACCTTCTGCTGCAAAGCCAGTCTCTGCTCATCAGTCAGTCCCTTGGGTTCTTTCCAAGGAGAGAGAGGTCTCATCCTCCTTCGCTTCTCCAAGAATTTACAAGCCTTTGTAAGGAACATACGAGAATATAACAATCACAGAGAGGAAATTTGTCTTCCCGTTTTGTTTATAAACAATCAGTGAAAGTGTTTCAGTACTGCATCTGTTAAAGCCTAAATGCAGCCATGATGTTGAAAAGACAACATACAAGGTCAGCATGAACACTGAATAGTAACAACACTCATAATAAGTTAGTGACTCATCTGTAGTATGATGACATTCCAATCCTGGGTTTCAAAGTAGCAGCTTTTATATTTTTGTTGCAAGACTGTATTAGGCTTTGTAGCCTATACAAGCTTTAACCCTTTAAAGCAACTTGTGTCTCTAGACTATCACCCCCAAGTAATTTTTTAATAACTTATGGCTAAATTGACAGTAAGAAAATAAACAGTTTTATGAGGCTTCACAACAATCCACTCAGTCCTATCTACTGTTAGGCCAAAGTATAAATACTTACTGCTCTTTGAATGATGACAGCTGCCTTATACTCCTTAAGAGATTGTTTCTGCTGATGAAAAATTCTTCTTGCTCTATACCCTCGCCAGAATCTCTGGATAGTTAATGCTGATTTCTCCTCCATTTCCTGCATGTATTTATTCACCTGACCTACAAAGGTAACAAAAATCCAGTTAGAAGACTGCGGGTTATGTTCTCTTAACAATTTACATTGTTAATCCTCAAGCTAGAGAGCACCTCTTAGTTAAAAGCCCCTCTTTCCCCAGGGTGTCCTGGCTGTGGGTCAGATCTTGCAGATCACAGCTGCAATGGAGCTTTGTAACACAAGAAAACTGTCTCTCCCTTTCTCCTGCACCATTTTGAAGGCACCAGATCTTGATCAGTAGTTACTGAGCCCTGGGGGAATTAGCACATTCTCTTTCAGATAATTGGGTCAGGAGAAGAGACAGTAAGACTACAGTGCAAATAGACATGCAAGATTAGTAAATAGATTTGGGGAAATTGTTCCTAAGGACACCCAGACACTTTAATCTTCTGCTATAGTTTAATATAAATCATACTGGCATGGACAACTTCCAGTAAGGCCAGCTGTCGTTCATGGAAGAGTCTCATGGCCCTCTGTCTCTGAAGTTGCATTTGCAGTTTTAGAGCTTCATCTTCCTTCTGTTTTGTTAAATGCTGCAGCTCCTGTTCCCGTTTAGCTCTGCAATACACAAATACATTAACCATTACCTAAAGTTGTCAATTTCTTTAAGGTATCTCTCCTTTTCTTTGTGTTAAATGGTCCAGCATTGAGAAAGAAAATCCACAAAACAATCTGCTATGCCAGCTGTTGGCTGCAGAATGACACCAAGCAATGAGAAGTCTTCTGCAAACTAACAAATTACCACACTATCTATAGCCACAAAAACTCTAAACCACTCTACAAAATCAAAGTGTAACTCTTAGGATAAAGTTCTAAGGACTCTGAAGGACATTCCCCAATCTGAAGGGAATTATGCTTCATGTGGGACATTCACAGCCAGAATGAACTGGAACAACAATTTTGATTCCATCATTTGCTGAAGAGGTAAAGCAACATTAGCCATCTGTTCCAGTACCCACCTTTTCCAGTCCATCCATCAGCATGCATGGCACCTGCTTCCCACAATACAAACAATTATTTTTGTACTGACTGCGAAAGGAGATCAGAATGTTGGCTGCCAAGCCTACTTCTAAATTTTTAAGGGATTTTTTTTCTCCAGGAAATACAGACAGACACATTTGGTCCATCAACTTTGTTAGAGAACACTAGGAAAGAATTTTCTTGCAAATTCTTCCTGATCTTTTCTAGATTTGATGGTAGGGTGTTGCCCTCCTGAGCACTGGAAAACCTGCAGCACAAGTTTCACAGATGAGACAGCTGAAAACTCTGCAACTGGCCCTGGAGTGTTTAATCTACTAACAACAAGTACATCAATGAAATACACAGCAACATATCAATATAGAGACTAACATAAAATACCTAATATACTGATGTATTGATACTAATAATTACTGAGACCACTTGGCCATGGTCTCAGTGAAGTATGAGGAGGTGTGAGCTAAAGCTCTCCCTCCCTTCACTGCCCCTTCTCATCCCAATGAACCCAACCTAGCAGCTTAAGTCTGAGAATGTACAACTTTACCCCACAACAAAGCAACAATGGGATTTCTCTGTTCCTACTGCAGCAAAATCACTTCCCCACTCAGGACCTGAGTCCCTCACTGGGCCCACAGCCCAGGGTTCTGCTCTCCTCTAGCCCTTTTCTGGGGACAACGAAAGAGGTGCTTTAAGCACTAGGAAAGAAAACCAACCAATGGACAAAGCAGAAGTACAAGGGATGCCAGAGGAGGAAAATGTCCACAGACTAGACCTAATGTCCAGGTAATTCTGCTATTGCTGCATGGCACATACCTTTAGACTCACAGTACTAATGAGCTATTTGTGTTTCCCATCACTAGTATAAATTGAGCTATAATTTTTCCACCAACCATATCTTCTCTTTAGTCTCTAAAACTGGGAGAGATTGGGATGGAAACTGTTGTGTGAAAGAGATGCTCTGGATTTAAAGATCTGATCAGATAAAAAAGCCTCCACCACAATGTGACAGACAATAATCCTTTTACAACTGTAATGCAGACTTGAGATGTGCCCACACACCGACCTACAGAGACAGATCATGATACATGTGATTATATCAGAATGGTTTCAAGGAAACTAAAGGTTTTCAGCCCACACATTTCTACAAATTAAGGCTGTAATTTTTTACATTTTTAATTTAGGTAATTAATATTTTAATCCAAATATTATATTTCTAAGACAAATGAAGTCACAGGATCAAACAAGACTTTCCTTCACATTTTCTTGATAAAACTTTTAATATTTTGCCCATCAATTTTTATCAGCTTCACTAGGCTGAAAACTACAAGAATGTTTCATGAACTTCTCAGATGCACATCTGTGAAACCAAAAGTGTCTGTCAGGTATTTAAATGATTCTTTAGTACTGATTCTTTCCTATGTAGTCTGCAAAACACATTTGTCCTCTGTTTCTCCTAATGATAAGATATATTTGCTTGCACAAGACCACACTGTGACAGGGAACTGCCTCTGAACTAAAGTAAAACATACACAGAGTAAGATCCAAGCTTCCTTCTGCAGTTCATTGCACAGAGCAGCCTCCCTCTGGTCATCTCTTTAGAAATGTAAAATGGTTTCATTTTTGATGCATTATTAATAAAAATTATTGCCATTTAAAATGTCCTACAATTAGCTATGTAATAGTGAACTAGCTTCAAGGAAAGACCACAGGCTTTAACATTCACTGAGGAGATATTTCTGAAACCACAGTTTCAAAAGTTTGTAACTTGCAGAGTTTTCTGCAGCTGCAGGTGAGCAAAGTTTGGAGTTTCAATCTCGGCACTATTTAACCACACTTGTTCTAAAATAAATCTGTGAACATAACCAGGACCCAACTGCTAAGAATTAAAAAGTACTCTTAAAAGCTCTTCTACAGTCATGTTTACAGTATTCCAAACACTATTTTTCAGTGTAATGTTTTGAGGTAGACAGAAGAAAACCAACACTGGCACTGTACAGTTCTGTATTTGCTCAGTACACTGGGACTGAGTGAGCCATGAACACACACAGCTGTAAGGACATTAATAAGTTTCCATTCCTCTCAATATTAAACAAACACTTTCAAAAGTCCATTTAAATTACTTGAGAGCTACCTAAAAGGCACACACTAATGCCTACAATATTGAAAATATGACACAAGGGAGTCAAGCAGCTTGGTGATGGCTGATAGTCTCACCATCCTTTCCCTGCTGCTTTTCCATGTTACACCTTAGCCCATCATCCAAAATTTCTGGGCTGTAAGTTTAGCTTGCAGGCTTGCAAGGTGCCTTATGAGGGAAGGAATATGGGCTTCAACTGCATGGTGGAGTAAAAGGGAGTGACAAGGATGTCTGACTCCATCACAAAAGTGCAGGGACCAGTGGCTCTCAACAGACACACTGCTTGCCCCTGCAAATCTTTCAGAATTTAAAAACTACACCTTAGATAGTCCAATATCCTCTTAAGGCCAGTCTAGACAATAAAGCATAGTTGTTTGCTTTGTATTGCTTTGGTTACATGCAATGTGATTTGACAGTGATTTATAAGATCTACTTTTGACACAGTAATGATCAATGTGCAAAAAAAGTTTGAAAAAACTTGCTGTGGAGTCTACAGTTGATTTTAATCCCTTAACCCATGTTAAATTCAAACTAAATTTCTCAAAACAGTTAGCCTAACACATGCTAACATTACTGCTGCAGTGTTATTCAAGTGAGACAAGCATTATTTACATAGCTTCCTTTTTCTCTGCTGCTCCAAGGCAGAGGATACTATTTCTAGGTCACTGAAGTAACTCTGCTTCTGAGAGCCAAAGATTTAAAAATTAATGAAGAACAAGGTCTTGCAAGCACTACACTGGCACTAAGGGCCTTGGTTTCTGCAGCACTCTGGCATGTGCAAGCTCCATGGTAGCTCCAATGTAATTTACAGAACAATTGTGTGTCAAGTTAACTGTTAACCAGTTATCTGTCCTACCACCAGTACATCATCTTCCAGTGCTGTTTGGTGCAATGGAGGGATAGAGACTGTCCAAACAGACACAATTAGGGCCATGCAATGTAGGATGTCAAAGGACAGGCAAGGTGTGTTTAGCCTACAGGAAGGCAAATCTGTCTCTCACTACCTAAAGAAGTGTTAGGGAGCAGACACAGCCAGACTCATGGGGGTGCTCAGAAAAAGGACAAGAGGCAGTGATAAAGAGTGCAACAAGGAAATTCCCACTGCCTGTAATGGAGGAATTCTTCACAAGGCAAATCATTCAGCACAAGGAAAGGGATCAAGTGAGATGGTTGGATCTCCATCCTTGGAGACCTCTAAAACTGGATGTGGCCCGGAGCATCCAGATCCCATTTTGAGGCAGGCCTACTTCGAACAGGACACTGAATTAGATGATCTGAATTCTTCCTCTTCCTTTGTGACTTGAGAAAACCCAGCCCAACTCAAACCTTTGTACTAGATCCTGTTCTTTACTGCTTTTCACAAAGTCATACTATTTACCTGAAGCTTCTCTGTAAAGTGACCACTGCTTGGGGCAGCTTTTTCAGCCTTTTCCTTGTCTGAAATCCCCGCCACACTGCCTGGATTACACAGGCTGCTTCATGCTGCTTCTGAAATTAATAAAACAGTTGGTAGAATATTGTCCATGCATATAAAACCACTTTATTACTGCTTGCATAATTGAACAATCATAAATCTCAACATTTGGGCAAACCCCATCAGTTTTCAAATGCATCAAATTGGAGAATTTAAGGTCTTATGAGACAGTTATTACCATGAACTCCATACTTGCCCCAAAAGCAGATAATCTGACCACCTGTATTGATGCTCTCTGTGATAAACAAATGAATCTACAGCACAAATGTATATATATGTAAAATCAATATGAAAAATTCGTATTTAAAACACCTGAAGCACTTGCTATTTCAAATGGTGATTCAATCAAAATACCTGCACTAGAGAGGACAGAAAGACAACTTTGGAGAAAGAGCAGTAGGAAAAAAGTTAAATTTGCAGTATGATCAGAAGTCACTGAAATGCAAACATGAAAAAATCTATTCTATTCTTAAATGGATTTTAGAAAAAACCACAAACAAATTGAATCACAAAACACCCTGCTCTGTTGAAGATGAAAGCAGGTCTCTGCAAACACAACATTTTCATTGATGTATTGTCTCTGAGAAACCTGCATGTAAATTTTTTTTAAGATGCTCCTGAAACACACATTGTCTCTTTCACTGGGAACACAGTCCAGGTGGTGTTCTTACTGCACATTTTCTGTACATGACTTAGTTCTATGTAAATGCTGCCTAGAATTCAGAGATATAAATTTGTAACACTGATGTGAGAAAGGCAGATGCAGTTATTTTAATCTGATAGTTAGCAAAAAAATTATTTTCCCCCTATGATTATATTGAAATCTATGGTGAATCTGCACAGAAAGCCAATCTCTTGAGTCACAGTCCCATATTTTAATGACTGAGCAATTTCTTGATGTTTTAAAAAACTGCAATAAAATAATTTCAAAAAGGCAATTAAAAAATTATTAACATAGTGAAATAATAACACAGGTTTGAAAAGTTTCTACAAAGTGATATAGTAAATCTCTTCTAAACATACACAAATCACATGTAAATAGGATTTCACATCTAAATAGGATTTTACATCTGAAAGTCACATTAAACTTAATCACCTGCATTTCTCCTTTTCCACTGGATTGTTCCAGATACAGCAGGTCCAAGAGTTGATTGACCTCCCTGTCAAATCCTTTGCCAGTCCACTGTTTACTTAAAAGCCCTTTTAATCCTAAGAGAAAGAGAAGATGCTAATTCAGTAACATGAATTTACCCTTTCAGTCTCTCAAAGTAACAAACTGTGAATCAACAAATTAAATCTGATTCTATGTGCAAAGAAGTGTGAGAGTTGAAGACCATCAGCCATTTTGAGTGTCAATGCTTAATCTTATCAAAGAATGCCTGGTGCTCCAACTATTACAAAGAAGTATTATCCAGTGATTTTCTATGTCCGAGTCAGTATTGTGTTTATATCACTGACAGTCAGATTAGCAATGTACTTTCAGTGTCTTATCAGTAAGTCATTGTAAGATGCTAAAAAGAATTCAAAGCACTACACAAGTGCTGGGTGTTGCTAACACTCTTTTCTTATTTCTCATAGTAAAATGTATTTATTTCCAGCTGGAATTGTTTGATGTCTGCACAGCATCATTTAACTGTGAGTGCCTGTGCATCCAATCCATGAGACAAGAGAGCTTTCTGAGTTTGCAGTAGCTAAAAAGCAGCCTTGTGCTCCCCCCACAACACACACATACTCCCTATGCAAGTAGACATGTGCTAAAATGTTTGTATTAGACAAATCCCAGAGCCTAAGGGCTCTGCAGGGAGTTGGAGGGAAGAGGAAGGAGGTCAGGAAGTATGTGCATGTTTGCCTCCTGAAGAACTGCAGATTCAAGTAACTTTTCCATCTTCAAGTTATTGTCCATAAACCTATTCATACACTGGGAACTCCAACACAACACTCACATGTACTTACAGATCTGGAGCACACAGAAATGGCACCTCTGTGGCACCATGTGCACCATTGTAGAAAAACAATGACAGGTAAACACTTCAGGAGAGACAGGCAGGACTCCAGAGCCAGGCTACACAAGAGAGCTCCCTCACACAAGTGCTGTGGGTCTCACACAACCACATGCCAGTCTCTGTGCAGACTACACAGCCATATGCTCCTTCTGGCTACTGGCAGGGAGCACCTCCAGAGTGCCTCACAGATGTGTCAGCCCATGCAGGACAAAAGGCCAGGCCCTCCAGGGAACCTGACACAGGGGCTGTGCTGGTCCTGGAGGTGCCCTCAGCTCCAGCAGGCTGCCTTCACTGGCAAAGCTCGCACCAAAGCACCTCACTCTGCCACTGTGAAGCCAAGGGACTTCAGTGAGATGGCCAGATGGTGGAAATGCTGTAGTGCTTTCTCTGTTGCTTTTATTCCTCAAAGTCTGTAAAGGACTCCAAAGCCCAAATTAAAACTAACAGAAGGATTCTAACTTAAAAAAAAAATAGAGAAAAAACACAATTTTTTTTTTCTTTTCTTGGTGGAAAGAGGAAACATGTACAGTTCTAAATTACTGAGGCATACTGTGATTCTAGAGCAAAATAAAGCATCCTTTGTTGGAGATCTACACGACTTCAAACAAGCCAGCATTCTACAGCTGGGATGATCAGACCATCAAGGCAGCTTCCCAAGAATCCACAATGTGATAGCAGCCTTAGGCACACTATACTTAATTCTGCAATACAAGGAATCCCTCCTCTCAGTTCTGTAGGCAAAAGGGTGGCAAAGCTGTTCATCTGGTCCAGAAATTTATCTGGTAGTTACTGTATAATAAGTAGTCAGCACAAGTGCAAAAAATAGGAATTGAACATTTCTTCTTCTTACTGTCTTTGTCCTCTAAGGACTAAGGCTGCTCACAAGTAGTTTTGACCCACAATAACATCCAGAACAAAAAAGACATGGCAGATATTATGCCTGTTCCTTAGTCTCCATGGGCATGATAGAGTGCAAAGGGGTTTCCTGGAGCTTCCTGCTATGCTAGAGACAGAAAAATTAAATGGGACACCTCATTAAGAAATGAATAACATAGAACAAATTATACACATACTCAGCCTTATCATATGAAGGCATCGAGACAAAACGATAAATTAATCTCATGAATTCTTGGAAAGAGCTCATTCCAATTACTTGGATATCAAAAGACAGCCAGCTCCTGGATAGCTAAACAGCCCCCATCAGATGGGGAGATCTGCAACAGTCAGGGTCAGCAGGTCACTAAGTAAAACTTTCATGCTGTGGATTAGTGAGCCTTAGCCTGTGGTAGATGTGACACAGGGCTCTCTGACTGTGGCAGTGCAGGCACCCTGCCAGTGCATCCCTCAATAACCAACCTGCACAGGGAAACAGAAAGAAGCAAAAGCCCATCAGGTTGGAAATCACAATCAACAACTTTAAAAGACAAGTTGCCACATGCAGAGTGTTCAGTACACAGAAGAAAATAAATCTAGGGAACAGAAAGAGGTGCAGTGCCTTAAACTGCAATGAAATTGAATAGAAGGGGAAAAAACCCACAAAGCAACGTGGCATTGCAGTTTCCACCTGTACTGGTGAGTTATTGAACCACAATGGGAAATTTCTGTCTTTTTATTTTCACAGGGAATGCAAGAGGAGGCTCAGTGATTGGTCCCATGCATGTTTACAAACCTTTGTAGCGAGCTGTGAGTAACTGCACAAGCTCCTTGCAAGATTTTGCCACTAGTAACAGCAGTTTTGTGGCAGCACTTCCTATAGCAGGATTGGTGGTAGAGGACAGCTTATAAACAAGTTCATCCAAGACAGAGTGAAGGGTCTCTTCTTCAACTTGAAGCAAGACAGAACTTAAAAAAGAATAAAAAAAAAAAAAAAGGGGAATGGGACAGAAGTGTTAATTGAAAAACATGAGCTTTTTAACAGTGACTTATTTAGCTATGTCAGCTATATACAGCAAGCCAGGATGCCCAGCTAGCTGGACCAGGAATATGATCCAGACAGTACTACTGTTTCAATCAACCAATTAGCACTCTCTCAATTTAAGAAGAATAAAATCCCAGCTTTTTAATGTTTTTAATTTCTACTACAAAGACTAGGGGGAAAAAAACCCCAAACAGTAAAACACAACAATGCTTGCAAATGAAAAGATTTTATTTTACCAATCAGTAATTAGCTACCTTTTTTATTTATTATTAAGAAAAATAATGATACAAAAACAACCAACCTATTGACCCTCAAAATATTGTGTAACACAGACATCATTACAATTGTTGTTTCAACATCATCTGTTATTAACAACTGCAGGAAGCGATCATTTTGTAGTACTGCAAAGAAAACCAAAAACAAGCAAATAAGAAATCATGAAATAAGAACCAGACTTGAAAATACCATAAACCAAATAAACTTCATCAAAAGTCATAGCAAGTAAACCCAGACACTGTTTCTGGAACAAACTCCCTCATTTATAATTCTTACACTGAAATTTACTGAGATAACTAAACTACTTCAACCTCCAAAACACATGGTGAATCCTGTTTTTTCTGCCTTTGGACATCCCTCAGGCATTGATGCTGCAAGGGAATGAAAGCTTTAAACCCCTTTCTGCTACAATAGTACCCTTTTCTTACAACAACAGGGAAATTAACACTGGGGAAACAAAATCTGGAAAAGTTAAGGACCTCAAACTTGACAGTTTGTTACCCCAGATTATTTAATGCAAGTACACCGATGTAATTAAAGCACCATCTTTTTCATCCCAGTGTATCACTGGCTATGTATTCAGTAATTTTTCTGACCATTTATGGTTTTAGTTATATATCTTATGATCCTTTTCAGTTTTGTCCAATACTAGAAACAAAACCAAATTCTGCTTTTCAGAATCAATGTGATTAACATCAGTTTAAATGAAAGCTTCTTTTGGTCAGAAATATATATAGTGAAGTTTGTTAGATATTTGTAAAATTTCTTGTCATGTAAAAAACTTCAGAAATCTGTCTCCAAATCTATCTACTTAGGTTAGCAATGTACTCTGGTCAAATTTCTGCATATTTTAATCACATACAGGAAAAGATCAATTGTCTCTTATTGGGAAAGAAAAACCCCAACAACCTGATTTTTAAAAGGTATAGACTTACAAAGAGAAATTACAGGATGACACTTTTAAATGTTTATCTCTGAAAGACTAGAAGGGGAACTCTTGAGTATTTCCCTTCAGTGGATATTTACCATTTCAGATATTGCTGTTGAGCTGACTACTTAAAAAGACTGATTTAACAACTACTCAAGTTTAGAAGACTAGGTGGAGATTAGCTTAAGAATGAATTTTGAAACTTGTAGTTGCCATAAATAAAAGTTCAGGCGTTCTGTGGTTTGGCATTTCCCTTACCACGTGCTGCTAGATGGATATGCCCGCCGAACAGCCAGCAGATGGCATCAGTTACTGTTTGGAACCAGTGTAAAAAGTCTTGTTTTTCTTTATCCTAAAAAAGAGAGAAGTAGGTAAAAACATGTGTATTTATCTTCATTAAGGGCTTCATCTTGATGTCATGGGAAGGTTTGAATGCCTCAGGAATTTGGCAACCAAACTTCCACCAAATTTCCAAATGAAGTTGGTGAAACTGTAGGAACTAGTTAAAAAAAAAAACCACTCTAACTTGTGAAACATTTGAGGTCAGAGATCAATGAAGAAGATCTGAAGATACTAAAAAAATAAATGCATGCATTTGGGAAAAACAATCACAACAATGAGAGAGAAATCTTGTTTACGCCTTAAAAATACTTGATAGCAGTGGAAGGATAAGACAAATGATAGCTCAGCAAATATGCATCACAGATTTAATGTACTAAGTAGGAAATATATTACTTTAAAGAAGAGGGGGAAAACAAAAAAGGTATGAAGTGGCCAAGGACACAGTCAAAATGAAAAAGATTCCTGATAACTGGAATCAGTGAAGCTGATGGTGAAGCTTCAGAAGCACCTCCTAGCTGGAGGTGTGGGAGCAAACACCAAACCACTATAAAACTGAAATTTGATCTGTTTGCCAAACAGACTACATCATGTGCTTGCCTGTGATAGCACTGGACTGGAAAAAAACATAGAATCAATCAGAGAATGGTAGGAAAGGACCTAAAGTCCATCCTGTTCCAGCCCCACTGCCATGGGCTGGGACACTTAACAGTGGACCAGATTTCTCAGAGCTTCATTGAGCCTGGCCTCGAATACTTCCACAGATGGAGCACCCACAGCTTCTCTAGGCAGCCTGTCCCAGCATTTTACCACCCTGACAGCACAGAATTTCTTCCCAATACCTAATTTAAACCTCCCTCTTTCAGTGTCAAGCCATCACCCCTTATCCTGTCACTACATGCCGTTGAGAAAAGTCCCTCCATCTGTCTTGCAGCCCCTTTAGGTACTGGGAGGTGACATAAGTTCTCCTCAGAGACTTCTTCACGCTGAACAACCCCATCTCTCAGCCCTTCTTCACTGCAGAGGTGCTCCAGTGCTCCCCTCTGACCAGCAGGAATTCAGGTTTTAACATGTGAATGCACATACAGAGGCACATTCCAGTCTGTATTCCAAGTGTGAGCCACAGACTACTGGAAATCTGGAATCTTGGTGTGTGGAACAGCAAAAGGGTTTTTGACAGTACTTCACTGCTGACAAATGTTGCTACCACTGCTGACAAATGTTGCTACAAAGCACATGGTCAGACACCCCACATTAATTCAGCCTCCACAAATGAAACCCTGGGAAGCCCAGTCCTAGATCCCAGCTGGAGCCCCAGCCCTCAGTCAAGGTTTAACTTTGTATTTGGTCCAGACTGACAAGGAGAAATACAAAATAACAATAATATGTTAAGCTGTAATATTGTCTGTTCTGTTTTGGCAACACGTCAGTTTCTGAAAGCCATTTCACTACTTCCCTTGACTTCAAACACTTGTACAAAAAGCAAAAAAGAGTAGAATAAATTTTAAATCTCTACTGGTAGAGTGGGATTTCCAAAATTCCACTGAGCAAGCATCAAGTCTGGGTGCCCAGTCACCTCTGAGACCATGAAGTTTAAAAGCCAAAGTACTAATTACAATGTAGACTGCATTTGCATTCAAAAGAAATCTTTGCCCACAAGCATGACTCAAGTAGCATGTAGGCTTAGACATAATAAGAAAGTATGGGGGAAATTACATATTGTGGATAGGAGTCTCCTGGGATGTCATTTAGGAAGCTTCCTTGTCAAGCACAAAATGCACTTCTCAAGTACTGCACTAACAGAAACTATGTCATTGCACTGATGCTTTCTGGGAATTGATTGTCTGTGGTGTCTAACACAATACTTTGCAGGAAAACTTTGGCTAACTGCAAGAAGCCAGTGAGCCAAGAAATGAGATAGTATGGAGAAACGGGGATATTAAAAGAAACTGTCAGAATCCATGAAGATGGTAATTTAAATTACTCATGGGTGTTTGTTTGTTGGGGGTAGTTTTCCTTCCGATTCTAGAACTCAGAATACTCCAGAGGCATAAGGGAACCTCGCTGAGCAAAACCCTTCTTCATTGCAAAAAAGGAGGAAAATGTGAGAAAGTGTTTAAATCTATAAATTCATGAAGTCTGCCTTTGGCATTCTCCATTTGCAAGTTCAGAAACAGTGAGCATTCTTGGAATTTCTTTGCCAATTATGCAGCAGAAACTGAATGACAAAACAAACTTCAACAAATCTGATTTAAGATCTTAGGACTCCCTAAACCATTTTTAGTAAAGCTGAATAAAATGAGTGAGAACTAAGTCATTATGAAGGCTGAACTAATGATATGCAAAGTTAAGACACTACCATGACTGCTGTCTTTTGTAGGGCTTTGTATAGTGGTTTTGCACAAGTCATGGAGAAAATGCTGCACAATTACAGATTTCAGCTTCAGAGCTCAGAGGCATAAAAAAACTACTGCAATTTCTAGAAAATAAATTTTCCTAGTACCATATTCCTAGAATAATATCCTACTTATCCAATATGCAGAAAGTTTTCAGGCATTCTCTGCTTTTTTAACCATGAAATGTAAATACCTTGATTGCTCGGATAAATCGTGCTTGCAAGCGTTTTCCCAAAACCAGCAGGCTGTCTATAACTGAAGGAAGAAACTTCCTGTAAAATTCCTCAGGATCTTCTTTCACCTCTAGGCCTACACAACAATGACTGAAATGGAGTAAAACAAAACAAAACAAAAAAGAAAGAAACAAGGGGAAAAAAGTCAACCTGAATAGTCAAAGGCCTGTTTGAACAACTTTGAATGAATGTCACGTCATCAGAGAAATGCTTCAGTGGCATGGGACAATTCCCCCTGAACAACAGCTCACTGCTGTGACTGGCTCCAAGGTGGCTGCCTCCAAGGAAGAGCAGCCACTGGCAGGTTGGAGACCATATTGCTACTTATTGTGGCATTTCTCAGTTAAAAACAAACATATCCAACACACTTTCTCCTTTGGCTTCATAGAATCTGTTCAGGCTTGTTCTATATTCTAGGGAAGGGCTCTGATGGTCATAAGAAGGAAAAAAAAAAAGGCAAAATAGAAAGGTAGAAAAAAAACCTGATAAAGGAAGACCAATAATGAAGGGGGTGCACATTTGTCAGTAAAAATATGTATAAAAAATATACCACAAAACCTTCAGTGAGCCTGTCAACAACTTTTCTCAAACTGAGGAAGGCATGTGGGCCAGAAATCAGTTCCTCAGATCTCAGCTGTCTTATTTTACTCACCACGTCAGAACACGTCAGTTGTTTCTGGAAGACTTTTTACAAGAAACTGCATGTTTTACAACTGATAAGTTGTTTCAATTCTGCACTCAGCACTGATACCAGTGCAACAAAAGAGTCTTCCTGACTTTTTATGAATTTTGCTTTCTGATATCTTATCTAGGCTATATTAACATTGTGGGAATGCACACACATAAAGCTGTCTACCAAAGCCCTTGGAAAACAAATTCTAGGCATGAGGCTGAGAATCATCTAGCTACAAAAGGACATTTTTAGAGCTAAAATAAATTTTAGTATTCTCTGCAACTGAAACAGCTTTTAGGGGATGATTTAAGTATCACACTACTCTGGTGATAACTCTTGCATCCCTTACTGAAATTCCTTGCATTAAAAATTCATACTGCAGATATGATATAAATAAGAGATGGTCACATAATTACTTCATGCCTTAGAATTTTACTCCTTAGTTAAGCCAAAACTAAACTTGAGGAAAATTTAAAATGTATTATTTTTCCTGACATTTAAAATTGAGATTGGATCACTGGGGGTTTGAGTTTAAAGTTTTCTTATTTACAATGCCATTCTCACAATATTCCTACATCAGGTTATCTAGTCTGTATGAACTGTATCATCTATTATATTTAAAAATGTAAGTAGATACTTCAAATTGGTATATTAAATAAATATTTAAATACAGTCAGGCCAAGCATTGAGTCAATCAGGTTGAAGATCTTTGCAAGATGAAATCTAAGCAAACAAAATAACAATTTTTAAATAGCTACAATTCAAAATTATATAATCACTGGGTAAAAACTGCTGCACTAGTGAGTACTGTCCACAAAAAAAGGTAAAACCAACACAAACCCTGTTCTCACCATATAGTTCCCCCAGCTCAATGAAACACAATGCAAATGAATAAAACAGGACCAATTAGGCTATGCCTGACCCCTCTGCTCTTGACTGCTTCCCTGCACTTTAACCCTGGCCTTTCCTGAACAACAAGCCTTGTTCTGGATGGGAGCCAATGTATTACAGCTTGAAAAGAGAAAGAGCAAGATGAAAGGACAGAAAGAAAACTGGAAGCCCTCTTCTTAGCCTTTTTTTTTTTTTTTTTTTTTTTTTACCTCAGTATCTCTGCTAGCTGGGCAGCAGTAGCCCAGGCTCCATGCAGCTGAGAGTGGTCTTGCTTAAGGACCAGCAGGCAGTACTGAGTAAGACCATAGTCATATATATCTTGCTTAATTTTATTTGATTCTTCACATCCTAAGGAAGGACTGCTTAAAATTCCTGTGGGAATAAAGTGGGAGAGAGACAAAGAAAAACATAAGATTCTGATGTGCAGGGTTTTTTTCTTTTTTCTAAAATATATGCTCTAAGAAGAGTATATGTACACAGAGCCAGGATCCAGGATTAAAATAATTGTAAAAGTGCTAACAATACCATTAAATATTTTGTCAGCAATTTCTGCTGCTACAGCTACAACTCATTTGTAAAATTATATGACAATTGAGAAGGGATAGCTAAATTTAGGTTTCCATTTTCTCTCTACATATTTAGTAGCAAAACATACATTACCTGGGATATGAACCATTTGTATGAATTTCCTAGGCTAGAAAAAACCACAACCACTGGGAAACATATAGCTTCCTTATAATTACATCTCAATTTAGAACAGGACCTGACTTGTTTCAACCATTCCTATGAGCAGTGGCTGTATAGCAGAAGGAAATACAGGGAAGTCACACAGGAGTTCATGATCTTGTTTCTGTGTTAAGATTTAAAAACTGAATATGGACAACCACCCTGGCTCTCTGCCCAAAGAGCACTGGGAGAAATGATTTGACCAAGTGTAAGATCCTTGCCTGTAGCAGCAGGGAAAGGGCCCACATTATCAGCGTGACAGCTGAAAAGCAGAAAAAAAATTCTGTCCATTTGCTCCTCAGCTCCTCCTCCTTATTTTTGCCAAGTCAGACGCCTCTCTCAGGAAAAGCTGCCGTATCAACCTTCCTTACAGAGTTTCAGAAAAACTTTCTGTATTTAAGGAGGTAGACGGAAGAATGACTGGCTATAGTTCACCTGCTCATAATTTTATTTTAGGAACGGCACTAATTACCCTTTAACTTCAGCAGCAGCAGGGGGATGTCCTGTTCTCTGCTCTCAGTGATCTGAGCAGCCAAGGCCACGACCTGGGGGTCCGTGCCTGCCATAGGGAACAGCCAGGAGAGCACACCACCATCGATTCCAGCCTCCTTCCTTTTTGTGTTAAGGCGCGGGGTCCTCACGCCACTACTTCATCCCAGCTCCTGCAGCACAGCTGGAAGCCTCGGGCTGCAGGACTCCCCCTGAGAAAGGAAACAAACGTGGAGGAAGCCCCACTCGCGCTCCCTCCCGAGGCCGCGGGCCGCCGGACCGGCTCTGCCGGCAGGGCGCACCTCCGGCCGGGCAGCCTGAGCGCGGCCCCACGGGGCGGGCAGCAGGGGCGGCCTCACCTCACCCAGGGCCAGGGAAAGGGCAGAGGGAGCGGTGCCCTCTCCCAGCGGCGCCGCTGTCCCCGGGAGCGGCGGCGCCGGTGCCACGCAGCCCCCAGACCGCGGGGCCCCTCGGGGCGCTCTGAGGGGACCCGCACGCACCCCCGGCCCCGCTCACCGCCGCGCGGGGCCTCCCCCACTGCGGGGAAGGGAGGGAGGGGGGATTGGAACGCCGAGCCCGCCGTCTCCAACGCGACGGCTCCCCCACACCCCCCTCCCCTCGCAGCTGTGTGGTCGAGGCCTCTCTCCGCCAACCAGCGCTCTCCCCTGCGGGAGGAGGGTATATTTGCATATCCGCGTGCGGGCTGGCGCCTCCGCCACCCCATTGGCGGAAATCTACATGGGGACGGGCCCGCTGACCAATCCGGCTCGGGGAAGGCGGGGCTCTGCCCCTCACGGCCTATCGGAGCCCGCGTGGGCGGGTCCCGCCGGCCCGGGCGGCGTGAGGGATGCTCGGTGCGGGCGGCGGCGGCGGCCCTAGGGCCCGCCATGGTGTGAGGCGCTGCCGCGATGAACGGAGCGGTCCCGTCGCTCTACGACCCCAAGGCGCGGGTGCTAAAGCTGGGGGAGAGCTTCGAGAAGCAGCCGCGCTGCGCCTTCCACACTGTCCGCTGTGAGTGCTGGGGTTGGGGGGACTCTCGGGGGCTGCGGGGGTCGGGGAGGGGTTCGGCGGCCCCCGGTGCCCGCAGTCCCCTGGAGGGCGGGGGTGGCTGCGGCCGCTCTCGGCGGCTGCATCTGTCCCGGGATTCTGGCGCTGAGTGCCGTAGGGTGCTGGTCCGGGATTTTGGGAGCCGTGCAGGTTTCAGTCGGTGCTGGGAGCACGTACGGCCATTGTATCCTAGAGCTGCCCCTCGCTGTCCGCTGGGCACTAACTTAGCTTTTTATGCCTTTTCCATAGCGTCTCCCTGCGGTTCTGCTGGAAACCGAGCTAAGCTGAACCTGTGGCTCTGTCTTTGCTTGCGCTCAGTTTTTAGAAGTTCCGTGTAATTCAGCAACCAAAGGTTAAAGGCAGGCGGTGTTAATCACGGAGCCAGTACGCCCTCCCTGAGTACATAATTACTATCTAGAGAGGTGTGTGCTCAAAGATTCTGAGGGTAGCTAGGAAACAAATGCTCCCAGGATTATAGTCCTTGGTAATTTAGCACTGCAGCTTCTGGTTTTGTCTGGTTATTTATAGAATGATATCCCCAAGATTCAGAAAATGTATGTTCTCTAGAGAGTGTCCGGTGTGCAGGATGGGTAATGTGCTCTCTGTGAGCAAAGGGAATGGCACTTAGATTGTCTCCAAGTGTAGAAGCGGAGGAGAGGGAGAAAAAAAGCTATAAATGGATTTAAACAAATGCTGCAATTTGATATTTACCCTAATTTTAAAGAGGACTAACAACCCCGTCTGGTACCTCCATGCTGACTCTTCTAATGTGATGATTTATTCTAAAATCTGTTTTGAAATCTCTCTTCCTTTCCAACAAATGAGACGTAGAAACTGGCCCGTTCATCAGTTCTATCAAATGCACGTGCAGAAGAAATACCCTCCAACACCTGACTTTTTTTAACAGTTGAGTAAAAGGGACAACAGCTGTTGGTTAGAAGTTAAGATTGGCAGTATCAATATCTTCATTTTCTCAATTATTAACAGCCCAGTGGCCATATATAAAAGCAAATATTCTCTGATTTGGTGAGAAACTTTGGAACTGTTCCTGTGGGAGGACATTCAGGGGTTTGCCCAAGCCAGGTTAGCGGGGGCTGTCACCTGTGTCTGAGCTGCGAGCCTCCTCCTGCGCGCTCGGCCCTGCCCAGCAGCTCCCGCAGCCTGGCTTTCCTGCCCGGTTGGTGTTGTGGCTGCAGCCGTGCTTCCAGCTGCGGGCTGTGCGCCTGGCCCGTGGCTGCAGGCCGAGCTGGGGCACTGGAGGCTCCCCAGCTGCAGGAATGCCGCCGTCAGTGACCAGCAGCGTGTGAGATGGGGCTGGCAGCGGGGCGAGGAGCGTGTGCCGGCCCCTCGGTCCCCTCCGGCATCCCGGGGGGCGAGACCGGCCCTGCCGTACCTGAGCCGCGGGCTCAGCCCCACATGTGTTATCACAGGCCTTCAAGAACCTCTTGATGCTATCCTGTTTCCCTCAATCGGCACAGGCAGAGTTTTGGCTGTAGCCTTTCCCAATTTATTCGTGGTGGAAATAATACTCTGTGACAGAGCTGCCGTGCTGATGCCTGAACATATGCTTATTTGCAATGTCTCAGAGTTTTGAAAAGGATCAGAAATCAATACCCTCTTTTGCTCAAAACTTATTTTAACGAGTCCATTAGATGCTGAAAAAACCCCCAAAATGTAAATCAATGTTAAATTGGGAAGGAATTTCACTTTCAACAGAAATAACTATACTGAAACGCCAAGTTTTTGTGCTTGTTACAGTAAAGTTAGAAACAGAAAGAGAAATGCATATTGGGGGTTGATATTGTTCTGTGCATTTTCTGTCACTTGTCTATATCTCCCATGTTTGGGATCAGCATTTTCAGGAACTATTTATTGGTTCTTCTGAAAATAATTACATGAGAATGTACCTTTTGAAATACAACATAACTTGTTTGGCTCTCTTATCCATTAAAACCTAAAGGTGTCTTTCTAATTTTAACTGAAATATTTAAACACTTATAATGGTTCCTGAGAAAAGCAGCTTGACTTTGAATTCTGTTGACTTATGGAATGATCTGCTCAGGGGAATGCTAGATGATACACTAGCAAAAAAAGGCTTTTACTTAATAGCCTCCAACTGCAATTAAGTGGTGCCTGCATTTATAAGATTCCTGAAAAGCCTGTAAATAATCTAGTTTGTTTTTATATTTAGATGACTTTAAGCCTGCATCTATTGATATGTCCTGTGAAGGAGACCTTGAAGTTGGCAAAGGTGAACAGGTGACAATAACACTGCCAAATATTGAGGTGAGTTGATGTGGCTGAAGAGTGGCAGGCTTAAAAGAATGATTTATTTTGTTGTCCTAAGTATATACCCTGGCTATGGAAGGGTATAAAGTTTTAGTGCTGTTTCAGAGCTGCCTGAGTGATTTTTAGAGTAGAAGAACAATTGCTCTAAGACTGTAAGATTACAAAAGACTCAGAGGTTAAACAGCTGCACTGTAACTTTAAGTGTATTTGCTGCACTGGAAATATGCTGTAGGATGACCCAGAAGCGTTGCGTACACAGAAAAGCTTCATGTGTATGTTGGCAGTGCAAGCTTCCCCTTGGTATTTATTGCTCTAGTGCAGCTCTAAAGCAGGAAAGACTGGAAAGGGAAAATTTACTACCTGCCATGCTTTACTGCTCTGCTGATATGGGAACTGAAACCTCTTTTGGTGAGATGAGTCCTAGAGAGAAATAAGGAAATATTGGGAAATAAGCATTTAATCCGTTTCAAACTAAGCTAAGTGAGTAAAACCCCATTCCAGTCAAACAGCAGCTGCTTTTGGACATGGCAACTGTGACTCTAATTTGAATTAACCAGTAATGTTTTTAATGGCTAGAAATGATCACTTGTAGTGAACTTGTCACCACAGAAGGATTGCTGTTTCTAAGAAAAACGACCACAGGAGTAACACTTACTGGACTTCTGATTTAATAGGGCTCAACTCCACCAGTGACTGTGTTCAAGGGCTCAAAGAAGCCTTACCTAAAAGAATGTATCTTAATTATCAACCATGACACTGGAGAATGTCGCCTAGAGAAACTTAGTAGCAACATCACTGTGAAAAAAACCAGGTGGGTGATTTACAGGAGAAACAACTGTGCTTTACTCATTTTGAAAATCAATGTTAATGAGTCTAAATTGAGATATACAACTACATATCACTATTTTTAGGAAAACATAATTTTAGAAAGTACGTGGTCTTGCTCAAAGGAGTGAAAAACCTGCTTTCTCAGCAAACTGACTTCACATCTTTTGAATCATGACTGCAGAAGAAATTGCAATGTATTTTTTATTAACCAAGACATGTTATATTATTGAAAGAAATAGTAACTATTTTCTGATGTGTTTAGAGGGAGGGGAAAAAAGATCTATTTAGCTAGTAGCTTGCCTACTGTCTTCTGGCTTGTAAATGAGGAAATTAAAAAAAAAAATTTGTGACAGGTCTCAGTAATTGTAATGGCTTGTTTTTCTCATACCAAGGTTTTAAATATTTATTTTCTGCTGCTGAGTCTGTATAAGTAACTTCCGGCAGAATTATTATTAAGTGATCCTGGGTAGCAAAGTATAAAAACAAATCAACTGCCAAAATATGACAAAGTTAATAGCAGTGTATAAAAATAGTTTTAAACACATATACAATATTGATAGTATATATTAATGTATTATATGTATTAGTATAATAACTTACCAGTATGATAACTTATCTAAGAATCAAATTATGCTATTTAGAAAGGCACAAGAAATAATTCCGTGGTACCACATCCCCTGTGTTCCTGCCTTTTTACTTGCCTCTTGCCTTCTAGTAATTTAAAATCTTTCCCTCTTACACACAGAGCTGAAGGAAGTAGTAAAGTCCAGTCTCGAATTGAGCAGCAACAGCAGCAAATGCGAAATGCAACAAAGGTTCCAAACAATATTAAAAGCTCTCCATCAAAGGAAAAAACATTTCCATCTTCTCCTATGGATGATATTGAACGGGGTAAGCTCCACTGGCACACAAGTTTCAGAAATTATGCTGTTAACAATTAGTTTTTAAGAGGTTTTTGGGTGTGTAGGTTGTTTTTGTTTTGTTTTGTGTTATTTGAGCTTCACACTAGAAGCTGATTAAGTGAGCAACTTCACTCTGATATGGAAATGACCACTCTGGCTCAAGTGTGTAAAAAGACAGTATTTGTAGCTTGCTACAGTAAAAAACCAGCTGAACCATTAGGTTTAATAATGGCTGCTGTCTCCCTGGCTCTGTCTTCCACAGGTACTTTAATCAAGTATATGCTTGGTTGTATTGTCATACTGGAACTAAGTCACTTCCATTTTGACATTGCTCCTTTTTCTTTCTGTGCACTCAGCAAATATGTTACAGTACTTCACAACTCAACATACACTTTAAATTACCAGATAGAGCCTTGTGGAAGATGAAGTTCTAATGAAAAAGACAGCTAAAAACTTGCATAAATCAACCCTTGAGCAGTGCTGTGTACTGTTTCCTTGAGAGACTCTGGTTTGGTGTGACACTCATATTTCACTTAATAGGAGGCCTTATTTCCTTTGGGAGGACAAGGAAGATGGCAGGTGGTAATTACTTGCTACAGAAATGCTGACAGGTGGCAGTTTCATTGACTGGAACTGACATCTGCTTCCTAAGTTGTTCTGAATTCCTTTAAACAGATTTTTTTTTAGATGTATCATTATGAAGATGGTTTTTGTTTCCATTTTGGTTTTAAGCTCTGACCAGCAATCTGTATTGCAGAACAGTACTATAATTCATCTCAGGTTCCAAAGAGGAAGGAAATAAAATTATTCCTTTTCTAGGTGGTCTGTTCTTTTGGGGGAAGTGGTGGTATCAAGTACTGAAAGTCTCCAAAGTGACTGCCAATGTACCAAACTCTTGTGTAGTGCCAGTCCACTTTTGAGTACTATTTAAAATGCTGAAAAAATTAAAAGGATGGTAGAGATATTATCAAGTCATCTAGTCCATCCTTCTGTCCTAAAGTCAGATTTCTGATGTAACTTTTAACCTGTTCTTAGAACCTTCCAATGACAAATCCTTGTACTTGCTGGCAAGCCATTCCAGGGCTTTGCTCTCCTTACTGTTTGGGTTCTCCTGTAAAGATAGTCTGACAGCAAGCCTATTACTACTTTCATATTTATCATGCAAGTACAGAGCAGATTACTGTGCTGCTTCTGAGCAGTCCTTCACAGACTCAAACTGCTGTGTCTTTCCCATTCTTTATGCAAAATTACACACAAGATTGTTGGTTCAATCTTTCCTTGGAGGTTTCCTTTTTAAATCCCTGATTTGTTGGCAATTTCCTTCAGCTTTCTTGCAATGAGTCCAAAAACTTCCTTAAGTATAGTCCCTAAACACATCTACAGAAGTTCTAGCAGTGCTGACGTGAGGAAGAAGGCTGCCTTACAGGCACTATTCATCTTTATACACAAAGAACAAATAGTATCATGTCTGTAGTATCACAAGACCAAACAGTATCCAGTCATTTCCACACAGCATGGAGTGGCAGAACAGTGTAGGGATCCACTGTAACTCTCAGACTCTTCAGAGGTGTTGCCTGCTAATCATTCTTCATCCCATGGTTGTGTAACTGACTATTCCTGCTTAAGTACACTACCTGGAACTTGTTACTAACTTTGTTTTCTGGGGTGGAGGGGCAGCTCATTCTGCCATTATCCTCTAGTATATGTACTGCTCTTCCTTCACTGGATAAAATCACCTAATTTAAATTCTGTCTCATTAAATTACATCAGAATTCAAGGCGGAGATTTTATTTCTTAGCTTTTGGTATTGGCCAGTCACTTAAAATTTTTCTTCTATTAGACATTGCTTAGGAGGAAGTGGAATTGAATGCTTAGGATTCGAGTGGTGTCCTTCAGTTAGGTGTCTTACAGCTCCAGATGTGTGGAGGATCATGTTCTCTCATGCATGTCCTTAGTAAAAGATGCTTATATGCTTCCAATTTTTATTTTCTTTCTGTTCCCCTTCTTTTTTTCCTTATGCTTGAATAGTTCAGTCTTTCATTTTCTTTCTTTTCTTTCCTAGCACTGGGTTAATTTGTTCCTGCAGCCATAGCTCTTAGGTGCCATTTTTCCTGAACACCATTTTCTTTTAGACAGGTCTTTGATGAAGATGGCCTTTCCTTTAGAGTGGCCTTTGATAACTTAGAGTCTGCTTCATGGAAGTTTGTGTTGAAGATTAATCATTTTATTTCTCCTCCCTTCTTCTCTTAAGCTTTGCACTGTCTTGCATCTTGGTGACTTTCACCTTCAACCTGTTCTGTATTGGGTAAATTTTAAGAGAGATGAGCTACTCTCCTACTTGCTTTATTGTGTCTGCTATTTCAAAGCTGTTCCTGAAGTATTCTAAGAGCTTGTAAGACCATCTTAACAAATGTCTAGTGTAAGACTCGTGGCTCTTTTGGATATTCTTCGTGCTTAACTTGATTTTGACCAAAATGTCACATGGCCCAAACAAATGTATTGATTGCAATGCTGAATTGCTGGCAGGCATTTTGGGTGCAACTGCAGACATCTTGCAGTGACTGATCTGTGGATTGTAACTGCAGTTTTTAGTCAGTGAAAGCCATATTTGGGGTGCTAAGGAAAATACAGAACAATTCCTGCTAGTTGCAGAAATTAAAGGCTATGTGGGCTGCATTACCCCATGGAATGTAGAGTTAAGCATTTGTGTTCACAGTCACCCTTGTTCTAAAACTTGGCTTGAAAGGGAGAAAGTGCTCAAGCTATGAGGATAGAAAACCACATGACAGGCTGGATACCACTTGTGCCCTTTTCTTTGTTCTGGAGATCTTTGGTGGGTTTGGTCTGGGGTTTTTTTAAGTTGCTGTAGTGTCTTAGTTGTTTTTTAAGTTGCTGTAGTTGCTTGATGTCTGTTGATTTTTTTTTTCCTTTTTTCCCCTCCTCCTTATATTTCAATTATGATGAATGTAAACTGAGAAACAAATCCTATTGTTTGCAGAGCTAAAAGCAGAAGCCAGTATCATGGACCAGCTGAGTAGCTCTGACAGTTCATCTGACTCTAAAAGTTCTTCATCCTCTTCATCAAGTAGTGAAAATAGTTCTAGTGATTCTGAAGATGAGGAAATGAAGCCCTCTCTTCCGATGTCGATGCCGTATTTGCAGCCTCAGCCCACGGTGTCTGCCATGCCACAACAGGCTGTTCCTGACAAAGATGCCAGTCATAACAGATCCCAAGAGAGCAGTGGTCATATGATGAATACACTACGTAAGTACAAAGGCTGTTCTTTTCTTAGTGCACAATTCCAGACATCGAGATTCTGAAAGGAAACCATATTGTTTTTAAGTATGTCTCTGTTATAATTAAAACTGTGGGAAGTGATGCTAGGTTTGATTGTTCAACAGCAGGCTGAATTAGACACTGGGCTAGAAGGTTCGTGGTTCTCAGAGATACTAAATTAAAGCTGAAGCAGTTGAAAATATTTCCTAAACTGTTCTGACTTCCTCCCAGTTCTATACATTGGGACTGGAGAACAGTAATTTTGTATTGGAAATTCTTGAACTAACAGGGCACTCCCTGAACACTTTTCATTTCTTGGATAGAACTATGGGAAGGATACTATGGTTGCAATACTCTGAGTATACAGAAAAGATGGTGTATTCTTAGCTATGTCAGTTGCAATTATTCATGGCAGTGTTCCACTGGCCAACACGGCAAAACTGTCCTTTGCATATAAGGAAGGAGGTGATTTGCTGTCAGGAGATATTATCTTATTCCACACATTCAGGCAACTAAAAATGTAATTTGAAGAGTAGCTGTGATGTCCAATAGGGATTGCTGCACAGCCTGGAATTGCATGCTCAATGTATTCAAAAAAAGGAAAGTTTGGAAAACTCTCACATAAAAAATAAAATCCCATTAGGCAGAAAAACTTAAGTTCACTGCCTAAATAACAGGAGTACTCAGACACAGAAGTGAGTATTCAGCTATGATAACTCTTCCAGAATAGTTACATTTTTAATTAGCTGCTTAGCTGCCAGACCTTGGTTTGAAGAGATTTCCATCAACCCTGCTTTGCAGCCTAAGATCATTATGGTTTATCATTTATATGTAAACTTGTTATACTGAAATTTTAGACTCTGGCAGATCTACTTTTATTTCAGCTCTTAGTGGATAACATGAATGACAGTTCTTTTTCTTTTTTCTCTTTTTTTTTTAGCTAGTATTTAAATACTTAAATAACCTGCATTGATATTTCATTATGTACTGCATGAACAGATAAGATCAGAGTGAGAAGTCCTGTGACTTTGTGTGCAGAGAACGAAATGCTGCTTTCATTTTACTGTCACTGCAGAGAACAAAGTCGTCATGTTTATAATTTGTGTAACATTAGAGTGCCACTTATTTCAACCCTTACTGACAATTGTGATTTCCCGTTCTCCACGCTTTAATAAAACTGTTATGAAAATTTGATTAAGCTTTATCCCCAGTGACAGAATCTCAGGTGGGAAAGCTTCCAGTGAGAAATACAAGTACAGGTGGCCAAGTCCACTAGTTCCAGCATAGGGAGAAAATGCTGCTTAAACCATGACAACATGATGAGTGCTTCAGGGGAAGTTGGTGGCTTGATGTTGCTTGAGAACCATGTTGACAGGCAGAACCTTAGACCTCTGAGCTCTTGAGATTATTGCCATTTACTTCTATTACAGTTACAGATATATTACTGCTTAAAACAATTCCATCCCCAACTTCCAGTGCAGTTAACATTCACAAGACACCTCCACTAGTTAAAGATCAAACCAGCTACTTCCAAAATTGCACTTCTCCAGCTCTGTTGTTGAGGGAATTTGGCAGGAGAGTGAAACCTGGAGAAACTAAACGGACAGCACATTGTTCTACTTTGGATGGCAAGAGTTCTCAGTCAGATTTTGTACAGTCATTTTCTTCCATCTCAAATAAGGTTTTGCAAAAATAAAATACTGAATCAACAAATGTCAGCACAAGCTGCTTGCTTGTCTAATCTTGCTTTGAGGTGTGTGCTTATGTCTGTGACTAGTTTTGTGCACCTCTGTAGAATCAGGGCCATACCAGGTAATTAGTGAAGTTTTTCTTTGACTTTCTTTGTGCAGAGAGAAGGTTGGGGGAAGCTTAGACAGCAGAGTTTTATCTTGCATGTAGAAATTAAACAGCTGTAAATTCTAAATTTTGTAGAATTTGGAAAATGGAGGAGGTGGTGTCTGGAACATGGCAACTAAATACTTCTGTCAGATACATACCTACCTCTTCAGGAATCTGGGGCTCAATACTGCCCCTCACTCCCAAAATACTGCTTCTTCCCCTTTCTACCTTGAGAAGCTGATTATATAGGCTCACAACTTGCCTTATAACAAAGTCTGCAAATGGTGACACTAATGAATCTGTTCTTCATGAATATTTGCTCATATGTTGCTTTATGTCTACTTTTTGTTTAAACAAGGGTTATGTTAAACAAAGTAACTTTCCAAAGAAAACCCAGCATAGATGGGCTGTTCTGTGGCCTTGTGTTAGGTACTTAGTATTCAGCACAACTTTATTTCTTTTGATGCTTGGTACAAACATAGCTGTTTTACTTTGACAAATAATAATGTTCCCTTGTATTAGTTTGGTTTTGGTGTGACACTAAGATTTGTGAGACAGTGATCACTCCTATGAGTTTCCCTGTCCCCTATAACTAGCAAGAATTCAGTTGAATATATTATATTCACCAATTTAAAAACATAGATTGCACTGCAAATTACATTTCCTATTTCCCCAATTAATATTGCTGATAAGCAGCTGACACCATGCAAAGAATTCAGCAGTTTTCCCTCACTTCATTGCTGCCTCATAAGTACAATAGTCTAGATGTTTCTTCAGGGTCCTCATTAAATGAGCTTTCTGTCTTGGCACCAAATCCATCTGAACGCCACCAGCTCTAGATTGTGCTGTTTTGCCCTCTCTCTGAAGGTGTTTCTTTGAGATAGGAGTGCAAAAATGAGGCAGAAAGCTTAGCCTGAAGTAAATCCTAACATATTAATTCTGACTCTGGAACTTGGAGTTCTTGCCTTTCCCATCTGCTGGTTTTCACAAGCATTGGTATTTTTGGCTGGTGTTACAAGGTTTGTGTAATTTCTATTAACTGTGTTGAAATAACTTTTGAAGGCTGCAGAAACACCATTTGGAAGGTTATCTTCTTGTTCACACTCCCTGTCCTCCCATAAAGTAGCTAGTGCATAACAGGGCTGGGATTTCTAAGAATTCACTGTAATTCTCCTTTGAGTGATAAATACAGGAGTTAAATTTACCAATACCATTCTCTGTCTTGAAAAATCTTTTAGGGTATTATATTGTTCTGAATAATTATTGACAAATAACTTGATTTTGTCTTTTCTAAAGTGCTTTTTAAATTTATCTTAAAATAATATGGCTGTAAATTTTTTTCTTTATATAGAGGATTGGAAAGAAAAAAATTGTCTTTAAGGATTTTTGGAAACAACCATCTTCACTGTTCTTTTCTTATATAAAGTGTTTTTGTTGTTGCAGAGAAGCATGTACCACTTTCTAAGCTTTATTGATGACACAGTGGAAAACAAAGGAAGGCTAAATGCAGCCATGTTAAAGGCTCCAGTGTTCTGGCAGAAATGATAGGCCTGACAGTAAAAGATCCAATCTGAGTTTTGTGGGGTTTTCATGTGAGAATAGTGTGTTCACTCAGTTTTTTCAGTTTCAGTGATTTTTCTTTTGTTTTTAGGCCATTTCTGCATAGTCCAAGATGATTTTTTTTTTCTTTTGTAATGGTTGTTTGGCAAGGGAGGTGTGGGTAAAAACATACCAGTTGGAACAGACTCCTAAAAATGTGTGGGAAGTTGCTAGATATGATGTAGATTGTGTAGAGCATGCTGCTGTATTTTTTGTTAGCTATCTGTCATCCTGGGAAGATTCCCTGCTCACACCCCCTGAGCTTATGGACATCCACAGCAAGCACAGGGTAGCCTTTTTACTTCCTCATTTTGAAATATATAGAGACAGCCACCAAATTAAAGTGCTTTGTAAAATTTCTTTTGATGTTTTGTTTGCTCACTTGTTCCAAAACCAGTTTGAAATAGTAGGTCACTGATACATCTTTAAGTGGTATGTCAAAGAGCTGCTCTTCTTGATTGAGACACCACTTTGTTTTCAAGCACAGCTGAGTAGCATTCAGATGTGTTTCAAAAAAAAAAAAACAACTTGTTTTTCATAAAACTGCATTCGCCAGCAGTTTTTCCACTTGTGAAGCATGAAAATGTGGGTGGCAAAGATAGCTAGGTGTTGTCTTTTGTGATCTGGTGATGTTAAATAAATGCCCTTGTGCAAATATGCTAATGGCTTCCTTGCCAAGATTTTAAAATTGTAGAAAAATTATCTCTAAGGTTCTGTCACTGTGAGTTTGGTTCTACATGCACTTATTCTTTATCATAAAATAGTTTGGGTTAAAAGAGACTTGAAAGATCATCTAGTCCAGCCTCCCTTACCTGTTTGCTATTAGCTTTTGTAAGCCATAATTGGGAAAGGGAGTATCATGAAAGAAGAAAATTATTTCCTTGAAAATGACTAATATGTTGACTCTTTTTCTTCTAGGAAATGACTTGCAGCTGAGTGAATCTGGAAGCGATAGTGATGACTGAACAACTTTTTGGCCTTAAACGTATCACCTTTTTTGCTAAATATGTCTTAGCATCTGTTTTGCACTAAGATTAGATTACCAGAGACTGGAATGAATGTCCTCAATTTTGATAATAGACATCCTAATTTTCTACTGACACATCATGTCTATAATACAGCAGCATTGATATCCTGTCAGTGCTATGGTTATGTGTTTATCTTTCAAATTACTGTATTTACAGTAAAATTGTGTATGATCTGATTTTGATTATTTTTGCCTCAGCCACCTGTTTTACTTGAAACTGATTTGTAACAGCTAGTTACTTTATATAAATAGCTATGAAATGGAGAAATTTCTGATATTTATGGAGGCAAGTTTCCTTCCTATCGTTTAAATGCTGATCTCACAACTTTGACTTGGAGAGGGAGAAAGGGAGAACAACTAAATGAGGTCTGCTGTGTCAGCTACACTTTTTGTTCAGTTCACAGTTCATACCTTTAAGGAAACTGCTGAATAATGTGGTCCACTAGTGCAGTTACAGTTTACAATTGTTCAACACATTGCTGAATTCTTAATTTCATTATATAATGGGACTTTATATTTCTGAGCCTCAAGATTCCTGAGGGAACTTGTCTGTTTTCTGCCTGTTTTATGTAACTTGAATAGGGCAGTCTTTTTACAACCTTTTTGTATCTAAATTTAGGTAACTGCAGAGACCGCAATGAATTTCCTTCATTTAATTCTGTAACAGAAATCAGAAAATTTCTTTGTAGAAGTATAAAAGTAATTTAATAAAGCAAATGTTTATCATTTTCATGCATCAGATTCTGTTTTTGCTGGTTAAGAATTCAATTTTCTACCTAAAGTAGTCATGCCAGTGAAGGGGTCAAGCAAAGAAATAAAGCAGTGAAATAATAGCTAATAAGGACTCTCCATCCTGTCTACAAGACTGAAATGTTTCTTGCTTTTGTTACACTGAGGTGACCCTTAGAAAGAGCTTGCCAAAAGTTTATGGTGATGCAACTGAATGTTTATTACAGATTACATCCAAATGCCAGTGCGAAGTAATACCATATTAGACAAGAAAAGATCTTTTTCCACATTTGAAATGATACTTCAAGACCTGAAGAACTGAGGACCAGACTCCAAATTTCATCCTGTAATTTACCACTTAAGAGTTTTGTAACAGTAGCAAATGTCTGTAGGGTGAGTTCTGACAAGATAAGTCTGTTCAGTCTTGCACAGGAGTCTCCTTTGCTGGATTGCAGTGGTTGGATCACAGCTTTGTGTCTAAACTGTGAGGACTGAATCCCATATGTCAGCCTGAATGTGCAGACATGGAAAAAACTGCACACTCAGTAAATGTATACAATAGATGGTACTAGAGGAGCTTATTCTCTGAACTCTGCTCTACCAGCCCAGTGAAATATGGGAGATGAAATGAAATATGGGAAATGCTGCTTTCTGATGCTTCCAGACCTTGTGCTCTGCACCATGTCACAGCTCCTTAATCTTCTGGCTTCCTAAAGCTGGAATTGTAAGAAGCAAAATGTTCTTGTGTTCATACTCAAAGGAAAAAACTCAAGTTCATAGCCATGGGTGAGCAGGTGTTATTAAAGGGCTAATGCACAACCTTGAGCAAGGATGCTGTGTAATAACCCCTGTAAGACAGTGGGAACTCTTGAGGGAAGGAGGATTGAGGTCTCTCATAGATCCTAGCTGTTGGTGTGGGAACTCTAGCAGAGTACCTGGCTCTTGGCACATGCTGCTGATAAAGTTGGGCAGTGTGAGGAGCTGAGATGTTGCACCTTAGCACTAAGGAGCAGCCCTATGTGCTAATTAAAGGAGTCTATGATAATGCAGTGTCCTGAGCTGTCTTCTCTTTGCCTTCCCTCTGTCCCCAGTGGTTCACTTGCATGGAAGTCTTCCCTTAGGATGATGCTAAATTCTAATTCCAGCCAGAATGCTGCTGTTTTTCCTGAATAACAGGGCATTCAGGGTGTACAGAGTGAGCAGATGTGTGGAAGCACTGACCAGGCCACAATGTAAGTCATGCAGAGCATATGTATTCATGGATTATAATCACTCCTTCAGTGATAAAACTGTTGAGCGCAGTCTGTATGTAACTGTGCTCACATGTATACATGTGCTTAAATATAGCTCAGGGAGCAAAGCAGATTTCCAGGTTCCTGGGTCTCAGGACTCTAACTAAGCCTGTGCTATCTTTAGGATTTGATCTTTGGGTTGAAAGCTTTCTAGGAAGGGAAGAATATTATTGAAGCTTTTGTACAGTATGCAGTACAGAGTGGTTAGTGGCCAGTCGGGCATTTTGTCAAATGCACAATTGTGATAATGCAGGAAAGCTTCCCTTTAAGTAATGGGACAGGAGATAAGATTCTCTAACAGTTCTTAGAGAAATAAGGGCAAAAAGATAACATGTAAATGCATTAGATAATAAAGCTCTACATGCCATTTCCAGCCCAAACACATGTGATTAGCTTCCCCCTTATCCATGCACCTGTCAAACATCAGCAGGTGAGCTAAGGAGCTTGTGCAGCCTCTTCTCATGCAGAGGACTTGGCAAGGGTCTCATTTGTGACTTCCAGGGGGCATTTCCTCCCCTAAGGCTGGGGTTGTGCGCCCCGAGCGGTGCTGAGCTTCCATATCCCCTGCAGGTTGTTCCCAAATGGCATGAGTGAGAAGGGGACCCTTTTTTGACCCTGATTTGAAAATTCTAGCCTCCCTTAAAGCCAGTTTTATTCATGTGATATCAATTTAACTGGAAAGTAATAAAATCAGTAACAGCTGTAAGTTCCATGACCACTGTTCCTACAACCTCTGAGTACGTCTCAAAATTACTTGAAATCTATCTGGCTCTATCTTATTTCTTTTAGTTATTTTGTCTTTACATCCAGAGATTTAAAGCACTAGTGTGTGTATCTCTAAGCAGCCGGTATATTTGAATAATATTTTGAGACAGTATATATTTTTCTGTGACTTTATAATGAAGCTAGTGTGTATGTTTTGGAATTGAAGAACAGCTGCTTATCACTTATATTGATAAATCAAAAATACCTTCCCAATGCAGCTGAAAACTTGAGAATGTTTTAGTCTTCAATGATACAGACCACTGCAGCCACAGTCCACCTGCTCCTTCTCTCTGCATGGTACCTGGTATGAGCACAGTTTGTCTGGTAACTACTTCAAGGTTGCAGTATTCACCCTCCATTAATTCCTGAAATAGGGATTATGTGTGTTTACCAATTGTACTTACCTTGCCTGGCAGCTTCTAATATCTTAAGAACACTGTCCTCTTGTTTTTCATGAATCCTGCCCTGGGGCATGTGGACAGGCTGGGGCCATCTCTTCAGGGTAGCTCTGGCACCACTGTATTCCATGATAAACACTGGAATTGCCATGTACTTGGGGTTTTCTGAAGGCAGGCTATAATGATTTTTCAGATTAAAAACCTTTTCTAAGTCAATTCTGTGTTAACAGTGTATCACCTTAACAACAGAACCACAGTATTTTTAAGAATTATTTGTTGGGTCTTTCTTGACTGATTTCTGGGGAACTAAATATGAACAGATCATCTCAGATAATAGTTTGATTTGGTACTCAAGATTTTGATCCACTAAAATTGTGTAATTGTTGGCCAACACTTTTCATTTTCTTTAGAATTTCTACAGGAAGGTTTCTGAGCACAGCCAAGCAGATGGTTGAATCCTCCTTAAACAGAAGAAATGAGGATGCATAAACTGGACAGAAATGAAGAAGGTCAGAGGAAGAAAGAAGATAACTTGGGTCATGATGGTTGCTAGGCTGAATGCTTGCAGTATATGTGAATCCCTTCTCTCACCACTTTTTGAGGTCATTCAGCCAACCACATAAGGTACTAAGGACAGTCTTGATATATATGGGTTTCAGACCAGCTTTTTGAGGACACATAAAAAGAAGAATGAAGAAAAAGAGCTTTGAATATTGTTAAAATATATATTCCTGCTGCTTTGATCGATGTAGGGGAAATGCAATAAGAAGGTGAAGATGTGCTGAAATGAGGAGAAAAAAAGTGAGAAATTATAAAGTCTTTCACAATTTACACCTCAAATATGATATAAGTAGTCATCCACATCTGGGGGGGGATAGAAAGACTTCTGTGTCTCAGATATTACTCTGCCCAGTTCAATGAAACTAGACTAGCTGCTTTCCCTGGTTGTTAACTGGTTAGCAGTAGCATCCCAAGGCAGCAGCTCCTTGCTTACCAGATATATGCATAGGAGTGGGCTGAAGTAATGGAAGTCCCTAAAGCATCTGTTACTGTGGGGTTTGTTTCCCCACTTGCAGATTCTCATGATGGAGAAAAGCTTCTGAAGGGCAGACTCAGAGGTCAAGGCTTGTGTTGGCATGGAGAACTACTCAGCTCCAAAACAGAAATCCCAACTTCTCATACAAGGTTTGTGTAAAACCAGTGCCACATCTGCTGGGAACAGCAAAGGCTTGGGCTCTAGTTGTTTCTGTGGTTTTCTGAATCCATAGAAGAAATGAGTATGTTCTCAGATTTTCCTTCTCTCTAAAGCAAATCCCTCTGCTGTGGTCAGGAAGGAATGGAGGTTAGAGGCAAAGATGAAGGAGCCTTTCATTCAACAGAGAAGGCTTTGTTGATGTACAACACATACCTGGTGAGTTAGCTGCTGAGACCTCTCCTGACTGGCTTTGAACAGGGGCCCTTGTTACAGAACCTGTTCTCCATCTCTCATCTCCCGTGTGCTGAGCAGCTTGGCTTGTTCTCGTCAGTGCTTACGCATGACAGAGGATTACTTGCTCCGTCTAAGAGATGAGGCCTTCATGCTGTTTAAGTTTAAAGAAGAGTGGAGTGTCTTAAAAAGTTAATTAAAGAAGACCCAACAGCAACCTAAACTCTTCTTTAATATCTTTAGTTTCACTTCCACATGCTGTGTATCTTGTTCTACCAGTTTCAGTGCTCTTGCAAAACAGTTGCACAATGGCTTCCTTTTAGCAACCAGTAGAATTAAACTTGAGCTCTCCTAACTGAATGTACCTTTTCTAAGATGTACTGAATTTCCAGTAAACTCTACAGAACCCCCTTTTTCCTTGTGTCTTTTAATTGCTACAGCTTTTGGAATAACTACTCATGGACATCCTCATATACAGCTCCCAGATAGACACAGGAGCAGGTTGCAGCATGAAAACACCAACTCATCCCTTATCCAATTACCTTTTTTACACCTGACTCTCTGCACATTAGCAATTTATGAAAAGATTTAGGCTTTTACCAGAGTTTTGATCCAAGTGTTTATTGTAGTAATAAAAAAATCTACCACTGTGAAGTGTTCCTAAAAGCTAAGGCTGTTTTAAAGGCCAGTGTCTGATTAAGATTCCCCCTTCAAATCAAAACACATTCGTGCCAGTTTGCTGCAATGAGGGCACAACAAACTATTTTGGAATTATCTGTCCTTCAGAGATTCTGCTGGAAATGTTTGTGTGCCTTATTATGATCCTCTCCCACCACAGTGTGGAATAACTTTCATGCTGCATGATGTCTCGGGCTTTTAGTTTTTTTCTGGTTTCTTCATTGTATTTTTTTCCCCATGTGTGAAAGTTGACATTTAGCTAACGATTTATAACTACTTTTTGTTAGATATGCTGGTCATCAAAAATGTTTGCCAAATGTGACCTGAATGCAGGTGGGGAAAACTCCATGCAGATTATCAGCTACACTTGTGTTACTCCCTTATTTGAGCTCTTTCTCCCCTTACAAGCCAGACTTTTCCTAGTAGCCAACATGGCATTTGTCAAGGACAGTGATGATCAGTGGCTGTGGCTCTGTTTAACTGAGGGTGCAAGACCGTTAAACTATTTAAGAAGTTCTTTCCACAATGACTACATTTTAGAAACTACCACCTGGAAGGAGTGTACTAAACTTACTGGGGACTTTTTATCCCCATTCATTTGTAAAACAAACTGACTACTAAAAGATTAGAACCCATCCCTGCCTTTGTACTTTCCATTTGACTCCCTCCTGGTGATGAAACAACAGCTACTCACAGGTGAATAACTGAGGGCCCCAAGAGAGAAACTTGTTAAAATTTTAATAATGTGTCGCCTATATTTATAATTCTGTGGAGCTGATTAAAGTGAGCAAAAAATACCATGTTACATCAGAGCCTTTGATCCAAATCACCTCTACTGTGGAAACAGTACATGCTCATGCTGCACAAATCTTCCTAAACCCAACAAGAATCCATGTGAGATTGTCTGTGCTGCACAGGAGAATGATTGCTGCCAGGTAACTTCAGCTGCTGCTCAGTGGGAGCAGCTCTGTGATGGGAGGCTGACAAACAGCCAGTGTCCATGGGATGTGTGTGAAGGCAATGTTGGATTGATCTGATGCTTTCTGGGACTTTGAGAGCAACACCTAAGCAGGTGCATTTGTTGCTGGAATTGCTGAGGCTACAAACTGTGCTCCCTGCTGTGTGGTAGCTGTGAGTCTCTTGGGTCTTATCAGCAGCTCACACCCCACAGAGACCTCCTGCCTGATAGAGTTGCTCAGCTGAGAGAGGCTGCCTCACAGCTGTGTTTTCTTCACCTTGTGCTTCTTTGACAAGAAGGATGGGCTGTACAGATGGTAAATTTGTTTTCCAAGCTAAATGAAAACTGTAATTTCAAGCTTGCTTGCCTTGGCACTTCTCACAGCTTTCCAGTTCACAGGGATACTGGCAGGGTGCTCATCAGGGAGGGAAACAGTTCGGTCATCGCACAATAAGGTGAGGTGACTGTTCCAGGTACTGCAATGGCTCAACAGCTGGGATCCTCACTGCTGGACTCTGCTCAGGTGACAGAGCCAGACAATTTAACACGCAATCAACTTGTTGTGCTACTAGAGTGTTCCCCGACTGCCACAAGCCCGGTTCCGGTGAAATCAGGCCACTTGGCCTCACAAGTTTCTTTTCTACCATGCTAGCATGGCTTCCCTCCTCCCTTGTCATGCAAGAGAGTATTTATGCCACAAGTCTCTCACTCTACTCTTCATGTAGGTATTCTGTATTGTTTGAGTTGATGCAAGAGTATTTTACGTCATTACTATGTCTCTTCTGACAAAGGAATGAGGCCCAGCCTTCCTAAAAAGGTGCCAGTTTCGAAGCATAAAGACCATCTTAGAAGGGAGACAAGCCTTGGGAACCACACCTGGCAGCCCTTTTCCCTCTGGGTCTGACTTAGTCACACATCCAAGCTCACAGTCCTGTCAGGACATAACCCACCCAGCTGCATGGTCTCCCAGCCTCCAGCACTACTGCCTGTGAGGAAAGAAAAATCATAAAGTGTAAATGTTTGAGTCACAAACAAAGTGTGGGTGAGTAGGATTAGGTGAGGCTATGCTGACTAACCCACCCCAGCAATAGGCAAGTATTGTTCCCAATTTCTCCTGAAGGAAATGATCTGGCTGTGTTAAAGCTCAAGGTGGTGTTGAAAGGTGCAGAAACATCTTAACTCTGATCACGGGCCACCCTGCCAAAATCCACCCAGGCCTGGATCTCTCTGGATTTAGATAGAGACATCACAAAATCAGTGATAAAAAGCAAACCAGGAATATATCATTGTTGCTATTGCATCTGACAGTCAAATCCCTTGAGGCAGAAACAATTTATGTGTGGCCCAAAATGTCTCATTAGGAGCTGTTTCAAACAATTGGTGTCTTCGTATTGAAAAGGCAAGTCCTGATGAAACTGGCAAGGACACAATTTCAGATTACTTTATACTCTGCTTTGTAAAGCTGTATGCAGGGTTAATGACAATTTAGTACTAATTGTGTATCTCTGGCAATTTGCAGAGAGACATTTGTCTAACTAGAACCTCTTTTAACATTTCTAGCTCTTGAACAACAAAACAACTGGAAATTAGAGCACTGCTTTCTCAAATGACTTTATCTGGGCTTGATACAATTAAGTATTTAATTGTGAGGCCCTCTACAGACAGTGTAAGATTTAAGTATCCCCAACCGTGGTGCAGCCTCCCTAGAGTGTGATGGCTGTTTACCAGCAACCAGCAGTGCCCAAATAACTCCTTGGAGCAGCAGGCTGACATGGAGCAGGGAGGAAATGAGACAGTCAGGGCACCTTTAGCAGTAAAGCAGCTTACCTGTTCAGTGACGCTAACAAACAGATGCAGAAATACAAAAGTGTGGCTTCTTATCACAGGCAACACGTGTGAGCAGGGTCTGAGACCTGGCTGCTTTCAACTTCCAGGAATTAGCTGGTAATGCATTAGCCGTGCTAAGATAAACTCCTGTGTCAGCAAGGCCTGCTGTTAACTCTCCTTTGTGTGTGTGTGTGTGTGCTGAGATACACTCTGAAGAAAGAGCATTTGGTGCTGTAGGTTCTGGTCTCAGCTTCAGCAAGATAAAGACAACTCTTACGCAGCAGTTGTTCAGTGAAAGCCATTTGTTCAGCACAAGGGAGAAATGGTTGATAAGTTTCATTTTTCATTTACAATGGCTTTAAATGCCCTTGAGTAGGAACATAGATTTTAAATTCTGATCATTATTTAAATTATTTGTAAAATTCTAACTGACTTCCATCTGATTAAAATGACAATTTGAATTTACAAATATCCAAGTGGCTTTCTTCAGGGCATGGAAAATTAATTTCCAGGAGGATTTAATAAATGCACAATGACGTCCACAGTCCCTGTTCTCAGCTTATTTTGAATGACTGGTGTGTTTTGGTGTTTCTGCACTTCACTCTTCTGCTGATTACCAGCAGGACTGTTCATCCTTATGCATTAGCACAGCTGGACTGTCAGTGGGAAGAGAGTAAAGGCTCTGGGAGCATCCTGTCTCCTGGAGGTTTTGGTGCCTGGATATGGGTTGAGCTAGAGCTACTCCTCAGATTTTCTTTTCCTTTTCTAGTTGCAATTAGAGGACACCCCAATTGGTAAACGTTTTTTATTTCATGTGCTTGTAGGTTTCCAAAAGCCTGAACTTGGCATGCTGAATAGGTCAACCTATTTGACCAGACTGACCCCCAACTTTGATTAGTACCCTCTTTGGGCAAACCTTTGCTTAAGCTTCAGTTCCTCCAGATAAAAAAATTTCCAGGAGCTTGTCTTTTCCCAAAGAGCTATAGTGAAATACTGGTGACATGCATATAAAACTTTTCCTAAAACTGGTGTTTCAGCACATGGTACTGGGAGAGCAGTTTGTGGCATTTGTGTGCAAGACAAGAGATGGTGATGTGTTTGGGAATAGTTTGACTCTCTGGACTTATGGTTTGCAAGGAAATCTGAAGCTATTTGGTTTGGGGCCTCTTCCCACAATTTTCTCAAATTATGAGAAATGTTATGTTATTTTTATATGCTGCATGCTTTTTTGTGTAGCCACAGCTTGCTGAGGAAGGCAGACCATTTTCCCACAGCCTCAGACTGAGAGTGGCAGAAGCTTTGGAGCTTGGGATGGGAAGCAGCCCCATGAGAGCTGGAATTGGTATTGATTAGAACTCAGCTCAGAGGGCTTCCCACAGTTAGCCCATGGAGCAGCCCAGAGCAAGACCTTTAACTAATGGATGTCTTAATGATTTCCTGGGTGCCCACCAGGGAAAATTCTCAAGACACTGAGAATTGGGCACCTAGAAAAGGACTGCTAGCAATGACAGAAAAAAAGAAAGACGAATAAGAGTGGAGTCTTTTGGAACATGTTTTCCCTGGGGAACTCTGGAAACAGCTGTACAAACACTCAGAGGGCAGCTGCATGTGTCCATATGTGCTGGGCTCAATTCCCTGCCAGGTAACACAGCCATGACCGTAAGCTTTCCTACCCTACTTCTCCCCAGTTCCTACTCAAGGACCTTCCCCTCATTTGCTCCTCCAGTGGGGATAACAAGCCTTGGCACTCAGGGCCAGGTGCCAGACTCAGGAGTTGCCCAAACTTTTGTTGTATTTGAAGAATTACATGTTTGCGATCTCCAACTCCCCTTTTAAAAGTACTCTTGATGTTTCAGTTCATCTTATGATGTTGTTTGCCACTGCTGAGAAATTAAACCGTTCTGTTGATCTACACACGTATGTCTACATATGGGTGAGATGAGAGTAAATCCTGAAGGGAACTATTTCCTTCCTCAGTTCCACCAGAGATTGCCATGAGTCCCAAAGACTGCCTTTCCAACAGAAGCCTTAAAAGAAAAACATATTCAAAGAAACAGACACGTAAAACCCCCTAACTTAGGCATGGAGAGAAAGAGGCTCCCAGGGGACTTTCTTGGTCTCTGCAAACAACCTGAAGGGAGGTGGTAACCAGGTGCGGGTTGGTTTCTTCTCTCAAGTAAGTGACATGATGAGAGGAAATGGCCTTGTGTTGTGCCACGGGAGATTTAGGTTGGATATTGGGGAAAATTTCTCCACTGAAAGGTTGTCAGGCATAGGAACAGGCTGCCCAGTGAAGTGGTGAAATCACCATCCCTGGAAGTGTTCAAAAGGCGTGTGGATGTGTCATTTTGGGACTGATTCAGTGCAGCTGGGTTAACAGCTGGGCTTGATGACCTTAGAAGTCCTTCCCAGCCTCAATGGTTCTATGATTTTACTCTGCATTTTTGTTGTGAGAGGAAAATATCTCCTGCAATTCCCAAGATCTGCTGCAAGCACCTCAACCCACAGTCACCCTCACAGAACTCCTGACCCAGCCTGAGAGCACCAGGCTGGCATTGAAGCTGTTTTGCAATGGCTCAGTGGCCATTTAAAGATTTGAAGGTAGTGACGACTCATGAGAGCAGCAGGGAAAGTGCAGAGAGCCCGGCCCAGAGGAAATATGAACACCCTCCTGGCCGCAGGTCCTGGCACCCGCGGGGGCCCTGAGCTGCTCCCGGCGGCTGCTCCAAACTTCAGCAGCAGCAAATGTCCGGCTCTCTGCCGGGGTGACCCTATTCACTCCCGTTCCCGAGCCCCGTGTTCCCGTGGCAGGGGAGCGCTGCTCTGGACGTTCCCGTCCCCCAGAGACCGAGGACAGGCCGGGGACAGGGCGCATTTCCCCGTGTGCCGTAGAGCCGTGGCCCGCAGGTGGCCGCAGCAGGGCGGCCATGGCCGAGGGGCCGGCGCCATCTCCTGGGCATGGCTGAGGGGGCACAGCTGGGCTGGGAAACACCCGTACTGCGGCTGAGGGGGCACAGCTGGGCTGGGAAACACCCGCACCGCGGCTGAGGGGGCACATCCAAGGGCAGTCGGTGGTCAAGGAACAACCAGATATGTTCCCTTAGCATGGGAGCCACTCCCGCCTGCCAGCGGCTGGGAGGAGAGAGGGGCACTCAGAAAACCCCTCAGTGTTGTTCCGTGTTTTGTATCCCTCCTCACTTGGTACTGTGGGCTTTATTGTCCCTTCCAGACTGGTGTTTCTCAACCCGCTCAGCTCGGGGCAGAGAGACCAGCGTGGTCCCGGGTGCTTTGCCATCTATGGAGGAACGTGCTGAGGGCCGACTGCCGGCTCTGGCATGGGAGGGCTTCGCTCGGGCAGCGTGTGCCATGCAGGCCTCGGGACTCCTGGGACTTGCTCTAATCAGCAGAATGCCAACTGTGAGAACACAGGAAAGAAGATGTGCCAATCTCACTGGTGTCGGGAAGTCACGGGCAGGGCGCTTTTCTTGGGCAAAGGCAGATGTGCTGTGCTGGCACACCACCCCAGCAGTCACGTCCTGAGGGCTCGGTAAGTACCCGGGCCCTGCCCGAGCGGCAGCCACAGCAGGAGATGCTGCACTCCACTGCTCCCGTTTCCAGGCAGGATTGGCCTTGTGCCAGGCAGTCAGGGCTTGGGACTGGTGGGACCTGCGCCTCTCTATGCTGTCATGCCCACTGTCTGTGGAGGTATTCAGTAGGGATCTTCTTATTTGCACTTAAGAGGCTCCCGAATTCAGTGCCTCTCAAGGAGGCTAATATGCTGAGATTTCACAGAGCTGTAGGAGTTAGCAGGAGGCATGGGGCACTGCATCCCTGTTCCCTCAGTTTACTCAGGGTCAGCCTTGAGAGGTTTCCATGGTTGTTATCTGATGGATCAAAAAGAAATCTCATCAGTACATCCTTGCCCTGATAACTGCTACTCTGTGTGGAAGGAGATGGGCTTCAATGAGTGAGGTGACCTAATAACCAGTGAGAAATGGGGAAATTTACACAAGTGAATTGCATTTCTTGTCTAATATACACTGGTGATGAAAGTCTGCCCTAGATAAGCTTTGGATATGGGAATGCATAATGAATATCATGGAATCATTGCTTCTGTGCCTTTGGAAGGGACTAGCACTTCCCATCCCACCCTTCTGCCATCTTTCCAGACTGCAAGCCCTCTGCTCCAGTGCCTGTCTCTCACTAGGTGAGGGGATGACATCTTGCACAATGCAGTTGTTGTATCTGGTGCTTTTAGGCACCAGAGAGTGTTTCTGCTAATGACTATTCCTGGCAGGAACCCCTGTGGTGGTGCTTCTGTTAAAAAACAGGAAACTGTAGAAATAAATCTCTTCCTCTCTAGGGTGTTTTGTGGTTAAGCAGAGTTGCAATGGAAGGGACCACTTTTGCCTTGCCATTGGCTTGGTGTGACTGTAGGCAAGTAATTTCTTCTGTCTGGAGTAACTTCATGTCTCTGAAAGTCTGAGAAGCCTGTTTCTGACATGAAAAATTGGGTGTTGAATCACTTGTGTAGCAGTAGAGGAGTGTTTTGTTCTTGTTCAGTTGTCTTTTATTATTTACCACATCAAAGAAGGAAGTGGTGGAGGTGATTAGCATAGGGGGAAACGCCTTTTGAGGAATATGAATTCACTGGAAAATACAGTTTTACAGAATAAAATTGTTTGTGAGACTGGGTTGAGTTCAGTGAATTGTTTTGGGCAAAAATGAAGACAGAGATCTTTTTAAGTAAGGGTTTTTCTGACAGCCTCAGAATAAAATGAGACACATTTTGTGGAAAGTGATGTTTGTTAAAATCATTACAATTTCTAGGAAGGAAAATGGGACTTGTAGTGTGGCCTGGAGGAGGGAAGGGCTCAGAGTTGACTGAAAAAGCCTGAAAAAAACCTGTCTGAGGTCAGACTAATTTATGGGTTATGATAATTTCTTTTCTCAGCCATCATTTAAACCTCTGTGTCCTCATCCTGATAAACATGGACGGATGAGAGGACTCCCTGACACTTTTCTTATTGCAGAGTTAAAGTTTGATGCTGCTCCCACCTGCAGGAAGAATTTGGCTTCACCTCAGTGAAGAACACAGTGGAGTGATAGCAATTTCTAAAGAACTGTTTGACACTGGTGACTGTATCCTGCAGATGGGCTTTAGGATAGGGAGTGGGCCCCCAGAAGGGGCTGCCTTCCTTTCCTCATTGAGGAGAGAGTGCTCAGCATCATCCTCTGCACACCTCTGACACACAGCTTTGTGTAACTCCAGGACACTGGGAGGGAGCCCTGCTTTCTGGGGCAAACTGTGCCAGACTCAAGCTGTTTTCAGTTGTGTTGTGCCCCTGCTGTGTTCTAATCTGTTTGAATTGCAGATAGATTGCCTTATGGCGAAAAGCTTCCAACAGACAAATCCTGTCTATCTGTTAGTTTGGTAACGAGCCCTAAAATCTTGGAGGACAAGGGAAAAACTGCTGCAGTTGTGCCCTGAGATTTGGTGGTGACTGTGAGGTCTTTATGTTGGGAAGCACTGCTTTTTTTTTTTTTTTTTCCCCTTAAAACGGAGGGACCTGGCTTAGTGACTATAGTAATTTATATTATTCATACTATATTATATTTATATTATCATTATATTATAATCATTTATATTATTTATACTATATTATATTTATATTATCATTATATTATAATCATACTAGATTCTTCTTCTTCTTCTTCTTCTGCTTCTGCTTCTTCTGCTTCTCCTCCTTCATCTTCTTCTTTAGTTATTATTATTATTAAGTTAAAAATTATGTCTGAATGTTCTATTGGGTAAATTGAGGCATCCTTCTGTAAGGACTTGATTAGTAAGGCCCAGGAGCGATGAAATACCTGGAAGACATGTATAACATCATCTTAAAAGGCTGGCTTATCCATCACATGTGGATGCCAATGAAGAAGCATTCTCTCCTGTGTGCTGGATAGCATTCCTGGGTGTCCCTGGATAGCATTCCTGGGTGTCCCTGGATAGCGTCCTGGGTGTCCCTGGATAGCATTCCTGTGTGTCCCTGACGCAGCAGTGACTCGGGATGAGCTCCGCAGGCAGGACAGCCCGTGAGCCGCTGCACTGGGCACACGCGGGGCGCACGGGGCACACGCCAGTCCCCGGGCCGGCCAGGCAGCGGCACTGAAAGCTCAGCTAAAGCCCGGCCGCCAGCCCGGCAAGGTGTGTGCGCTGCACGGGAGGCGCGGGGCACGCTCCGTGCTGGGAGGCTGCAGCGGGGATTCGGGAGGAACGTCAGCTGCCGTTTGCAGAGCACAGGGAACGTTCTCTGTCCCTCGCCATTTGGCAGTTTGCTCTGCTAGCCCAGGTGCTCGCAGTGTGCCTCTGCATCCCAGCTGGAATCCCGGGGCTGTAATTCACCGGGGCTGTCACCAGAGGAAAGCGAGGGTCTTTGTTGCTTGCTCAGTTTGCCCTGCAGAATGACAAGACTTCAGCTTTCCCTTCTGCAAGAGAGGTGTATTTTCAGCCCTCTTTTTATTCTGCCTCATCTGTCCCATGAATGAGATGCTGACTTGGCTCTTGAGTGTACCTGCAGAGTGCCTGAGTGCAAAGAGAAGCTGGAGGCAGAAGTGTTGTGAAAAGCACATGAAAAGAAGGGAGTGTCTGCATGGCAAAGGTTCTCACTTTGTCTAGTGACAAAGGCAAAGATTTCCTATTGATTTTCCAAATTGCAGAGTAGGCACAATGCAACAAATGGTTTTGAGCTGTTGTACTTGAAATGGCTGAAAATATTTTGATGAAATAATTTTGTTCAGAAAATACTTCTCAAAAGGGGGTGGTTTTGATCAAACTCCACTTGGATCGAGGACATAGAGAGAAATGATTGCATGCTCTATTGCAGTGCAGAGCATGGGAGTTAACAGGATAGCAGGAGTTGAGAGAGAATGCTGAATGTAAGTTTGGATGCATGTATCCCAGCTTTGGGTATCAGGCTGGGTTTTTTGGGTCAAGTTTTTATTGATTCTTCCTATTGAAACAGTTCCACTTTGTAGAAGAGAAGTATTCACTAGCCCTGAGGGAGCTGGGCTCAAGTCACTGTTGGGTTGAAGCTGTGATGTTTATGCAGTGTGAAGAAGCTCCAGCAGCAGAGATGGTGGCATTCCCAGTAGCCTGCTTGGAGGAGACCTGCTGAAAAGTCAGCCTGGACTTGAAGAGTCTCACTCTCTCCCAGCTGAGAGCCCTTCACCACTGGGGTACACATGCATTTCTTTCAGAATGGATTTGAGAGGCTTTGTTTTTATTTTAAAATGGGATTTTTTGAAGTTTGAAAAATCTCTGTTGGGTTGGTAACACATTTTGTACCCAATACTTGTTTCAGTAGAGCAGCCACAGGAGTGAAATGCAGCGTGTTCATATCCATGCAGTATCTAATGGAATACGACAATTCAACTCCAACTCAGTAGGTTTCTCTAGTTTCCAGATAAATTCTAAATTGGGATCATTGCCCTGAAGGCTTGCTAGAAATTTTTGAAAATACATGAACATAAGTTTCCTTTTAAACTGTATTAGGTATTATCTGTGAAATAACCAGGTGACCACAGAGCAAGCTGAACCCCTGACCTCCTCAAATTAAAAAGTCTTTTTGGGTGAACCTGAATTAAAATGACCCCACTAGATGGGCAAGCTCCCTTTCTGCTTTGGCTTTGCAGATCAAACACTGTGAAAACAAACAATCTGTCCAATCTAGTGCCCTGTTTCAGAGCACCATCTGCTTTTTTCTTGTACAATATCTCCCTCACTGGTACTACAGCTGTCCCCCTCCCTTGTGTAGGGACAGAAAAGGTGATGGGCCAGTGCAGATCTACTGTGGGTTGCCAGCTGACTCCACTGGTAGATCACTTAGTGCCCCAGACTGTCTGAATTCATGTGCAGTGTTGTTCTTACTGCAACATGGGATTACCATCTGCTTGCCCACCTTTGGTTGCCTTTAAGTGCTGCTCTTTCCTCAAGGTGTCTTTAAGGAATGCAATTACTACAACTTGACTTCCTCTGGTTTTCTAACCTCTGAAAAAAGAAATCAATTTTACCTGGTGTGTTTGGCCTGTAAATGAGGAATCACAGGGATTTCAGTTAGCAGTGGTCTGAACTCTACATCTACCATGTCTGCAGCAGTGAGGAACTGTGGTGTGCAAAAAGACCTCAAAGAAGCCTCTTCTTTGGCCTGTGAGGTCCTGTGGCTTTATGTAAGCACCTCGTAGACAGTCCCTGAGACAGGAAGGGATGGAACCAAAGGAACTCAGTCTATCCTAAAATACAAGTCAAACCTGCCTGGGATGCAGAATGCAATTTTTCTTTTACTGCTAGCTCCACGCCTCTTGCCAGGTAGGAGGGTTCAGACAAAAACCTCAGCTCCTGGCAGTCCCAGCCTGGCTGTCTGTGCCTTACATCAGCATTCCCCTCACCTAACAGTATATTGCTTCCCTCCTCTGCTGTCTGTCTCTGATTGATGCTGTCATTTGTGTATTGAGACAACCAGAGCTTATAAATCCTTCCAAATACCCTGTTATTAAAAAGGGATCTCACCTTCAGCTTCAGGTGGTGAGAGGGGCTCATTATGCTTCTGTTTGTTAGCTGTGCTTGTGCAGGCAATGTCTCTTGAGGCCGGAGATGGCGCTTGGGTGTGTGGTGTAATGCAGTCAGTGAGTAGTTGTGTGTGTCAAGAGGCATCTGGAGGCCAGGCAGGGTTTCAAAGGCAGCAGCCTGCAGAAATTGAGATATTTGCACCTGCACTGGGAGGGCTGGCAGTGTGGAGACAAGCATTTGTGACTTCTGAGTGGCTGCTCATTCCAGAGCAGTTCAGAGTGGTACCATCCCAAGGACCCTTTGTTGTTGTTCCTTTCCTGTGGCTGAGGGTGAAGATGGGTGTAAAACCAGAGGTGCAACTTAGTGAGTGCAAAGTCTGCCTCACAGAGCCTGTTTGCAGGGCCAGAAACAGCCAGGATGAGCACTGTTAGGAACAGCTGAGAAGCTCCTCATCCTGCTTCTCCTGTGTCCTAGGGTCTCTGCTTCCATAGAGGAGGGCAGGTGTGGACCAGCCGTACACCAAACCTTGCTTACGGGCTGGAATACAAAGATATTTATGAGAAGAATCATCCACGTACAGATTTAGCAGTATTGACTGTCTACATCACGTCACCTCCAAAAAACCCATAAAACTGAGGCAAATGTCTATCTCTGTGCCCAGGTGATTTCAGTTTTCCTGCATTCTGAAGGTTTCTTCCCCATTTTTTATTATGTTGCCTCAGGCAGAAGGTTCTGTTTTAGGGCCAGTGCAATAACTATCATAATTTTGTCAGGCTGACACATCAGTATGGTGCCAATCATGGTTATAGAGACCCTGGGACCACTTCATCACAGCAGCTTCACTCCAAGGCTCTTTTTAATCTTTCCTAATAAAATTTAAATGACAGTAGCTGTTCCAGTCATGAACCAAGAAAAATCTCTTGTATTATTTCCTACTTTTTTTTTCTAATGTTGGGTTCTCTGTTTTATAGTGACTAATTTATATGAGAGCTTACATCTTCCAGAGATGGATATGTGAGTCTGAAACAAGTGTCACTTCTTTTTAGTAACTCTCTTCTCAGCAGATAGGATTTTTCCAGAACGATGTGGAAAATTGTGTAGTTGGGCCTTTGCCATCTTCATCATAATCCTGAACCTGGCTGAGGTTCCTGATGTTTATGGGTGGTTTTGACCAGGAACTGTTATTGAGCTTGGATACATATTTGCTGCAGGTTTTTCTAATCAACCATGAGAGATCTGACCCACTGGTGATGCTGAGGTAGCGGTCAGTCCCACATTAAATGAGGTGAGCCAGTTCTCCTCATATAGATCCACTTTTCTCTGCTCCCAAGCAGAAGATGGTGGAAGGAGAAGTTCAACAAAACTGTACAACCATTTCTGTTTAAGCATGAGTGGCATTAAATGGACTGCCCTACTGGGAAATGGGCCTGCCACTTGGAAGGAGAGGTAGAGTGGTTTTTAGCAGATTTTTGCATTTTGCAGGCTGCACAGTCCACAGACTTGGACCAGCCCCTGAGAAAAAAAAATTGGCACTAAAAGTCAATCCACAGAAGACAGTCTCAGCCTTCCTAAAGTGTGAGGGGTCAGGGAGCTGTTTGGAAATCCTGTGGCTTGAACCTCTGTTTGAGCTGTTTCTAGCACTGAGCACAGTGGGATTGGAGCAATAATTTGGATTGTGCCCATGTCTTTGCTTATTTTTCATTTAACCTGCTGATGGCCTATGTCTTGTATTGCTTTTCAGATCCACTGAGAGTAACTGCTCCTGACTGCATTAGTGGGAATGGATGTTTATGACTGATCCCTTGGTGGTTGCAAAACCCATCATGCTTCATCAAAACATAACACTGCTGTGGTTCAAGTAAGTGTTTTTTTCTGGTCTGCTCCTCAGTCTGTTTGTAGTAGAGAGCTGGAGAATGACCAGAATCATTGAGGCGGTCAGAGTCTTGGTGGGAAGGAGGAAGTATGCTGGTGTGTGTGTGGGTGTCAGTCTGGTGGGGTGAATGCTGCCCTGGTCCAAACATCCCATGAGTGATGAGCTCATGTGCTGGGGTTGTGTGCTCTGGGAGGGGAAGTGCAGGGTTGCTGGGCCAGATTCCAGGCTTTGCTGTGTTCCCTCCATGTCATTCATAGGTTATGAAGCTGGAGGGAAGGCAGGAGACTGCACTGGTAATGTGAAATCCAAGTGCTGTGACAAAGAGGGATGTCATTACTCATTTCTCTTAACCTCTCATCCAGAGAATTTTCACTGGTCTAGCATGGGGAAGACCTGCTGCAGGTCCTTCACCAGCACAGACCTCCTCTTTGACATCAAGTTTTTCTTCCTTTCTTTTATCAATTGGCCTAGTCTCACATGTAAAGAAAACGTCAGTGAATTTAATCAAGGTATCTTCAGTCTCCTTTCTGTATGCACATCAGGGAAGGTGATATCTGGGGCCTTATTAATACTGCAGCGGTGAAATGTCACTGACTCTGTGGCACAGTCAGGCCTTGATTTACATGAGTATGATAGAGATCAGACTGAGAGACTCAGACTTCAGTGTCAGAGGCCGGCAGAGTTAGATTACACTTTCCTCCCTGGTGATGGAAAGGAAGTGCTGGGGGGATATGAGTTGTTTGGTCTCATCTGAATTCTTTCTGAAGTAGTGTTGCCTTCAGAAACTCTAACTGGCAGCCAGTGCCTCTCTTCTTGGCAGTCTTAGTGGGAAAAACAAGGAATTAGTGATCTGGGAACAACATTTTTGGCATTTCTCAGCCATCCATGTTATCTCATTTAGCTACAAGAGGGATTGTTACTAAGAACATCTGTGGTGTCTGGGTGGAGGATGAGAGAACGTTTAGGAGACACACTGTGCATCCCAACCTCTGTCACTTTCTGGAGTCAATCCCCAACAGGCTGTCTTTGAAGAGGATGATATCTTTTGTTCAAATTTCCCATCTTTACTCAATATCCATGTCCTTCCATCAGCCTATACCTTTCTGCATGACTGTTTGGCCCATATCCACTGGCATCATTGTCCTCTTGTGCTGATACCTTGCCAGCACGCCTTGCTTGAGATCTGGCCCTTTAGCAACATTGCATGTTCTGGGAGACTTGCCCTTCAAAGACTTCTAGCCAAACTGTGTCTGTCTCAAGAGCTTGGATATTACAAGGCATCATCAGCTCTTTCTCTCTGAAGTTTCTTCCAGTTGGCTCATTCAGAAAATGCTGCCTAGACTGATATTTGCTTTCTCAAGTTGTAGAAGTTGTGGGGTAAGTGAGCTAAGCTCATATGTCTAAGGGATCCTAACATGAAGGTAGGTATTCAGATCCTTTGGCCTAGGGAAATTTTTAAAGAATTTTTTTGTAAGAATTTTTTAGCAGAAACTAAAAAAAATTATGGGAAAGTTGGCATAGTTTCTATTTTCCCCCTTTCAGGTGTATGTTCTCCTATGGCATATGTAATTCCCCCATTCTAAACTGAAAATACCCTCCTAAGTGTTGTCTCCCCAGGGACCACCTTGTTCCCACTGAGGCAGAATCGAAGAAAAAACATGTCATAGGGATTTCTGGTGGCAGTCTGAATAGTTCAGGGGCTGTTTTCAGGGTAGATGGGAACGTTGCTTCTCATTTTCAAGAGACCAAATCCTTTTGAGCTCAGTCTAACCCATATAAAGATTTTACAAGATGCCTACAGTTTGCCACAGACTAAAGCCAAGCAGAGACACTTTCTTGAGTCTGTTGCTTTTGGTGGATCTCTAAACAACATTATAAATGGTCAGTTTTGGAGCCTAACAAACCCCTAGGGGGTAACTGAGGCTCAAAAAGATACAATAACTCAGGTAACACCATTTAAACCCCTTTTCTTTTCTCTTGCATCTTTAATCCTGTACCTCTGTGCCTTTTTTTACCATGTGAAGTTTCTAGCAGAGAGCACACAGGATTCTGTTTATAGGGGACTTGGGTGTGAATTATTACCTGTGAAGCTTGCAGTCAAGGTAGTGGGTTATAATACTAATTAAGGCAAATGTCACAGCAAGAGCATGCTGACGTTGTCAGAATTAATGGCCCAGAGCATTACTACTTAGCACACCTTTTGAAGTTAATGGAATCCTATTAATTGGGATCTTGGAGGGGCTGAGGGACACAGAGTACATCACTCCTGAGCAGCATCTCTGTTATTACATTAGAGCTGGAATAGCATCCAAATTCCTCCTGCCTTTTAGGTCCCTTTTGCACAACAATTTCACAAGTGGGTGTCTCTGATAAGCACCAGGGGAAGGTTGTTTGGTTCTAGGGTAAGCGGTGGAAAAGTCAGTTCCTGCTGTGATTGCAGAAATCACTCTGTCTCCAGAAACCAGTGCTGAGGACTGCCAAAATGCCTCTGGCACAATACTGAGGGGTCAAGGAAATGTGTTCAAAAATACTGTGTACCATTGTCCCTCAGTCTGATTCTACAAATTCATCTCCCCTCCAGAGCGCTTGTTCCAATGGGCGCAACCCAGGGTAGTGGTGCAAGACACAGCGTCAGAGCACTGAAACAAAAGTGTCTGTCAGCAATTCTGAGTTCTTTTGGATATCAGCCAGCTGTGGTAGCACTGGAACCAGCACAAGGCATGGTTAGACCTAATGCCAACAAAATTCTAGTTTTGAAATAGAAAACAGCAAATCATGGAGGGCATTTGCTTTCTTTGAAAAAAAAAACAACAAAAACAGCCTGAAAAGCTTATACGTATAGAAAACCAAAGCTCAAAACTTTTAATACAGTGCTGTGAGCAGATGAGGAAAAAAAAAAAGCCCAAGTTTTCTACTGAGGATTTTGATTCTAAAGCAGAATGTTCTCATTTTCATCCAAGTTTTCCACATGGGGGAAATAATTTTTAAGCCACTCTCATGTAAAGTAATTAACCATAGATGAGAAATGGATGATTTCAGAAGAAAAGGAACACATGCTATCTTTAGATAATGGTATTAAATCCATTGTGCACTGGAATGGAAGTTTTTATGATACTGTAGATTTTCTGTGCCATTTTATCCTTCTTGAGTTTAGATTTTAAAGAAATTACTTAGCTATGATGAAACCTTTTTTCAGTGTTAACAGGACTACAGTTATTAATTGTCCTTTGCAATGTTACTGGTATGTAGGTTTGTGATTACTGTTGACTAAATTTGTAGGGCTTCATATTCTCTCCAGTGCTAGCATAGGGGAAACATTCATATTTGCTAGAAATGATGATGATTTGATGTCAGCTCAATTACCCTGAGTATGTAAGGTAGTAGTAAGTAAGAA